>NC_137109.1:25711726-26029226 GCF_949357685.1 Gobio gobio | reverse complement strand
ATGCTTGGTCTTCGAATTCTTAACAAGATACAGAAAGACTGAACATTGATTCGGCTGCTTCTCCCTTTGGAATAACAGAGCAAATGAGTGTTGCAGAAGCTACTGTGGAACTAGCAGTTTCTAAGCTACACAAATTTAAAGCAGTTCAAATACAGTCAAGCTACTTTTGACCTAAACTGAAACTAGTTAAGTGGTAATATCTGAATGATGTTTAAAAAAGCAGATTTTAACTGGCAACAAAGACGTATGAAAATCTCAAATGTGGTGACAGCAGACTTTAACACGTCAATTTGCACAAAATTAAACGTATTTAAAATTACTGAATTGAAAACAGGGTGATAAACTGCAATATTGCAATTAAGCACTGATTTTAAAACAAACAGGCAAAAAATAAAGACTGTCAAAAATTATCTACAATTTCATTGTTTCTCTGAGAAAAATATTGAGTGATGATTGTTCTAACTTTTCAACTCACCAAGTTGAATGTCTGGCAAGTTTAGAAGAGTTCCCACGCCTCACAGCATCCAAAACAACTTGTGTGTTATAGGGATGTCATGTTACCAAAATTCCATTCGTCAGTGCCAATACCATAAAAAATGTACGGTACTCTGTACCAATTTCGGTACCACAGCTAAATGTTTTTTTTTTTTTTTTTACTATTTAAAATAATTATCAAATGTATTACGTTTATTATTTATGATGATAATCATTATAAGTAAATAATACATAAACATTTAAAGGCTGTAGGCTATGCTGTTTAAAAGTAAGCATTGTTTATAAAAAAAGTTCAAGTGAAAAATAATCAACCATCTAGGCATAATTATTATGATTATTAGTAGAGACATATTATTATTACATAGCTAAATCTACTGTAGGCTACAATAGTAGCCTAATATATTCTGTCAATAAAATTTTTTTTAAACCAAACTTTGGTTGCGACGGGTTGCCATGAAGACCTTTGAGTGACTGTGTTCATGATATGACAGTTTTCTCATATGAAACGGTAAATTCTCATGAAGTGATGGTTTATGCGTTCGTGTCCTCATATAGTGACACACGAAAGAGACTACAAAGACAGCGACCGAGTGTCGTGCGTGCGCGCCCGCGCATCTGAGCCCGACCGCCCGCCATTCACACAGAGATGCAGAACATGCAGGAGTAATATTTTAATAGTATTTTGCAGTTTAATATTCACAGACTAGTATATTCGGCTACAGTCTGGAGCCCTGCGCTTAGATAAACACGGAAGCTACTGAACGCAGCTGCGGGTACCGAATATACTCGGGAGTCGGTACTACAGAAATGCTGGTATCATGACATTTTTATAATTTCAGTACCGACATCCCTAGTGTTCTATATTCCAAGACCTCTGAAGACATATCAAAGAAAATTGGGACCCACTTTATATGTCTCTAGGCACAAGGCTGCCAGAGAGATGGATGTCAATTCTCATCAGTTCTCTTAGCACGTCTCAGTTCAGTGAACTGTTGTAGTTACCATGGGCGTAGATTACGCGGGGGACGGGGGGGACGTGTCCCCCGCACCTTTAATAAAACGTACATTCGTCCCCCGCACTTTACCGAGTCTCACCGGTCCAAGTCGACCCGCTCCGTGGGGGATTCGAACCGGCGTGTAGTCGCACCGCTCTTACTGGCCTACGTCTGTTACACGGGCAAGTTTGTTTACGTAGAAGCAAAAGTGAATAAATCTAGATATGCATGACCTGTCATTTTATTCATATCCAAAAACAAGGCGATCTGAACACCATGGAGTGCCAACACTCTCGTGCAACACTCCAATTCATACTCGAAGCCGGAGGGCGCCCTCTCACAGAAAGTCCAAAACGGATTTGTAGAAGTAATCACGTTCCAAAGGCATTCACAGCGCTGAACCAGCAGCTGAATAAAGAGAATTATGACTGATGAAACGCGACGACAAACACATGATTTCGACATTATATGGTTCATGTGTGTTTTTCAAGCCATCTCAAGGTATTTATTCACAATAAAGTATATGAATAATGCAGTGCTAACTGACATCCTTTTTAATGTTTTGTATCTTCTGCTCACCAAGGCTGCATTTATTATATAAAACAGCTGTTTACTATGTGAATATATAGGCTAGTAAACGTGTAATTTATTCCTGTGATCAAAGCTGAATTTTCAGCATCATTACACCAGTCTTTGGTGTCATATGATCCTTCAGAAATCATTCTAATATGAGGATTTGCTGCTCAAGAAACATTTATGATTATTATAAATGTTGAAAACAGTTGTGCTGCTTAAAAATGTTGTGGAAACCATGATGCATTTTATTTTTCAGGATTCTTTGATGAATAGAAAGTTAAATTAACTGCATTTATTTGCATTAAATAAAGCACTTATTAAATATAAATCTTTATTTATATTATAAATGTCACTTGTGATCAATTGAATGCATGTTTGATGAATAAAAGTATTAATTTCTCTCTTTTTTAATCTTACCACAAAAGTTTGAATACTATCATGGTTTCCACAAAAATTAAGCAGCAGCACAACTGTTTTCATCATTGATAATAATCATAAATGTTTCTTGAGCAGCAAATCAGCATATTAGAATGATTTGTGAAGGATCATGTGACACTGAAGACTGGAGTAATGATGCTGAAAATTCAGCTTTGATCACAGGAATAAATTACACGTTTACTAGCCTATATATTCACATAGATAACAGCTGCTTTACATTGGCATAATATTTCACTGTATTACTTTTTTACTGCATTTTTATTAAATAAATGCAGCCTTGGTGAGCAGAAGTCTTCTTTCAAAAACGCACACACACACAAACTTCTTTCAAAAACGTCTCGGTTACGTATGTAACCCTCGTTCCCTGAGGAGGGAACAGAGACGTACGTTAGTGACTAACGAATGGGGGTTTCGCTTAGAAGCCAATCATCTTCGAGTATTCAACAGCGCCCAATGGCAGTGCCAATGCCATGGGCATGCGGAATTTGCATGCGTAACTCCGCCCCACCTCGTGGGTATATAAGGAAGTACGCTGGCAACATCGCATTATGTTACTGCTGCTGGAGCCAAGACTGAACTCCGCGTTCCAGGCAGCACAGCTGACGTGGCAAGGAAACGTACGTCTCCGTTCCCTCCTCAGGGAACGAGGGTTACATACGTAACCGAGACGTTCCCTTTCGTTCAGTCACTACGACGTACGTTAGTGACTAACGAATGGGGGATCCTATACAACAACGCCACTCAGCTGTCATCCAGTGCCCTGCGTAAGTGTGAGTACCCTGTCGTAAGACTAGTACGGACGAAGGACTCCCACTTATCACAGGATTACCAAGGTACACTGGGAAGCATATCCCAGTGAGGGAATGCCAAGATGCCTACCCGTGGGGAGGACTTAGAGAATACACATATGACCCGCTAAGGGCTGCATATGGAAGATCTCTAGGGTACCAGCCGAAGGTGGATTTTTAACCCTAGGGGCGGCAGGGACTTGCCAAGGGAAAGACACCTGCTCGCTGAGGAGGCTTACGGTGGAAATACTCGTGTGGGGGTCGCCGGAGGGGAACCATGCACACGGAGCACCTGGCCGGACATGAGGGTCTGGGCTCGAAAGGGCAGACTGAACTGATGTCGGCGTAAGCAGTGCTGGAGGAGCTCAGGGCTCTCGGGGAGCTCACCTGAGGAAAATATCGCACGTATCCAGTCCTGGGAGTGGAATGGCGAGCAAGCGAAGACACCTGAGCCTGGTCCATTACCGGCCACCCGTAGGGGCGAGTACATAGTCGGACACTGGCTCCACTCGGAGATTGTAGAATCTGGCGAATGTGTTGGGTGTCGCCCAGCCTGCAGCTCTGCAGATGTCTGTTAGCGAGGCGCCATGCGCTAGAGCCCAAGAGGAGGCCACACTCCGGGTGGAGTGTGCCCTCACACCAAGGGGACATGGTCGGCCTTGCTGCTGGTAAGCCAAAACAATGGTGTCCACTATCCAGTGAGACAACCTCTGCTTTGAGAGAGCACTTCCCTTCCGCTCTACACCATAACAGACAAAGAGCTGGTCTGAGGTCCTGAAACACTGCGTCATGTCTACGTAGGCGCGGAGAGCGCGTACTGGACAGAGCAATGCCAAGGCTGGGTCTGCCTCCTCCAAGGGCAGCGCTTGCAGGTTCACCACCTGATCTCGGAACGGAGTGGTGGGAACCTTGGGCACATATCCGGGCCGGGGTCTCAGGATCACGTGAGAGTTAGCCGGCCCGAACTCAAGGCACGCTTCGTCAACCGAAAATACTTGCAGGTCCCCGACCCTCTAAGCGAGGCCAATGCGGTCAGCAGAGCCGTCTTCATAGACAAGAACTTAATCTCAGCCGACCGCAAAGGCTCAAAGGGAGGCCTCTGCAGAGCACTTAAGACTACTGAGAGGTCCCAAGAGGGAACGAGAGGAGAGCGAGGAGGATTCAGTCTCCTCGCCCCCCTCAGGAACCTGATGATCAGGTCGTGCTGCTACTTACCTTTTTGTCTCCCAGGAGATCGTGGTAGGCAGATATTGCGGCCACGTACACTTAAGGGTGGAAGGAGACAGCCTTCGTCCCACCCCCTCCTGGAGAAACGAAGCACAGACCCGATCGGGCATTTCCAGGGGTCTTCCTGGCGGGAAGAGCACCATGTGACGAAGAGGTCCCACTTCAACGCATAGAGGTGTCGTGTAGACTCTGCCCTAGCGGAAGTGATGGTAGCGACCACCGCAGGTGGAGGGCTACTCAAACCAGCCGCGTCCCGTCCAGAAGCCACACGTGGAGCTTCCAGAACGCTGGACGCGGGTGCCAAAAGGTGCCCCGTCTCTGAGTGAGGAGTCTCAGAGGAATAGGCCAGGGAGGGGCTGTCGCAAGGAGTAGCAGTTCTGAGAACCAGGTCCGGCCGTGCCAACGGGGCGACCAACATGACCTGCTCCTTGTCCTCCCTGATCTTGCACAGTACCTGTGCGAGAAGGCTCACTGGGGGAAACGCATAATTGCGTAGCCCCGACGACCAGCTGTGCGCCAGTGCATCCGTGCCGACCATAGGTCAGGGAATAATACAGGGAGCAATGGGAAGAGTCCTGGGAGGCAACAGGACTACCTGTGCATCGCCGAACCGTTCCCATATCAGCTGGACCATCTGGGGATGGAGTCTCCATTCTCCAGGAAGTGGCTGAAGCCGTGAGCTCGTAGGCTGCACGGTTCAGGACTCCCGGGATGTGGACAGCATGAAGGGACCTCAGATGCTTCTGACTCCAAAAAACGAGATGGCGGGCGAGTTGAGACATACGGCGGGAGCGTAGACCGCCCGGCCGTGTCGTCTGTCCTGACTAGTACATGTTGACCTTTCAGCAACGCTCGGAAGCGGTGCAGGGCGAACCGTACTGCCAGCAACTCGAGGCAATTGACATGCAGAAGGCGCTGGGGTCCTATCCAGGAGCCCGTGGCTGCTTGTCCATTGCACATGGCACCCCAGCCCGTGGATGATGCATCTGTTGATACAACAAGATGCCTGGAAACTCGTTCTAAGGACACTCCGGTCCGTAGAAAACTGAGGTTCGACCACGGGGAGAGAGTCTGTAAGCAGGCCCGAGTCACTTGTACCCGGAGCGTGCCAGACCGCCATGCCCATCTCGGGACTCGATCGCGTAGCCCGTGCTGAAGCGGTCTCAAATGAAGCAATCCGAGCGGCGTTACCGCGGCTGCAGATGCCGTATGCCCCAGGAGCCTCTGAAACAGTTTCAGTGGAACCGCACTCTTGCCCTCGACTTGTCGAAGGGAAGTCAGCAGAGACTGCGCGCGCTCGCTCGAAAGCTGCGCGCACATGGCGACCGAGTCGATCCCATACCGAGAAAAGAGATCCTCTGCGCGGGGCAAAGTTTGCTCTTCTCCCAGTTGACCCGAAGGCCCAGACGGGCTAGGTGATGGAGCACCAAATCTCTGTGTCCGCAAACCTGCTCTCGAGAGTGACCCAGTATGAGCCAGTCGTCGAGGTAATTCAGGATGCGAACCCCGTGCTGCCGAAGGGGCGCAAGGGCTGCCTCTGCAATCTTCGTAAAGACGCGAGGGGACAGAGATAGCCCGAATGGTAGAACTGCGTACTGATATGCCCGCCCCTCGAAAGCAAACCGTAGGAACGGTCTGTGTCGAGGTAGAATGGAGACATGAAAGTAGGCGTCCTTCAGGTCGATCGCTGCAACCAATCGTCTGGACGAACGCATTCGAAAAGGCGTTTCGCTGTCAACATCTTGAACGGAAACCGGTGGAGGTAACGGTTCAAGACGCGCAGGTCCAAGATCGGTCAAGCCCACCGGTCTTTTTGGGTACGATGAAGTACGGGCTGTAAAACCCGGAATTCACCTCGGCTGGAGGGACAGGTTCGATCGCACCCTTCGCCAGTAGGGTGGCAACCTCCGCTCGCATGACGGGGGCATTAGCCCCGATCATAGTGGAACGGACTCCCCGGAAGCAGGGAGGAACCTGCGCGAACTGAATCGCGTAGCCGCACCTGACTGTCTTTCGCGACCCAGCGGGACAGCCCTGGAATCTGAAGCCAGGCTCCCAGGAACTGCACCAGCGGGGTCAATCGGACTACAGGTGTATCCGGAGTGGGGCAGCGATGCAGCGTTACCGACCCGGACAAGGGAGGCTGTTGGGCGTCCCGGTGTGGGGGTCCGGTTAACGGCTGCGTCCTGACAGAGGAGACCAGGGAAGGACGCGCGTTCCACTGGGGTCTGCTCTGCCAGGAGGCTGGCGACAGAGAGGGATGCGAGTGGCGGGACCCGTGGGTGGCGCGCACTGTCATCACCGGTCTCTGGGTCCTCAGAGACAGGAACATGAGTTCTTCCCAAGCGCTGCTAGCCCGGGGGCCAGCAGCGGAAGGATTTTCCCCCGGCCCTCCACCGGGGGAAGGAGAGGCCCTGCTACCATCCCCTGGGAAGAACTGGAACCCATCTCTGAGTTGTCCACCTCCAGCGTGGCGTTTAACCAGTCTGGGGAGCGGACTGGGCGACATCCTCAACCACCTCCACGGCGCGGCCCAGGTTAAGGCTGCTGCTGGGGCCGGGCGGGAAGAGGGAGGGCGCCCTCGGCGGCGAGCGGACTGAGGCGACTGAGCCGGCGGCTGGTGCAGCAGCTGGCCGCCGGGGCAGTACGTGTTACAGCCTCAGTCTGCTCTGGGGCGGCCGAGAACTGTTGGGCGCAGTTCCCAGCCGCGCCGCCGTAGAGGCCAGCCTGGGATATGGGTGAGTTGAGGGGGCGGGCCCACTCAACGTCCTCCAAATCACCAGGTAAGGCCAGGTGTTCTCCCGGACCACAGCTGTGGACATCTCCCGACCCAGGGAGCGTGTGGCCACCTTCACCGCCCGGGGGCGGGATCAGTCGCGGCACGCAGCTCAATGAAGAGCCATGGGTCGGCTCCACCCTTGTGCATGTTTAACGGGGCGGCGGCCTGCCCGTAGCTCTGCAGGACCACGCCACCGAAGTAGACGAGCCCACAGGCTTTGGGAGGGTGCTTAGGACAGCCACACCACGCCACGTCAAGCCCTCTGTGGACACCGTAGTGCGCAACAGAGAGTTCAACAGTGGGGGTGAGGGGGCCCCAGTGTACCCTAGGCCGCGGCCCCATCAAGGGCAGAGAAGGCGGAGGAGGCCACCAAACGATCGCGGGAAGCACGGGGACTTCCAGGACCGCGTGATCTCCTCATGCACCTCGGGAGCGAAAGGCATTGGGGGCGGGGCCCAACAGCTGTCGGGTGCCGTCCCCAAAAACCAATCGCGCAACCACGAGCACTCGCGACTGGGCGGAGTTCCACACCAGCGCGAGACTCGCGGCTGCCCGAGATAACATGGCTGTCAACCTTAGGTCGGATCAGGCAGCGCTGACACACCCGGAGGCGGAGCACAACTCCTAATCGTCATCCCCAAAGGACTCCAGCCCACCTTGGGATGCGGCGATCGACATCTCACTGCTATCTGGAGCGTGGACGAAACGAACGAGGCCTCAGAGACGGGCCGCTGTTTCAGTCCAACACTCGCGGGTTTAACTCCTTAAGCTTCATGAGCGCGTGCAATGTGCGAGAGGGGGCGTGGCCCGAGGAATGATCGTCGGGGTTCTTAATACCACGGCACCGCACTCAGGTCACCCTGGCCACCAGCCAAAGTACCACCTCACTCGGAGACGGTAGATTGGGGTGTGGCAGAGGGGACTCTCTCTCCTCACGGAGATCACTGAGTCTCGACCGCAACATCGCGATGGTCACGTTCCCGCAGTGGGAACATGACGCATCCACAAACACTGCCCGAACATGCTGAAGCCCAAACACATCGAGCAGTGAATGTGCCCATAGACAGCAACGGAGATCGATCGCACCCGGAAGTGCACGGGCGAACCGTCTTGAAAAAGACGTGCCACGCGCAAGCTCTTTTTGTGAGAGGAAAGCTCTGCAGAGTGCCGAAGTGCCCAGGGAAACACACACACAGCTGTTGCAGATCACTGCACAGATCAGCAGGCAGGCAGCATGAGATCGCTGGAACGCGCCGTAACACCAACACCCTGGAGAACCGCTGGTCTCGAAGACTGAAGAGAAGACTTCAGAATTCAGGCTTGTAGGAGTGAAGAGATCCTCTTGGCTCCAAAGCAGAAACATAATGCGATGTTGCCAGCGTACTTCCTTATATACCCACGAGGTGGGGCGGAGTTACGCATGCAAATTCCGCATGCCCATGGCATTGGCACTGCCATTGGGCGCTGTTGAATACTCGAAGATGATTGGCTTCTAAGCAAAACCCCCATTCGTTAGTCACTAACGTACGTCGTAGTGACTGAACGAAAGGGAACTTATTTTTTGAACAATTGTAATTTTTTAACTTTTCTAAACTGCCTTGTTCAGTGATATTTTTTAACATTGCATAAATAAAATCCATGGGTACTTAATGCACAAGTGTTTGTGGTGCATAAACCAATCATAAAATTGGCATAAAATATAGGGGAAAATATTATACATATTAGTGGTTATTGTTCAGCAGTGTATTTGATATCTTACTGAATTAAAAGCAATAGATCAATTATATATGTCAATTAGACAGAGGTCAGAAAAAAACAGGTATTATACCTGACATTTCTGTCCCCCTCACTTATGAAAAGACGGCTACGCCCCTGGTAGTTACTAGCATATACTTCAGGTTATTAGTTTCCCTTTCGAAAGGGAACTCTCGCTGCGTCTAGCTGACGCTATGGGGGAACGCCCTCAGCGTGACTGGTTTCTGAAGCTACAATCGAATCACGGCAAAGTCTTTGACCGACGTCAGCCCATGACGTCATCACCATGCGACCCGGAAGTATATAAGGGCGCTGTGCCAACACAGATACATCTTTTTCGTCTTCAGGGACTGTTTGTTTGAAGCGGTATCTGCGGATCTGGTAAGATAAAAACTAAGAGGAAGATGAAACGCACAGAGAAGAAGCAGAGCTTTAGGATGTGTGCCGACCCGTGTCAGAGGTTTCTGACACCAGGAAACACACACACTCTGTGCGTTTATTGCCTGGGCGAAGAGCATGCACAGGCAGTTCTCGAGGGAGCTGCCTGTGCAAACTGTGAGCAGTTCCCCGAGCTGCTGGACGCTCTGGAGAGCGCCACGGACAGCCTGAGGCTGCCCTGGCGGCACTGGGGGAGAAGTCGCTCGTGGACGGCTCGACGATCGATTTCTCCCCGGTCATAGACCAGCACCTCAGATGAGCCTTCCATTCCTCCCGGAACTGCATACTGAGGTCCGGGCGGCATGGAAGAACCCGTTCTCTGCCCGAATTCACCGACATCAGCGGACATCAGCATTTAGGACATGCATACCGCTGAGATCCGCGCCCCCACCCAGGCTGGCGGGACCTGGTCCTTCATGGTCTGAGGACCGTAGGCAGAACCAGAGGGCTAGCGTCTCCTCTCGTGCCCCCCCTCCGTGGAGGAGCAGGGCACAGAGGAGACGGGATTCCTGCGGGAAAAAGGATCTGAGGGAGGTGATCCAGGACAAACGCTCTCGGCGTTGGTGATGGATCACTTCCCTTGAGGGCGGTTACATCCTAGCCCTCTCCTTTTTCCTTTTTAATGTCTTTTAATGATTTTTTACCCATGCGCTTCTTACATCAGGCCTGAGGCGGGCCCATGATGAGTAGAACTATGTTCTGACGGCCCGCCCGGACTTGCTCAGTGAGAACGCCCCTTTCAGGCATGCAAGGGCGGTAGAAAATGGTGGTGAGAACTGCACAATGAGTCTTTGCTCAACATGCCGCAGGTGAGAGTGGTCATTTTTTGTGTATAACACTAAAAATATGTATTTCTTACAGACCCCAGGTTCCTGTATAGAGTTGGGTATTCATCAGAGAGAACTGTCTTTCCCCTGTTTAGATGGCTTAGCACTGCGCCAGGCTCTGGGCTGTGTAGGTGAGCGTGTGTTGGCTTTCCCTGGTTGGTCAAGATGGCGCCAGGTAGGCCACCGCGCATGGTTATCAGAAAATGGGCCTCCTCTCATATTGAGAGTAATGTTTAGGTCGCCGCTCTTTTCTTTGAAATGTTTGCGGATTACTAGGCGGTAGCACACTTTTCTGATAGAATGGAGTGTTTGTCTACTGCTTAGGGTTACTATGTGTCTTCGGTTCCCTAAGCCACTGCAGGTTGGAGTAGTTTGTCTCTGTTACGACTGAGCGCTGCGGCGTCAGTTGGGATTTGGATGAAGGAGGCACGTTGCTGAGGCACCGTCACCATTGGTTGTTCACTACTTGGATCTGAGGCCTCCTCTCATTGAGAGTCGTTGGTTTAAGTAGCAGCCAGTTTGTTTGTCTGGCAGTTATTTCTCGTCTTTGCGAAACTCGTACAGCTTGTAGGCTTTACAAGCCTCCCTGGAACGGGTCCCCATAGCAATGGGTAGCTATCATATGTTAGGCCTCAGCAGGCCTCCATGAAGACGAGCCGTAGGGTCTAATATTACTCCCACATTTTGCATATGGTTGTTCCCAGTTAGCAGGCCTCTAAAGTTAGGCCTCGCTGGAGGATTGCACCGATTCAAGAGTGCGGTGACAGTGGTAGGCCTTATCAGGCCTCCATTAAGGCAGGTGCCGATGCTGAGGCATCAAGGTACTACTAGCCTAGCTGGCTATCAGGTTAAAAAGGGGCAATTACGCTCTCCTGAAGGTCGGCTGTCAATTGTAGGCCTCAGTAGGCCTCTTGAACAAGGCGCATTTTCAGTTGGAAGGCCTCGACCAGGCCTCACTGGAGGTATGTACCGATGTGCGCATCGGGACAGCTAGCCTGCCGGCTATCAGGTTGTAGGCCTCATCAGGCCTCCCTGAAGGCCTGCTGTTAGTTGTAAGGCCTTACTAGGCCTCCCTGAGGGTGAGCTCTCAGGTTGTGGTCACTCCCAGAGGCAGGTTGTAGGCCTCATCAGGCCTCCCTGAAGGCCTGCTGTTAACTCTAAGGCCTTACTAGGCCTCCCTGAGGGTGAGCTCCCAGATTGTGGTTACTCCCAGAGGCAGGTTGTAGGCCTCATCAGGCCTCCCTGAAGGCCTGCTGTTAATTCTAAGGCCTTACTAGGCCTCCCTGAGGGTGAGCTCCCAGGTTGTGGTCACTCGAACAAGGTAGTAGGCCTCATCAGGCCTCCCTAAGGCGTTCCTGGGACCCAGTCATTTGAAGAAACAGTTAGCACGAATTGCAAACAGGTAGCAGGCCTCTCCAGGCCTCCCTAAAGGCTGGTTATCAGGTAGTAGGCCTCAATAGGCCTCCCTTGAGGGCGAGTTCCTTAATCAGGATGCTCGGCTAGCCTGCGTAGCTTGACTGTCAAGTAGTAGGCCTCCATTAGGCCTCCTTGAGAAAACAAGACGTAACCTCAGCAAGGGACCATGCTTCGCTGGCAGGTGGTAGGCCTCCCTAGGCCTCCCTGGAAGTGAGCTTGAACGCTCTGAAAATTGGCGGTATTGCTGTCAGGTAGTAGGCCTCACTAGGCCTCCCTGAGGATGGATTCCCGAGCCAGGATGCTCGGGTTGCCAGCATGGCTTGCTGTTAGGTAGTAGGCCTCTATAGGCCTCCCTGGAAAACCCGCTATCAAGTAGTAGGCCCACAGGGCCTCCTTGAAGGCGAAGTTCCTGAGCTAGGCACTTCTTGATTACCAGTTCTCTGTGGAGAACTTGTGGTAGTTGGGCCTACAGCTGGAGGTTACCCGCCAGGCAGGTTCAGCTGCTCCCCTCAATGAGGGTCGTCTATGAGCACTCAGCCGCCTGAGCCTGGTCAGACGGTCATAGGCCTCTCATGAGGCCTCCCTGTTAGATCAGTCCTTAGGCCCTTTCGGCCTCCCTACTGCTTTGAAACACAAGCACCTGGTAGATCCTTGATTTGAGCAGGCAGACTCCCCTCGCTAGCAAGGGTTCTAAAGCACTACACTGAGTATTGCTCTCTTGGATAACCCGTCTCTGAGTTCCGGGCTAAGTAGGACTGCCAGTTTTTCAGTCCCTTAGTTTGGATGCCCCCTGGGCACCATCCAGAGGCTCTGTTTTTGAACAGACAGGGTTGGCTAAACCGAAGTGTCCATAACACTTAGGGCACCAGGTCAGGCCTCCCTGGTGGCACTCGGGAGAACTGGTTTCCCGAGTAGTGACTGGCTGGGGTTCCTTCAGGTCCCCTAGCCACATTCCCTTAAAGGGACCCCTTCTGTGGAAGTAGTGGTCCCGGGCCTTCGAGCTGTCTAGATGGAACCCCACGCAGTGCGTTAGGGTTCCGTTTAGTTGCATAGCTTGGGCTATGACCGTAGGGAGTGCTGTCACTGTCAGCCCAGTGTGACCTGAGGGGGAGTCGCTCAGGTTTTTCAATGGAATTACTTGTGTTGACAGTTGTCACTGCCAATGGTCAGACACTCCCCTCAGCATGGCGGCGTTGGTATATCGTTCCCCATAGCGTCAGCTAGACGCAGCGAGAGTTCCCTTTCGAAAGGGAACGTCTAAGGTTACGTATGTAACCTCTGTTCCCTGAGAACAGGGAACGAGCGCTGCGTCGCGTTGCCATGCTTCAGGGCCTATCTGCCATACAGTCCCTTCAGACGAAAGAGATGTATCTGTGTTGGCACAGCGCCCTTATATACTTCCGGGTCGCATGGTGATGACGTCATGGGCTGACGTCGGTCAAAGACTTTGCCGTGATTCGATAGTAGCTTCAGACACCAGTCACGCTGAGGGCGTTCCCCCATAGCGTCAGCTAGACGCAGCGCTCGTTCCCTGTTCTCAGGGAACAGAGGTTACATACGTAACCTTAGACGTTATTTGTAGTCGGAGGGACTGTCATTCATCAAGTCAGAAAGTTAGTAACTTTAGTAAATGATGGATCAGCGCTGACTCGAGACGCGAACCGTTTAGAACGTTTAGAACGATTTAGTGAACTGGTTCGACCGGTTCACTAAAAAGAACCGGTTCAAAAGAACGATTCATTGGCAAACCGGATATCAATGGACCAGAGACGGAGAGATTGCTAACAAAGTGATATTGTACTGAGTTGTGAGAGTGCTGTCAGCGCGAGTTTATTTTGTTTGTATCTGAGAGTTCTGAATAAACACGAGTCCCAGTCACGCCGAGCCGTCTTCCTTCTTATTCTACCAACTTTGTAACACATGCAATGTAACATTACAGCTCTCAAGATGAACGAGTTATGAGTAAGTGTTGATTATAGTATTATTTTTAGATATTTTCCTATCATATAAAAAGCGTCAGTGACGCGCATTGAGTACACAGCGCAAAAAAAGACACAACAGGACAGTAATCGAATGTAATCCAGTTTATTGTGGGGATAGCTGGCTAGCCTAGCCCAGATACACTCACACTTACCCCCCTTCTGCTTAATCGCACGCCGCGTTTGGTGCCTCCGCTGTGGGCGAGATGCAGTACTGGGGGTCGGTGATGTTGAAGGCCGACCGGCCAATGCAGCCCGAGCCTTGGCGTGCGTGAGGTTTATCTCTAAAGATGTGGCTCTGCCTATGTTGAGCAGAAACTCACGACTGTATGCACATTTTAGAACAGATAGACGCGACGAGGACGTACAAAAACACTGACTCACAAGATAGAAAACATCTCGCTTACGTATGTAACCCTAAATACGGAAGCCCTCTTGCTTAGCCCTGTTGTAAATATAATTGTAATTTATTTTACTTGATGTATGCCTATTAACAACTGGCCGGGGACTACAGCTGGACTACAGGCAAAAGCTGCTCTTTTTATAAAAAAGGGACTATCCACGTCATTATAAACTAATAAACTAAACTAAACTAAACTGCTTCTCGTCCTCCCTGAGAAGGCTCTCGGACCCGGAGGCCCAACCGGCTGAGGTGACGGAGCACCATGTCCCTGTGTTCACACAACTTCGAGAAGTGGTGAGGCGACAGGAACAGCCCGAAGGGCTTCAGGTCAATCGCTGCAAACCAATCTCGGGGATGGATGCATTCGAGAATGCGTTTCTGCGTTAACATTCTGAACGGGAGCTTGTGCAGGGCCCGATTCAGATTGTGCAGGTCCAAGATTGGTTCTAACCCAAGTTAAGACCAATACAATGTCTTGGGTACAATGAAGTAGGGCCTGTAGAACCCTGACTCTATATCTGCTGGAGGAACCGGCTTGACCGCGTCCTTCGCCAGTAGGACATCGATCTCTGACAGCAAGACATGGGCATCGCTGCTCCACACGGTGGTGAAGAGGATTGTACTTATTTTTTTGATGTAAGTACATAGTACCTAAGGCCACCTAATATAAAGTGGAGCCGAAAATTGTTATTCACTAATAATTTTCTTTGATTAAAAATGACACATTTACAAGTCATTCTAATCAGTCCCTAATTTTTTGTTGGCACTCCCACTATGCAAATTATATTGAAAAGAGCACCATGAACATTCTTCAAATTTTTTTTTTTTTTTTTTAGGAAAACAGCATACATGGTTGGATTGGGGTGAGTTAATAATGACAGGTAAACAAATCCTTAAATATCCTTATAGTTCAAAGCTGTGTGAACCTTTATGTGTTAATATAGCGTAAACTCTTCTATTGTTGGTTTTCTGACTATTTGACAGGGGACTCTTTTGAACTGTAGCTCACAGACACATGACTTGGAATTCATTGGTCACTCAGTAATTGCAAACCAGCCAGCACAGCAGCTCCAAACTTTTCAACTTTTTCAATCATGCTTCACAGACGAGACAAGCTTTTGAAGTTACTATGCATTATATTCTTTGTTTCCAACGTAAGGCTGTGCACATACAGTACCATAACCACAAAAACATTATCACATGCAAGTGGTTCCTGCAGATCCATAGCAGTTTGTCATCATCTTTTTTCCCCTTTAACATTGTGCCCTTGTGTTGCTCTTTGTAGGGTATCCACTTCCTGTTTGAATATCAACCGTGCTGAAATTATTTTACTTATAAACGGTTTAGTCCATTTGTTTTGACTGTTCATAAGCTTGAAGCAAATTATTTTAACCAAAGCAGGGTTTCTGTGGAGTCAAATGTTAAATATTTTAATACGTTTTCCTGTAACTAATCGCAATGAATTGCATCTAACATTACAATCTGTAATAGGCTATATTTTTAGATTGTAATACTACTACATCATTTCACATTGAATCTCCAATTTAATTCAGAAACGACATAAAGATGGTTTATTTAAATATTTGTTTAAAATATTATTTAAAAAATCTTTTTTTTTTCTATGAAATATGAGTATGTATAGTCATTTATTATTACATTATAATTTTACGCCATCATTTTTAACATGTAATAAAAATATATAATAAAATTTAATTTTTATCTTCACATAAACCCATTATAATAGATAAGATTTGTAGTTCCCCTACCAAAATGTATTTGTTTTGTTTTTTTTACCCATGTAACGTATTTTAATAAATAAAAGTTGTTTAGTTTTTTTAAGTAGGTCTAACAGTGGTATTCAGGTAACACATCCTTCAGAAATGAAATATAAAGTCATCACATGTAAAATAATACTGCATAGTCGTCAGTGTATAAATTAAATTAATCCTTATTAAAGCTACAAATGGTAATCAGTCAAGAGCACAGTGATTATTTTGTTCTTTTGTTCTTTGATTAACATTAATAACACAAACAGAAGCAGGAATATTAGGGTGCTGTCACTTTGAGACCTGATGCATATTACGCAGATCTGATACACATAAAATAAACGCTTAACTCTTTATGTTCATTTAGGCATTTTTAACTCATTTAAGACTGTGCTTATGAACCCATGCGCAGCAAGCAATGTTGTGTTTAAAAGATGACTAATAGCCATCCAAACACAGCCCTGAAGTCTAGACTAAAACAAGGCAACATTTGGGCTGTCAGTGAAAATTTAATAGGCATCCAACCATAGAATACGTAGACTAGTCATCTAAAACATTAACATATCAAATAAATGAAACCAAACATCTTGTAATCACTGTTGACTTTGCTTACATGATGGAATATCATACATTATCGCAAGTTTTGGCAAAAACGACATGTAACCAAATTCAAGGTTATTTTAGCTAGAAGTGGGTTACTCATAGCCGGATTATGTTGGGTCTATAGGGATGGGTGATATGGACTTAAAAATATATCACATTATTATTTATTGCGATAATAATATCAACGACAATATAAATTTAGTACCATTCCCCATGTTTTTGGCTACAAGTGAGAGCTGCATGCATTCTTGAGAGCCCAACTGGTACACAGTCTGAGAAGTGGCTATACCTCCATGAAGCTGGCACCCAATAATTTTAAATAATCCTCTGAAACTATGCCATTTGTTTGTGCTGATTTGTGCCGCAAAAAGGAACGTTTGAGCTGGTTTGGTGTTTGAGATATTGAACATATATTTTTTGGTTGTGTGACGTCACTCTCCACCCCATATCGTTTAAATTGCACCAAACCAGTTCCATTCATTTGTGCTCGGTTTGTGCCTTTAAAACAAACACTGTAACTAGTGCTGGCCGGTATGAACAAAAATGTATATCACTGTATTTTTCTAAATTATATCGGTTTCGCGGTATATGGTATATTTTTTTTCCCTATGCATGACCAGGTGTTAACCACATTTTCTACTGATTGAGAGAGGAAATACTGCAGTAGATTGACTAGAATGCCCTTTACTGTCATGATGAGTCCACACTAGATTTAATACATGTTTGCAAAGCCTCACAAAATGATGCTGTGCGGAGACAACAGCCAATAAAACACAGACATGCAACACACTCATTACCGACACATTAATATTAAAATATAACCACGGAGAGAGAAAAACACAGAGTTGAGGGCACCTTAAGCATTTTTAAAATCTAACCCCATATAACAAAAAACTGCCAAAACAAGGGAGAAACCCAGAAGAACATTTAAAAGGTCTAAGGATATTTTATTTTTTTCCCTACTACGGTAGTCAATGGTTGCTCTATCTGCTTGGTTACAAACATTCTTTCAAATATCTTCTTTTGTGTTCAGCAGAACAAAAAAACTCATACAGGTTTGGAACAACTTGAGGGTGAGTAAATGATGACAGAATTTTCATTTTTGGGTGAACTATCCCTTTAACTAACATCATCTTCCATGTAGCAGAATAATCTATCGTGTCATCGCGGTCGTGATCAGACGTAGCCTACGGCTGTAGTATCAGTGCACTTTGCATAAATTTCAGTTGAAGAAGACGTGATGAAATATCACTGATATTAATGTATATATGAAACATTGATGACGTACATTACAGTATAACTGAAAGCTACCAATTTCAAAATTTATTAGGCTTTAAAAAATAACTTTTAATTTAATTGAACTTAAAACAATCTTTACAAAAAAACAATATAATAAATGTTATAATTACCTGTGGCCTTCCCTGTCAGACATAGTCTACACAGAAATTGAATAAAGTTATCAACACCTTTCTTAACTGCATAAATAATAAGTGAAATATAGATGAATCATCATTAAAGCTACAATCTTCTGTTCCCGTTGTTCTTTGAACATTAATGACAGACATTATCAGTGCTACTGTCACTTTAAGATCTACCTCAGCCAAACATGATGTGGATAATGCTGCCTTCACGTGCTATCGGAAATTTGATGATTCCGACTTCTGAAGTCGTGATTACGAGCTCATTGCATTCAAGTTTCAAAATGTGAGAGCGTTCATGTGCAATGTTTACCTAGGAAACTCGTATATTACGATAATTCCGAGAGCACGTGAAGGCAGCAGAAGACGCGCTGACCCGCGCATCTCATTTTCTCTCAAGTTCATTTAAGGCATTATTTTCCATACAGTACATTAAAGTGCATTAAAAACAAGGCAAAATACAGCAAGCACTCCCCGTGAGGGAACTGCTCGGCTCGGTACTGAGGGCCTAGCGTTGAGTTTCTTAACATTTTCGCTGATGAAAGCAGAGCCGTGTTGAGCCGCTTCGCCATACTTTCATTGTTTTGAAGGGGGAGCTGAAATGACGGGAGGGCTTGTGTTGCCCAGATTTGCTTCCCCCGGTCTGCATTTTCCCCAGACATACGTTCTTCTCCCACACAAAACCGCATTTCATTCCAAATATGTCAAATTCCGGGAAATTCCGCGTTAACAATAGATTCCGCGTTAATATGCCAATTCCGCGATTGCGTCCGCGATTCGGTGATCGCGGAAATCATAGGGCCCTATTAAACTCACTCTGGTCTGTATCTGATGATATGATCCATGTGGTGAACGTTGTTAATCTCATTCTCCGCGCAGAAACCGCTCTCTCTTGCGCGCCGCGTGTAATTTGAATTATCCGCTGTAATCAAGGGCTGAATCCAAAATCACACCCTATAACCTCAAATAGGGCATTATTTGAGGGAACAGCCATTTGTAGTGGTGTCCGAAACCATAGTAGACATTATTGAGTGCACTCATTCAATCTCACATTGCACATTGTCCACACAACGTCTATCCGAATTCACTCACTTGTTTTCATTCATAGGCTGTCATGCGATCTCAGCTGTGCTCTGACTGCTCTCACTACAGTGCAACAGTGAAATGCACTCTCCAACAGTGACGCGCTGTGCCGCGTTCCGAACGTTGTTTAAGCGATATATACCGGTATTGCGGTATAATCGAAATTCATATCGTAACGAAAATAAATACCGGTATACCGCCCAGCACTAACTGTAACTCTTTTCCTTCCTCAGTTATAACAAATATAATTTGGGAACTGTGATACCACTCCATCAACACCATTTAGTCTAAAACACCAAACCAGTATTGTTATTTTATGCTTGATTTGTGCCGTTAAAATGAACACTGGGGCTGCGTCCGAAAAACTAGGCAGCTGACTTGTTGCCTCGCTGCCTTATCAGACAATGGCTTGTAAGGCAGTGTTTGTGCATGAAGGCACCTCACGAAACTGATTTCGGACAGAATTTTAAGGCAGTGTAACAGTTTAATGATCTACAGCAAAATAGAGAGAGCTTTGGTGAGAACGATACTCGGTTACTTAACGTAACCTCGGTTCTCTCTAGAAGAGGGAACGAGTATTGCGTAAGTTCCTTACGCTACGGGAAAGTATTCTTTCTTCGAGATTTCTGAAAAACCCAAAATTATCCTTAATTTTGTAACATTGTCAACGCAGTGCGGCAGCCTGGCAGACCATAGCAGGCTATTCCAGCGTGCTATTGGCTGCTCTGCTGGCAACTGCAGCAGCCTATCGGTGAGCCCGTGTGACGTGGCGACCAATGAGGGCGCTTCGCGCCCACCTGGCTTCATTTGCCTACAGGTGGGGCGTGGCCATGTGTATATAAGCAGGGCTCACGGCCTGCATATTCAGTTTTCGTAGTTCTGAAGCGTAAAAGCCCGCGGGGCGCACGGCAAGGAACGCAATACTCGTTCCCTCTTCTAGAGAGAACCGAGGTTACGTTAAGTAACCGAGTATCGTTCTCTTACGAGAGGTTCTCTCGTATTGCGTAAGTTCCTTACGCTACGGGAACATATTGTCAACGCCGTGCGCGCCTCGCATACAGCATATGTATCCCAGGGAACCGGGGAAAAAACACTGCTCGGGCAGGGTGGCCGGTAAAGGAAACGGGCCACCACATATACGGACACTTCATTTGAACTGACGGGTGGTTACAACAGGTGGTTACAACACCCTGTCCCATGAATGAGGGAACGGCACCTGCCGGTCTCCTTCAATTCACCACACCTTGTCTCATGAATGAGGGAACGGCAACGCCGGTCGCCTTCAAATTCACAATATCTTGTTATATGAGTGAGGTAATGGCACCGCCGGTCACCTTCAAACTCACAACAGCTCGTCTCGTAAATGAGGGAACGGCACCGCCGGTCTCCTTCAAATTCACATGAGCCTAGTACCGAACTTACTACCAGTATGTGAGCTATGTCTGCGCAGAATCACTGGGCAGAACCAACAGCCCGATTGAACTGATAACACTTTCGCCTGTAAGGCAGGAACTTCCAGATTGTAAAATCTCACGAACGTAGACGGGGAGGCCCAGCCTGCCGCCATACAGATATCGTGGATGGAAATCCCTCTGGCCCAAGCCCACGAAGAGGCCATGCCTCTGGTGGAGTGTGCTCTGACACCTAGCGGCACTGCAGGTGTTTGGAAGCGTATGCAGTTGCAATCGCGTCCACTATCCACCTGGACAGGGTCTGTTTCGAGGAGGCGAGACCTTTAGCGCGCCCTCCAAACGAAACAAATAGCTGCTCAGAACGCCTGAAGGCGGCGGAGCGTGTGACATAAACCCTCAATGCCCTGACAGGGCAGAGGATATTGCCACCGTCCCCCTCGTCGGATGCTGGCAGAGCCGAGAGGGAGATAATCTGCGCCCTGAATGGAGTGCCGATCGCTTTGGGGACATAACCATGCCTCGGTCTGAGAATGACCTTAGAGTCATTAGGACCGAACTCCATACACGTCGGGCTCACTGAGAGCGCGTGTAGATCCCCCACGCGTTTCACTGAAGCCAGAGCTATCAGGAACGCGGTTTTTAGCGAAAGGAACCTTGGTTCCACAGTCTCGAGCGGTTCAAAGGGATGAGCCTTTAGGGCCTCTAGGACCAAGGCCAGATCCCATATAGGAACCAAAGGGGGCCGCGGGGGATTCATCCGTCTGGCTCCTCTGAGGAAACGGATGATGAGCTCGTTCCTTCCTAGCGTGCTACCTAGCGTCGTCTGAGCGAACGCTGCTATAGCCGCCACATACACTTTGAGCGTGGAAGGGGACCTGCCCAGTTCCAAAAGCTCTTGGAGGAAGGAGAGCACCCGCTGGACCCCACATTGCTGTGGGTCCAATCCCTTGGAAACACACCACTCAGTGAACACCGACCACTTAGAACTATATAACCGCCTCGTCGAGGGGGCTCTAGAGTGTGAAATCGTGTTCATAACCCCTTCGGGCAGGTCAACGGGTATCCGTTGGTCACCCATACATGCAGAGACCATCGCTCTGGATGGGGATGCCAAACTGACCCTCCTGCTTGAGAGAGGAGGTCTGCTCTCAGCGGAACTGGCCAGGGGGGTGAGTGCGACAGCTTCACCAGCTCTGGGTACCAAATCTGGTTCTCCCAGCGCGGCGCTATAAGGAGCACCGGGCGGCGCGTCTCCCTGATTTTCGCTATGACCTGGGGCAATAGGGAAATCGGCGGGAAAGCATACAGCGGGAGGCTGGGCCAAGGTTGTTCTCTTTTGTTGCAAAGAGGTCGAGCTCCGCTCTGCCGAATAGGCGCCATACCAGCTGGACTGTCTGGGGGTGCAGGGACCATTCTCCTGAGAGAATGAGGCCCCTGGACAGCTTGTCCGGGCCCACATTGAGGTGGCCCGGTACGTGCGCAGCTCTCAGCGAGCGCAGCGAGCTGTCTGCCCACACGAGCAGGCGTTCTGTCAGATTGTCCAGACACCTGGACCTGACACCGCCCTGCCGGTTCACGTAGGACACCACTGTGGTATTGTCCGACCGGACCAACACGTGGTGTCCTCGTATAAGCGGGAGAAACTGCTTGAGCGCGTTCTCTACCGCTATCATCTCCAAACAGTTTATGTGTAGGAGTTTTTCCTCGCTCGACCAGAGGCCCGAGGCTGATCTGCCCTCGAAAACGGCGCCCCAACCCGTGGTGGAGGCGTCCGTCGAGATGACCTTGCGGTGTGAGATGGCTCCCATCGTCACTCCCCTCTGGTACCAGTCGGCTACTAACCAGGGCTCTAGGCTGAAACACAGCTCTGAGTCACTCTGATCCTGAAGCCTCCGGACGCCCAGGCTCTGTGAGGCACTCGGGCGTTTAACCAGCATTGCAGCGGGCGCATGCGCATTAAGCCCAGCTGGAGCACAGCTGCAGCTGAGGCCATACGTCCCAGCATCCTCTGAAAGAGCTTGAGAGGTGCGATTTTGCCCGGCCGGAAGTACTCAGCCATGCGCTGAACTTGGCGCGTGCGTTGGGGTGACAGGCGGGCTGACATTGCCACAGTGTCCAGATTCAAACCCAGAAATGAGGTTGATTGCGTGGGCACTAATGAGCTCTTGGTCCAATTGACCATGAGCCCCAGGCTGTCCGGATGGCTGAGCAGCATTGCCCTGTGGGCGAGGAGCTCGGCCTCTGACTGCGCCAGGATGAGCCAATCGTCCAGATAGTTCAACACTCGCATCCCTCGACTTCTCAGAGGAGCGAGGGCCGCGTCCATGCACTTCGTAAATGTACGGGGTGCTAGTGACAGGCCGAACGGAAGGACGGTGTATTGATAAGCCTGGCCGTCGAAGGCGAATCGTAAGAATGGCCTGTGACGTGGCGTTATCTTGATTTGAAAATATGCATCTTTCAAATCTAGGGAGATTAGCCAGTCTCTCGGGCGAGTATGCGCGAGGATCTGCTTGGTCGTGAGCATCTTGAACGATCTTCTCATAAGAGCTTTGTTCAGACGCCTCAGATCCAGAATCGGTCTGAGCGACCCATCCCTTTTTGGCACGAGAAAATACCGGCTGTAAAAGCCTGACTCGCTCATAGAATGGGGAACCGGTTCTATAGCCCCTTTGCACAGCAGCGTGGCTATTTCTGCTCGAAGTAGATGTGCTACTTCCTCGCTCACTCTCGTCTCTGTACGCGCACAGAAGCGCGGAGGGTGGCGAGCGAACTGCAGAGTGTAGCCGTGCTTCACTGTTTTCAGCACCCATTCTGATACACCTGGAATGGCTTCCCACGCTCTCGCGTGTGCCACACGGGATAGAACGGCCTCCGGGCTCAAAACGCCGCGCTTCGCGGGTTTGACGGCCTGTATAGGAGGGGCGGGCGCAGTGCGCGCGCTCTCTGTGCTGTGGGCCAGCCGATCGCTCTCGATGGCTGGCCGCCTTACACACTGTATCTCTGCCGCTTCGAGCGGGGAGTGGCTTGTGTGTGGTCCTACACTCGTCGTTCCGGCCACCTTGGGCGGAGAACAAATGGTGTGTGGCGCGGCGCATGGCGCCGGGGGCAGAATGTTCGCGAAAATGTGTGAGCGCGTTTGAGCGGGCACAACTCTTACGCGTGGAACATGACCGGTTAAGAGTGGCTGTGTGACAGCGCGTGTGGAGATTAGGCGTGGGCGCAAATAAGCGGACACGTGACCTAACTCTAGCACTCGAGCGGCCGGTGGCCGCTTTATGTGAGTGAGAGACACGGGATTTGTGGTGCTTGGGTGCAGGGGTGAACACAAAAGTGGGCACGTTTACTGCATTTGAAAACACATACGGCGTGAGCCGTGCAACCAGAAATAAAAGCAACTTCGTGATTTCTCTGGTTCGTCGTAAAACGGCGGTTGTAGACAGGCGAGAGGGCAGTTTTGCCGGCTCGTTGGCTGCGTGAGAGCCATCTGCAGCAGCCACAGGAGTGGGGGCTGACAGGAAGAAGAGTTTTGACGGTGGTCCGGCCACGGCGGGACTTAACCGTCACTTCCCCCTTCTGCTAGGAGGACTTTGGAGGGGCTTCAGTTGGAAACAGGCGAGAGGGCGAGTCCGCCGGCTCGTAGGCTGCGTGGAAAACATCTGCAGTAGCCACAGGAGTGGGGACTGACAGGAAAACAGAGTTTTAACGGTGGTCCGGCCGCAGCGGGACTTAACCGTCTATTCTCTCCTTATGTATAGACGCCCAAAAATACTCGAGCGCCACGTGGTGCAAGTTAGCTTTCTGTATGTAAGAAAAGCTGGCCGCGAGCCCGGGGAAGCGGACAGTAAACATTTTTATCTGCCGCGAGAGCTGGGCTCAAACTCGGGTCTCCGGCGTTTCAGCCGCTGATTTTGCCACTGTGCTACCGGGAGGGACACAATAGCGTCCAGTTAGCGCGAGCATACGGCAGTACGTCCTCGTGCTTGTTGGCAGTCGTGCGTGCATAAAAGACAGGCTCGTTACTGCAATAGTAATATTTCCAGCCGCCTGAACTGGAGAGGGGGCTGAGAAATGCTAGAGAAAGGCGGTTCGTCCGGCCACAGCGGTGAACATGCTCGTGACCGTGCGCACTCTCATTCCTTGTGAACGGCGCAATCTGCGCGGTCCAACAGGGGGGAGTGCGGGTTCGTTGGAGAGCATATGTCAGCGTCATGTCTCATGACGGCGTTTGTTCGCTGGCGTGCGTGTCTTAACAGGCTCGTGTACAGCAATATGAACAATTCCAGTCGCCTGAACTCATGAGGGGACTGAGAAATGTGCGCGAGGGTGGAACAGCTCTCTTGTAACGTAAAGAGAGCTGCAGGACCGTCCGTTTCTGCCATCCCTTGTATGTAAGCGGCGCATTAGCGCGGCATGAACAGAGGGGGGAGGAGGCTCGCTCCGAGACCGTTCATTTCTACCATCCCTTGCAAGCGGCGCGGTGGCGCGGCTTGAACAGAGGGGGAAGAGGCTCGCTCCGAGACCGTTCATTTCTACCATCCCTTGCAAGCGGCGCGGTGGCACGGCTTGAACAGAGGGGGAGGAGGCTCGCTCCTAGACCGTTCATTTCTACCATCCCTCGCAAGCGGCGCGGTGGCGCAGCTTGAACAGAGGGGGAGGAGGCTCGCTACGAGACCGTTCATTCCTACCATCCCTTGTAAGCGGCGCGGCTTGAACAGAGGGGGAGGAGGCTCGCTCCGAGACCGTTCATTTCAACCATCCCTTATAAGCGGCGCGGTGGCGCGGCTTGAACAGAGGGGGGGAACAGCGGAGTGATGTCATCATAAAACTGCTCGAGTCGAGCCCGCAGGGTCGACATAGAGAGTTCCTCGCACTTGGGGCAATCGCCCGCGAGGAGTGCGGCGGCGGCGTGGTCACGGCCCAGACAGAGAGCGCAGACACATGGCGGTCTCTGGTGCTGAGCTGCACGTGGCACGAGCCGCAGGTGGAACGAGGCGTTTTGATAAAAACGCTCGTGCTCTTTTATGAAACGTGCAATGAAAGGATATAATGCTGCCGGATAGCAGAGCAGGCACGGATGGCTGAAGGTGGCGCGATGCTGCCGGCTTCTTCAGGCGCTGTCCTCTGCTTGCTCGTCTGCACGATCACGGCGGCGGGTTCCAGATCCAGCGATGCGAAGGGCTTCGCTGAAGAAAAGAAAATCGAATATGCAGCCCGTGAGCCCTGCTTATATACACGTGGCCACGCCCCACCTGTAGGCAAATGAAGCCAGGTGGTCATTGGTCGCCACGTCACGCGGGCTCACCGATAGGCTGCTGCAGTTGCCAGCAGAGCAGCCAATAGCACGCTGGAATAGCCTGCTATGGTCTGCCAGGCTGCCGCACTGCGTTGACAATGTTACAAAATTAAGGATAATTTTGGGTTTTTCAGAAATCTCGAAGAAAGAATACTTTCCCGTAGCGTAAGGAACTTACGCAATACGAGAGAACCTCTCGTAAGAGAACTAAACAAATATCTAATCACTACATTGGTCATTTCTCGCTAGAAATTACATCAGAAGTGGAAAACGTTGGTCAAAAATGTACATTCTCACACAAACGCACAGGATTTTGGGATATCAAAGGCTGTCAAGGATATGTATTGGAGTTGTTCCAATTCCGATACTAGTATCGGAAATATCACTGATACCACAACAAATTCTGGCATCTGATCCGATACCATTTTCTTAAAATAGACCTAGTTATGACCGCGAGCTTTGCCTTACCGCTGCACGGTTCTTCTTCACTGATCAGAATGCATTGCAAACACAGGAAGTTGTGCTGTGTTGCCACAAGCAACCACTGTTTAGAGCAGCGAAGAAGAAATGAAAAAGCGTTAGCAGTATGTCCGCTGTTTAGCAGTATTTAGTCTCTGTGTGGATGACGGGCGCCCGCACGCACACACACGCGCGTGACACTCGCGTCTTTGTCCTCCCCCAGTTTCTCTACCTCTACGTGCATTTTTACAGTCTATGGTCACTATATGAGGACACGAACGCATAAACCGTCACTTCATGAGAATTTACTGTGTCATATAATGAACACAGACAATGTGTGCACGGCAACCCGTCAAAATAAAAGTTAGGTTTAATGTGAAGAAATTTTCAGAATATATTTGGCTACTGTTGTACAGTAGATTTAGCTACGTTTCTATTTAATAATAATACGTCTCTACTACTAATAATAATTATACTGTTTTTTATACAGTTATATTGTTCAACTAAAATACCTTTTTCAGTTTGCAGTGTTAGATTTGTGGCTGCATTTGAAGTTCTTTTTTGCTTAAGAAAAATAAATAATATTACTGTCAAATGCATGTCTGATAATAAAAATACTGTAATAAATACAGTAGTTCACTGTATGTATGTGTTCCAGTCCCGCCGCTGGCCGTTTTGATGCCCTAAGCGCGATCACTTTATGATGCCCGCGGTGGCAGCATTCGCAAATTTTGGAGAGCGGGCCAAAGAGAGCATTTTCTTGTGGTGCCCCCCCTGAGCACTTGGTGCCCGATAAGCGTAATGGGAGCGGCGGCACTGATTTGTTCATGTTTTATTATGTTTAAAGGATAAGTCTGAAGCACACCATAAAATAATTCTAGCAATTCATACAGGGCTAGTAGTATATACAGCTGTATATACAGATACACACCCAGGTATTGGATCAGTACTCGGTATCGGCCGATACCCTGAGCCCAGGTATCGGAATCGGTATTGGGAACGGAAAAAGGGTATCGGAACATCTCTAATATGTATGCTGCCTTCAAAACTCGATCAGATGAAGGTATCTCAGGAGACAGGAACTGAAGCTGCCATTAGATTTGGACGTGCCTTGTTGCTTTCCTACTAGGGCTCATATCGATTCTTTTTGTAATCGATTAATCGAGCACTTAATCGGTAGATTAATCTATTAAACAACCAAAACAAATAATGCATAACGAAAATGAAGAGGAAAAGCAATTTAATTTATGCACAACAGGTTTCATGCTGTAATCTAGCCCTGGCATCAAAGTAAATATCTGTTTTATGTAGATTTCTACACCTGCAGCATTTACTATTAGGCTACTAACAAATAATATATAATTTCTGGGGTGGGCCTATTTGCTATGGTAACCTTGCAACCTGTATGTGTGTGTGTGTGTGTGTGTGTGTGTGTGCACGCGTGCCGTGTGTGAGGAAGAGTGACGCCCCAGTCAGAACAGTTGCTTCATTGCAGTTTGGTACGGCAGAAATACATGCATTCATTTTCAATAGAACACTGCATTTGGCTTGCATCACTTGCATCGTGGTGCATTTTAGGTGAAGCATCCGTTCGAAAAATCGCGTCACAACATCACGTCCCGGTGTATACAATGAACGTATGCTGAAATTATTGTTGCGTGTGGCTACATAAAAGTTTAAGCATATGTGATGCATTGCCGCGATTGGTCTGACTGACGCGTGAGAGAGACGAGGGTGCATGCGTGTGTGTGTGTGTGTGTGTGTGTGTGTGTGTGTGTGAAGGGGTTCTTTTTTTAGGCTATACTCTCTTGCAATTGAACGTGAATACGTTTACTACTTAAAAACATCACAGCTAAACATCGTAGTAAAACCGCATCACGACATCGCTACAAATACAGTATGGGATTAAAATCAGCGAACATCAATGTATAGGCTTAGGCTACGTTACCATTGAAGTCGTCCTGCTGTGGAATGCCAGGTCTACTTTGCAGTAGACACATTGCACCTTGTTCTCTTCTTTTTTAAGAATGTAATGATCCCAAACTTTAGACATTATCTGCCGTTTATGGACATCTTTACTCTCCGCTATCATGGCAACTAAATTAAAATGTATCACGCGCTATGGTATGAATCAGATCCCTGCGTGTATAGAGCGCGTCATAGGAATTTAACGAGGCTGCGAGGCAGAGTTTTTGCCTCGGGGAATTTTTGTAATCGAGTTAATCGAGTAACTCGATGAATTGTTTCAGCCCTATTTCCTACCTTAAAATATGTCCTCCGAAGCCAGCATTTTCCAGGTTACGGACGCAGTCTGTATCTGACTATTTCTCCTAGAAATAACAAATATAATTCTGGAGCTCACTCTCCACCCCATGCCGTTCAAATAGCTCCAAAACAGGTGCCATTTGTTTGCCTTTTTAAAACCCTGTTTTAAAAAGGCAAATTATTGCTTCAGTCTGACTGAAATTGTGCATAAACATATTTAATGATAAATCAAATCATGCTGCTTTTTCTGAGAAGTATTATTACATTTAATTATTATTTATTACTTTTGTTAATTCCTTTTTATTACTTTTACAAAAACAATAATTAATAATAATGGGTGAAAAAAATCCCATATTTGACCCAAACTGTTTTTTATTTAGGCAGTTAAACAACCACTAAGACACCCCAGCAACCGCACACTAAGTTTTGCGTTCATTGAAATCATCACGCATCGCCACGTTCATTGAAATAGTATGACACGCATAATATCATACTGATGTGTTCTAGTGGATGTTTATACTGTATATTTAGTTCTTTTAAAGGTGTGCAGCTTTCAGCGGGTTGCCTGTGGTGCAAAGATGAAGCTGAAATTTGTTCTGTCTTCACAGAATACAATTTGAATCAAACAAACCATCCCTTACAAGCACAAAGCTTCACACTAGGAGAACTTGAGAGAACAACTTATTACGCATTATACTTCAGATCGTACAATGAGATAAAATGAGAGGAGATACCAGGAAAGCAAAATGGCCTCTGGGCAGAATGTCTGTCTTACACAAGCAGAGCCTCTGGGTCGCTGTAGGCAACATTCACGGCAAATGACAGGGCCTGGATGTTTCTCTGAGCATCTTGTGAAACTCCATAGAGCAAACATTGGGCCAGGCACCAAAACATGTCAGCATACTTGAGCCCGTCCCCATCAAGCGGAGGATGCAGGACGGAAACTTCGCAGACGAGCGATTAGATTCCTCTGATCGTTATCAGTACACTGCTCTATTTTCACCAAATTCTCCAAAGAAATCATTTCACCTTGGGCTCAGTCTATCTGAACCTGACTGTGTTATTCAAGTATAGAAGATTATATGCACTGAAAACAGAAGAGTGCACGATGTGAGTCAGATGCCTCGGAGAGACTGTAATGTTTTAAGATCCGCAAAAATGGAAAGCTCCTTTTTAAATTAAAAGACAACAAGAAAATGGCAGATATATTTGGCTGTTCATGTAGAGTGTTAGTCACTGATTCACAAAGGGACAGAGGACAAAATTTAATGAGCCCTTGAATATGTACCATTAACATTTTCAGTGGCCCCTAAACACAATGCTATCCAGACGCTAACCTCTTATCACTTTTACCATCGCATGACATATTTGCTAGACATACACAAAAACACATTGCAGACGGTGCGCCATTATACACTGAAATATGATATTCAGAGCTTCCTCAATGATGGTTTGCTTTCTTAATGAGAATCAAATATTTATTTAATATGGTATGGCCATCTGTATTCAACGATGCATAGCAATGGTTCCATACGCCAATCACAGCATATAGTCATTTTAGACATTTTTAACACATGGGATATCTCATTTGCATTTGAGGTTAGTCATGAAGAATGAATCCACACCTCTAAACCCTTTACACACACATATATTTTATGATTTGAATTTCCTTTTAAAATGTTCCTGAAAAAGCATATAATAAGCTGTTTAATGCAAGATTGATTCCATTGTGACAACTTACCCCATATGGATTGCCCGCTATTGGGTTATTATGTGTTCAATGGGCTGAATCTATATTCCTGTGCAATAATGGTGGAAATTATGCCTTGCCATGATCATGAATTTTGTGCTTATGGATAATTGTCATATAAACATCTGTGATTAACAGTTGAATTATGTTCTGTTTATGTCACTTACAGTGTACACCTAATACTTAGATACAAATATAAATTTTTTGTTTAATATACTCTATCCCTTTAAGTTAAACACACGCTATATTGGCATTCGACTTTCAAGCAATGGTGTTTTTAAACAATATTTGTACAATATTTGTATTTATGTAAGTGAGGATAGCAAAATAAAGTAAACTGTGACATATTATACCCAAAAGTTCTTCATACAGTGCACTACCAGTAAAATTGATAAACATTTGGGACCAAAATTATTCAGACACTTTGACCTGACCATGTTTTTCTTAAGTGTTTTTTCATTAATATCTAATGTAACCTTTTACACCACAGACTGAACAAAATTAAGCATTGCTTGGTAATTGGTTGACCTATTGGTATTATTTAATTGTGTACTTAAATTTAACAGCTGACAGCTGATTGGTTGATTGTAATCCATTACATACCATTCTATCAAAGTTAGAAAGAACTGTTTTGCATATCACTGCATTTTAGAGACTATTTCCTCAATGATTACTTAAATCCGTACACTCAATACTACTACAACTCAGCCTTTTGGCAGTCACTGATGTTTACCAGTGCGGAAAGCAAAGTCCATATATTACCACTGACATGATAATGAATCAGTTCCATAATGAACACTGATGTGGATTACTCTCAACTTAATAAATAAAACAACTAAGATAACCTCACACTAGACATTACACTGCACACTACTCAAGATGTATATTGGCAGATCTCTCTCTCTCTCTCTCTCTCTCTCTCTCTCTCTCTCTCTCTCTCTCTCTCTCTCTCTCTCTCTCTCTCTCTCTCTCTCTCTCTCTCTCTCTCTCTTTCTCTCTCTCTCTCTCTCTCTCTCTCTCTCTCTCTCTCAGCAGTAATGGGAAAACCCTGTGGGATTTCTATGCAGGCCAGAACCCTAAAAAACATGAGGGAGCACATCTGGGGCCCAGCAGGTGTGGGATGTCCCATGAGATGTTGTTGCCAGGTAGTAAACTTCTGGACTAGCTTCCCCCAGTGCTCACAGACATCTAGATAAATGTGATAATCAGCAGCAAGCCCAAAAAAGACCTGTTTGCCAGAGGGGCGTAATTGTGTACTCACCAACATTTTTATAATTCGTATACATGTAGTCTACCTACCTCCTATTTCAGGGTAGAGATCATTTTTTACACTGTCATGCCCTAAGGATGGTATGTGTTTACAGTGTAGAGGTTTATTTTTGATTAAGTTTATGATTAAAGCCAGCATGTTTAAGGTAAAAATCACCCCCAGAAAATGAAAATTCTGTCATCACTTGCTTACCTTTATGTTGTTCCAAAACCGTACTGTCCATCTACTTCTAAAAAAAAATAATTAATAAATAGGCTAGTCCATCCATATAACGTCGCTTGGTCGCTCTATTTAACTGAGGCACGAGGGCAAGACACGGCTAGAAAATCTTGCACATGCGCATTACCATCTGCGCTTTTGGTCGAGTTTTTCATGTTTACTCAGTTTTGTGTCTTTGGAAGTTACGTATTAATGCCAAGGGGGTAGCCCAGCCCCCGGAAAGCGTACCACCCATAGGCACGGCCATTGCTAACCAAGCCATCACCTGTTGTTAGCATCCCATTGACTCCCATTCATTTTGGCCTCACTTTGACAGTGAATATCTTTACATCTGAGGCGTTTAAAGACTCCATTCGTCCATAGTTTATTTCTAAACAAACACGACAATGTATAAAAGGCTCCATTACCTTGTATATTACACTATCGCCCCGTTTAAGCTGTTTTTGTAAAATATAGGCTAACGATTGCGTCATAACCATGCGACTGTGTCGCGCTGTTAGACCAGAGGAGAAGCTTGTAGGCAATCTTTTACTGTCTATGAGGCAATCGGGGGGACGTGGAGGCATAAACGCAGATAGAGATGTTGCAGATCCTGCTTCATTCATCAAAAGTTGCTCCTGCTCACCCTCTCTGTCTCTGCGAGATTCGGTGATTCAGATTTTATGTTGCACAACTACTAGAAGACGTCGTCAAGCTCAGTCGGATGCTGCGCGGTACGCTCAGCCATCAGGAAGTGAGTGCTTCTACCTGACTTCAATTCTCCCCGTTGAAGTCTATGGAGTCACTCTGTCCATTTCTTTTACTGTCTATGATTAATACCTACATATTAACAATGAGACCGGGCTCCCCAACCGGTAAGATGAATTTGCAGGTTTAAATTCAGTGAATTATAGGTAAATATCCACTTTATCCGGCGCTCTTTTGTTCTGTGTTCTAATGTGTAGCCCACTCCTAACTGATTTAGACCACTCCACACAATTCGGCGCGCGTGAGTGAACTGTAAATGAATCGCAAACCAATTTAAACCTTTTAACATATCCATTCATTCAGAACTGACTCAGAGTATGAATCAATCACAAAACGACATCGCTGGTCCTGACAGAAAACAGAACTCCGCTCTGACATATTCAATTAACCGAGTGAATGATTCTGAGTAAACAGGTAAGTTCGTGAGATTAAACGTTAAAAGATCCGACAGTTGATGTGAATCATTTTTTCATGAAGTGAATCATTTGAGCTGTGTGTTTATTCACTTAAAAGAACCGTCTCGCTGACTCGCTCTTGAATCATTAGATCCATTTATTCGTGAATAACACTGCACTGTGTTTTTGCATCCGCTCCGCGGGGCAAAACAATATAAATACCTGCTATATTTTTTTTTCTTCTGCAGTACACAGTATTTTTTATCTCTTCACATTCAAATGGTCACAAAAACTGTTGAACACCAGCGCAGGAATGCAAAGCGTGAAATATGGACGTATTGGTGACATTTAAACATAGCATTAAAGCTAAAAACTGTAAAATATTTACAAACCTTTCATTTCATAAAGATATCTAATTTCCCTTTTACCATTTTACAGATAAATGTAAGATCCCCTAACACTAACCTAAACATACCCATTGTATACAGAATATAAAAAAAACAAAAACATAATGGACAGAATTGTGTAGGAAAATATCAATTTTAGTAACAATATAGCATTACAACAATATTTTGAGCCGCTAATCCTACACTTACCCCTAAACCTACCCATAACCATTTCTCAAAACTATCTACTGTTATAAATAAAAGCATAATGAACAGACAAGTGTAAATCCAAATCTTTTGTTCTTTTCTTTGTTTTGCAAAAATGTCAAAAGGTCTACCAAAAGTAGTTCAGATGCTGATGTGCAGTCCAATTTCTTTTTGGCGGTATAGTTTTGTATGGGGTTCAGAGCAGAATTTAAGTTATTAATCCATGAAAATATTAATCCGGCTTCTTTCCGTGAAGGCGCACATTTCTCATTTTGAATGTAGTACATCGACAAAACCACGACATGTCGCATCTGTGACGAAGCAGACGAGAGCCAATGAGCATTCGATACCACTGGCGTAAAACATGTCCTAACACTTCTTGAGTCCGCGATTTTTAAAATGTTGTCCAATTTACAAACTCTGGGCAGGCCAATCACATCGTGTATAGAGTCGGTGGGCGGGCTTAACATAATGACGGCAGAGTTGCGGCGGTTGCGCGTGCTACTTGTAAACAAAGAAGCTGGCGAACAGCGGTCTTTCGAATCGGCTTTGGCCGCGACTCTGGAAGACTTGGAGTTAAGCTTTTCTTTGAGAAAAGAACAAAGAACAGCACTGAAGTCATTCTTAAGAAAGGAAGAGGTATTCAGAGTTTTGCCGACCGGATACAGCGAAAGTTTAATTTATCAACTAGCTTCGCTTCACCTTCTTCGTTGCTCTGGTTGGTTGTAGCGCCATCCTATTGCGTGCAAAGGGAATTTGAAAGACAACCGTTTATTCCACCCCTCGGATTGAGCCCTGACAATGGTGAGTTCCCAAACATCTTGATGTGGGTCTGGCTAGTGTTTTGGTGTACTTTATGATTGTATTGTCAGTCACTGCATAGGAGCAGTAAGTAGAAGAGTAAACTGCATTTAATAAATGCGACTGAAAACATGTAATTGATATGAGTTATGTAAATATTTAAAATTTGTAGCGCTGTCGATAAATAATTTACGTATTAGTGTGTATAAAAACGTAAGTAAATATACGTGGGGTAGAACCACACTTTACATAAAACTAGACAAGTAGGCTAAATCTGAAATTGACCCTTATACTCTCAAATAGGACCTTATTTAAGGGGACAGCCAGTGGAGTCCTAAACCATAGTGGACGTTATCAAGTGCACTCATTCTATCCCACATTTCATCGCAATAACGAGTGTACAGCCAATGAACACTCAACGGCTGTCCGAATTTGCTTACTCATTTTCATATTCACTCCTTCAAGTGAACTGTATTAGTGGACTAACGAAGGGAATAGTGATTGAGGGTTTAGGGGGTCGATTTCGGATTCAGCCGTATTCTCATGAGATCACATTGGGTTGTGGGAGAAGACTGGCTACTGCAGGTAAAGACATCAAAACAAAGTAGCCTATATGGAATAGGTAGCCTAAAGTACCGTAAGGTTATGCCGTATATCATCATGCTTATTGTAATTATTAGTTTTAAGTCAGTATTAGCATACTATCACTACATTGGCTAATTTAATTTTGAATATCTTTAACACATGCTCTGTTAGTAGGCTAAGTGTTTTAAAGGCTGGTTGCTTATGTTTAGGTTATGCAGTCTGTGTTTTGACAAAAATGAAGTCATCTGTGAATGCATTAATGATGTATGGAGAGAAACAAAATCCCACCCTACAGAATAGTAGTTTTTTGAAAGTATGGTGTGACTTCTTTTCTTAAGACACATTTCTCTGTGAGAAACAGTCCAAAATGAAGTAATTATCAACTGCGATAGCCTACTTGCAATTATTTTGCTGAAATGAATAGACAGCCATGGCCACCTTTCTTTTCAATTGAAAAACAGCAGTGTGGACTTTCTACTATAAATAACTCTTGTTGTGCATGTTCCCCACAAAAAGAAAAACATTCATGTTTTGGAAGACATGAGGATGAGTAAATGATGACAGTTATTTTTTTTTTGGGGGGGGGGGGTCGTTGTGAGCTATCCCTTTAAGATACACACGCACTATATTTGCATGAGACTTTCAAGCAATGGTGTTTTTAAACAAATATGTCACACCATGAGAAGAATTATACAAATTTAAGTAAATGTTGCAGGTCATTTACATGTTACATGGGAATCAATCAATCATGGAAGGAACACTCCAGTGTAGTGCGTCTGAAATACAAATCACAAATAACAATGCAGCCATTTTTAGATTTTCAGTTTGTGTTGATTAAACCAACAATCAAGCTTGCATTCGCAAGACTCTTGACAGCCACTGTACAAGCTTTGTTTACATGTTTGTCAAACACTAAAAGGACGAGGCAAGGGGAGCCAAGAAAAGTGCCACAATCTCATCAGCATTCTAGAGAGCTTGCTGGTCATATTATCCTTGATAAGGAAGCCTTAAGTAATTGGGAAAGATAGCTTCTATTTCAGCCATCATTATATTCCCCTCCTATCCGTTGAGTTTTAATTGTAATCATTTCCTCCCCAAAATATCATTGACTTTCATATCGTCTATGAGGTATCTGCAGCACGATCTGTATAATATTAAGGTGTCCAACAAGGGACACATTGGGAAGAAAGACTTGGGATCAGGAAAAATTAATGTAATATGGGCAAGGAAAGGGAACAGCATGCAGTAAATGTTTTTTTAAATTTATTTTAAATAACTTTTGTCTTGAGACTATTTGAATTTGGATATTTATTTATTTATTTTATTTTTTGTTAAAGAGATAGATCAACGAAAAATGCAAGTTCTATCATTTACAGAAGATGTTTTGAAGAATGTTGATAAACCAAATTTGCAACACAATGTGAGTAAATCACCCGCATATGCGACTAAATCTTCACTCAGGGCGACTAAACTCTAGTGTGAAGGATCACAACTCGCCATTGTGCTGTGTTTTTCACACACACAAAAATAGAGAGAGAGAGAGACTTACATACCACGCATAATCGACACACTACATGTACATGCAAACAATATTCTTTGTTGTGTTTTCCTGTCAAAATATCGAAGTTCATTTGGAATTATTCAGCTTAAAAAGACCAAGCAGAAGATATTCTGGTTTCTCCGATAGTGGGCAGAACTAAAGCCCTGTCCACGCGAACACAGGTATTTTCAAAATTGCAGCTTTTTCTAGGCGGTTTGGCTGTTCGTCCACACGCAGACGCAGTATCTGGTTACTGAAACCAGATTTTTTTTTAAACTCCGGTTACAACGTTGTCGTGTAGATGGTGAAACCGGAGATTTCGGCTTGTTAAGCCGAAGTGTGCACCATTCTCTCCTTTGTTTGACGTCAGATTGTGCGCCGTTATCGCTTTTGTTTACATGACTGTAGTCTATGCAATGGCGGACGTAGCTTTTAATAACTCTGCTAACAGCGCTTATCACATGTATACAGATACATGCGTAGTTATCTCATTGTATTGCAGAACAGAGGCGCCAGAATGCAATAATACAACATAGTAACGCTGCATTTACACGGGGCGTCGGCGTTAACGCTTCTCATTTACTTTGAATTGGGGACGTCATGCGTTGCCGAACTGAATTGTGGGTTCCGTCGCGTCGCTTCACTAGCGTTGCAAAGAGCAGAAGTTGAAGATTTCTCAACTTTTCAAGCGCCAATGCAGGCGTCATCCAATCAGATCGCCCTATGCAAATACCCTAGAGCAGACGCTAGCCAATTGCGTTCATGCAATCCCAGAGCAGACGTGTGATTGGCTGTTGTCACTATGACGGTCGCATCAGCACGAAGCTTCAGCCAAGCGTTAACGCCGCCGCCCCGTGTCAATCCAGTGTAAGGCAAGTGTGTGAAGCTTCAGTCCACTTGGGCCCTGCCCCTGTGTACAGTTACCTGTCACTGAGTCCAAAGTAAACTTGCAGAAGGGTTTCACTGAGCCCATGGCATCCCTCAGTGCATCGGTGCCATGGATGGGACCCATGAGGAAATCAGGCAGCCAATCATAGCGTGTTTTGCGTTTCCATGTGGACTGAGATTTTTTTAATCCGTGCTTGTGTGGACGTGATTGTTTTTTAAAATGGAGGAGGAAAAAGCTGTGTATGTGGACTAGGCCTAATGCACAAACAGCAATCTCATTGGCTGGCGCTCATCTATAAATCAGTACAAGCGAACGCTGACAATGTGATTAAATGAACCCAGCAGCTCATCAATCTTTAGTGCAATGTATATTATTATTATTATTATTATTATTATTATTATTCGTAGAATTAGTATTAGTAGTAGTATTTTTTACTTAAAGGGGTCACAAATTGGCTTTTTTATATACTGTTGTCTGAGGTCAACTTATGACATTCACATGGTTTTTACATTCAAAAACATCATAATGAATAACGCTATTTTCTACCCTGGTTTTGAGCCTAGCTCTTGAAATTCTGGGTTTTTATGGGCGTGCCTTATTGAAGACTTTGAAGTAAACACCCACTGCTATGATTGGATAACAGTTTTGCATATTATAATGAATTTCGACTCTCCCGTCAGTAGACGTGGGGAATTGTTTTGATAACATCCAATGTGGAAAAACGGCAATCGAAATGATTCCCCCACAGGCCTCGCAAAATGTCTTTATCAAACAAACACAAAGATTTATCTCTCATCCACCCGCAATTAATTGAAATGTAATTTTTTTTATTACTTGGCCTGCCCGATCGGTGGATATAACTGCGAACCGCGCATCACTAACACACACTTAAAGCACAAGCCAAGTACGTGCATCAGCAAAAACTTCACTGCAGGCAAATCAGCATGTTCAAAACTTCCGCTATTGTATTTTTCCTTCAAATAAGAAGTCAGAGAGTGAACAACACACATCAAGAAGAGGAATTTTGTTTCGCTATTTAAGATAGCCCCGTCAGGCAGGCTGGTGATGACATTTTGCTAGTCTGACTGGAAAACACATTAGCCTCTGGACACCGGGCTAGCGATTTAGCAATCCCGAAGATCAGGATACTACAGCCTGTGATGCTCCAGTCAACAACAGTTATTGTTAACCCTCTGGGGTTCATTTCTGACCCGAATTTTTTTTTTTTATGTTAAAAAATCGTAAAAATTAATTTCCTATGGGGGTCATTTTTGACCCGAAGGTCCTGAGTGTGACAATTTTTTTTTACAACCACTTAGACTTTTCAAATCCTGTCCCCACATTTTTTGGGTGTTCATATACCAAGTACCAATAAAGTCACCAAGTTTCGGACCATTTCGATGAAGCTACGATATAGTGGTAAAAACTATAGTGGTAAAAATGTGCTATTGCGTGATAAAAATGCTCACATGTGTTCACTGGATGGCACCGATCTCATTTAAAAATTGCTTTCCTGAGGCCTAGGCTTGACTCTAAAATGAAATACAGCTTTAATAAAAAAAAAAAAAAAAATAATATATATATTTTTTTACATTTTTTATTATATTCAATGGGAAAAAATGGGTCATAATTATTGCATAAATATTAATTATAAATCATAAAATTATCTCAAAACACCAAAAAAGAAAATAAAAAATATTATTGAACAAAAATATATTTCATTTATTTTATTAAAATCTTTTTTATCTTAATCCCGCCCTCCGGGTCATTTTTGACCCGAAGGTCCTGAGTGTGACCCATAAATGAAGAATCCCAGAGGGTTAATTATGTTTAGTTAGACACGTACACATAATCAGTAGATATCAAACACAATGCACTGTGTAACAATGCAATACTATCACATATATATTAAAAAAAAAATTACTCATATAAATGTGCTGCACATTCCTGTCGGATCCAATATAGAAGGCACAGAATATTTTTTTTTATCTAATTCTGTCTGCAAATCCAGTCTCTTGTTTACAAACGAATCCTCTGTGAAATGAAGCGCAATGTCTTACCCATGTGACCTGGAATTTCATTAAAAATAAAGGGATATTTAATATTGGAATCCGAAGGAAGCTTATGCAGGGACTGTGTTCTGTGTTATTTACCTATTACGTCATGTGCGAATCGGTGTTGGTCTTCTTCTGTTGAGGCGGCGTCTTCTCTCTGACATCACATGGAGGCAAATTCGCAGATCTCTCGTTTGATGAGCCAGCTGTCAATACAAGCTTTTATTTGATTAACAAGGAAGTTTTCAGCTCCGAAACTTACAGGATGTTCTTATATTACCATGACCTTTTATATATCAAAATCTCAAGGAAAAGTTTTCTCAATTCATGACCCATTTAATAATTACTATTAGCCTATCTATTACTATTATCTGTCTATTTACCATTATCTTTGTTTTTTTGTTTTTTTTTACAGAAACACTGAATGACCAACAATATCGTCTCCGGTTACGTATGTAACCTAGGTTCCCTGAGAACAGGGAACGAGACGCTGCGTCAGGGGACGCTACGGGGAACGCCTTCAGCGTGACCGGTGTCTGAATCACAATCGAATCACGTCAATCCTATTGACCGGCGACAGCCCATGACATCATCAAAGTGCGACCAGGAAGTATATAAGGGCGCCTTACCAACATGACACCGCCTCTTCGTCTGAAGGGACTGTTCGGCGGGCAGGCCCTGAGGCATGGCAAAGCGACGCAGCGTCTCGTTCCCTGTTCTCAGGGAACCTAGGTTACATACGTAACCGGAGACGTTCCCTTTCGAAAGGGAACTCGCGCTGCGTCAGCTTGACGCTACGGGGAACGAAATACCAACGCCGCCATGCCGAGGGGAGTGCATGCCCACTGGCAGTGACAACTGTCAGGACAAGCAAATTCAAATGAAATGCCTGAACCACTTCCCCTCTGGTCACACAAGGCTGTCAGTGACAGCATTCCCTACGGTCATATCCCAAGCTATAAGCCTCGTCAGGAACCTTAGTGCGGCTGCACGAGGTCCTAATCAGGCCGCTCAAAGGCCTGGATCCAACCCATTCAAAGGAAGGGGGCTCCTTTAAGGGAATGTGGCTAGGGGGCCCTAGGGCGCCCCAGCCAGCCACTAACGCCGCCAAGGCGGCCTAGCTTGGTGCCTTTTTCAAGGGGCACTTCGGCCGGGCCATCCTTGTCTGTTCGAGAACAGAGCCTCTGGATACTCGCCTCCTGAAGAGGCATCCAGTCCAAGGGACTGCAGAATGGCAGTGTCTTCCTCGAGCCGGATCTCAGAGACGGGCATCCTGGAGAGCAGTACTCAGCATAGCGCTTTCTACCCTTGCCAGCGAGGGGAGTCAATCTGCTCGATCCTAGGATCTACTGAGCTATTATCAGGTAGAAACACTCAGGAGGCCAGACTGGCCTAAAAACTGATCCAACTTGGGAGGCCTCGCGAGGGGCCTACGACCATCTGATCAGGCCCAGGCAGCTTCGGGCTCACAGACGACCCTCGGAGAGAGGGGAGCTTAGGAAGGGGCTGCCCGGTAGGTAAGCCAGGTTGTAGGCTAGATTCCCTCCCATGGGAACCAAGTAGCAGAAGCGACCTCAGTCGCGCCAGGGTAAGACCATCCTCAGATGCTGCCAAATAAGGGGCAGATACCACTAGCTGTCATCATATGCCAGTAAACAGTTCTTGAACTGAGAACCCAACCCCTCAGGGAGGCCTAGTGAGGCCTATTGCATGATAGCAGTACATGCCAAATGCTCGAGGAACCAACTCGGGAACTCGGCCAAAGGGAGGCCAGATAAGGCCCATCCCCATAATAGCAGTCGAAGCCCACTGTCGATGCAGCTGGAAACAGGAGCTCATCCCCTCAGGGAGGCCTGGAGAGGCCCGCTACCTAATAGCAGGCTATGCTAGCCGCCCGAGCATTCTGACTCGGGAATTCCCCCTCAGGGAGGCCCAGTGCGGCCTATCGCCTGGTAGCGAGCTCACCGGGAGGCAGAGTAAGGCCTACCATCTGCCAGCAGTCCATGTTAGTCCATTTTTTGCCAGAGGCATCCTGGTCCCGGGGCTCACCCCTAGGGACAGTCAGGCAGCCGCACTGACTTATCATGGTCGACTGGCGTCCAAGGAGCCTTACAGCAGATCCGCGGAGGCGGCTTCCTGTTGTGGCAGGCACGAGACTGGCTGCTATATCTCCCGGCTGACAGCGGCTCCTCTGCTGGCTGACAAGACAACAAAGAGAAGTTATTAGTTGAAAATTCTGCTACTTGAGGCCGACATCGTTGGGGAGTAAACACATAGCAATCAAAAGGGGCCGACTTTGCAAAAGGCCTACTTTCCAAAGCTGACTACCTATCTAGGTTGCAGCTATTAATCGCTAATTACATTACTCATGACAGGATACTCGGCAAAACAACGCCCTGGACCCCCTAAACGGGGGGAGTACCACGTATGCCACCCGCCCAATGAAGGACCTAGCTTTTGAAGCGGCCTATCGTTTAAATGCAAGGGCGTCAGCCATGGCAATGCTCTGGCTACAAGGGAGCTCACTACCAGACCATTTTTTTTTTTTTTTTACAAAGGTTAAGAAGTGCCGCTCAACCCAAGCCATGGGTGAGGCAAAATGATACAGAGCTAGGTTAGCGAAATACTCTAATCTACCCTGTTTTAACAGAGGAGTACTGCCACATGCCAGGTATAATTCCAAAGAACTGGCGGCTTAAAACAACTAGCTCTGGAGGGCAAAGTTGAACAACATATACAACATCCTTACACCAAGCAAAAAGGATGGTCCAAGCGACCACTGGCTAGGTCGCTATCACATACTGCACAGCACCATCTGTATTGCTAGTAAAAAAAAAACCCCGAACACAGAAAAGGGGGCGGGCCTTGGCCGGACGACTCTACGTAAGAGACGGCTACATTAGGGACATTTTTTTTTTTTTTTTTAACCCTAGAAGCGTAGGCCAAAATAGATCTAAACCTGTTTTGTTTTAATGGGCTCTTTTTAGATCTAGCTGTAGTTGTAACAGTCTGATCCCAATTCTCTAGCCAGTCTTACACTGAGAGAGGACGCAGGCCGCTCTACCCTGAGGTGGCTACCAGTTACAAGCTTGAAGCTGGGAATTCTTACACACAGCCTTCCTATATTCAGAGAAAAGCGCTACACACCCGCAGGAATGAGCCGGTGATATTCCCGTTTTTTTTTTTTTTTTTAGAGATAAAAAACATAATCAACAGCGCTTGCAAAAACCTGCTGAATACACTTTTAAAGCAACTGGCTTGTAAATTGCATTCGTTCTGGCCGTCCACAGAAATATCCAACTACTCCAAAGTGATCCCGAAATCCTCAGCAGGGAGCATGGAACAGAAAATGTATTAATATTTTCCCCACAGGGGACTTACCCGCTCGCCTGCAGCGCGCCATTGATATTCAACCACAATCTTTATTCATAATGTGTGTGCTTAGGTGCAGCATTACCACCGACCCGCTCGAGGGCGCTCTCATACACCAGGCCTGGCGGGCCGTCAGAGATTGGGGTACTTCCTTTTCCCGCTCATCACGGGCCCACCGCCTGATGTAAGAGGCGTAGGGGAAAAGGGAATTATTAGAAGGAGGAAGGGCCTGCGTTAGTCTAGCGCCTCCTCGGAGGCGGAGACTGATCCCAACGTGGCCCTCCACGGCGCTGGTTCCGGGTCACTTGTCCGACGTCCTTCCTCTTCTGAGTGCGGGAGTCACGCTTTTTCCACGCCCTGCTCCAACCAGGAGGGGGCGCACGAGAAGCGACGCTGGCTCGCTGGTCCTGCCGCCAGTCCTCAGACCGTGACGGACCGGAGCTTCCCGCCTGTCTGGGTGCCGCCCCGGATCTCCGCGGGATGCATGATCTAAATGCCGCCGAGCGCGCCCTCGCCTCTCTAAACCTTCCCACCACCGCCTCGACGGAGGTGCCGAAGAGTTCAGAGGGCGAGACCGGGGCATCGAGGAGAAAGGTCTTTTCTTTCCCCCCGATGTCTGCCAGGTTCAGCCACAGATGTCTCTCCGTGGCTACCATGGCCGCCATCGAACGACCGATGGCGACCGCTGTTTGTTTGGTAGCCCGGAGAGCAAAATCTGTGGTGCGACGCAGCTCGGCCATCGCATCAGGGGGTAGGCCCTCCCCCTGATCGAGATCCCTCAGCAGATCAGCCTGGTAAGCTTGCAACACCGCCATAGTGTGCAACGCCGACGCAGCCTGACCTGCCGACGTGTATGCCCTGCCGTTAAGGCGTGAGGTGGTCTTCAGCGCCTTAGAGGGCAGGGCGGGAGTTCTCAGTGTCGATGGCCTCCCAGACGCGAGATAGTTCGCGAACGTCTCGTCGATTGGTGGCATTGACACATAACTGGACTCGGCGGATCCCTCGACATCAGCGAAATTCCCTCGCTGATAACGAAAGATCCGAGCCGAGTACGGCTTCTTCCATGCCCCCGAGATCTGATCATGAAGATCGGGGAGGAATGGAAGGCTCCCGGGAGCTGCTGGATTGACGTCGGAGAGAAACCGATCATCGAGGTGGCTCGAACGCGCGGGCTCTCTCCTCGCGCGCCGCCACTGTAGCTGCAGTCTAGCAGTGGCACGCTCCATCACTTCCAGCAGCTCGTCATACACGGGGCAGGGCGGCTGAGAGGGTTCAGCCTCAGCTGATACTTCGTCACCACCCTGCTCAGCTACCCCTTGCTCATCCGGAAGAGCACCAGCTGACGAAAGGGAGGAAAGGTCTGACTCCTCCCCCGGCAGCTGCCCCTCGCGATCTGACCGATCGTCAGAGAGAACCACGCCTCTCTCTAGACGATGAGCCAGATCCATCTGGGAACCCCATGATTGCAGCCGGCGCTCGGCCTCAGCACCGGCGGGACCGTCCCCAGAAGCTGGACCCACTTCCCTCGAGAAGAGGGCCAGACAAGAGCGGAGCGTCCGGATGGGAAGACGCTCGCAGTTGGCACGGGAGGCTCCCTCGAGAACCTCCCGTGCGTGCTCTTCCCCCAGACAAAACACACAAAGGGTATGTGTGTCCTCAGGTGTAAGGAACCTGGGACACGGATCCGCGCACTTCCGGAAGTTATGCTTGGACTTCCCTGTGTGTTTCATTGCTTTTTATTCGTGATTCTTTCTCTCGAAGCAGACAAACAGACCCTGAAGACGAAGAAGCGGTGTCATGTTGGTAAGGCGCCCTTATATACTTCCTGGTCGCACTTTGATGATGTCATGGGCTGTCGCCGGTCAATAGGATTGACGTGATTCGATTGTGATTCAGACACCTGTCACGCTGAAGGCGTTCCCCGTAGCGTCAAGCTGACGCAGCGCGAGTTCCCTTTCGAAAGGGAACTTAAGCACTACCACCATTCCTGAGTTTAGTTCAAATGAAAAATATGCATTCATACATGGTTAACCAAGTTTTAGTTCTAATTATTATGTTCTATACGTTAATAGTGTTTGATTATCATAATATCATAATATAATGATTGATTGACTGATGTTAAGAGAGTATGTTCAGATATTAAACCAGCTATGCCATTTTACAAAGAAGCTGATTTGGTGGAATCATACACTCACCTAAAGGATTATTAGGAACACCTGTTCAATTTCTCATTAATGCAATTATCTAATCAACCAATCACATGGCAGTTGCTTCAATGCATTTAGGGGTGTGGTCCTGGTCAAGACAATCTCCTGAACTCCAAACTGAATGTCAGAATGGGAAAGAAAGGTGATTTAAGCAATTTTGAGCGTGGCATGGTTGTTGGTGCCAGACAGGCCGGTCTGAGTATTTCACAATCTGCTCAGTTACTGGGATTTTCACACACAACCCTTTCTAGGGTTTACAAAGAATGGTGTGAAAAGGGAAAAACATCCAGTATGCGGCAGTCCTGTGGGCGAAAATGCCTTGTTGATGCTAGAGGTCAGAGGAGAATGGGCCGACTGATTCAAGCTGATAGAAGAACAACTTTGACTGAAATAACCACTCGTTACAACCGAGGTATGCAGCAAAGCATTTGTGAAGCCACAACACACACAACCTTGAGGCGGATGGGCAACAACAGCAGAAGACCCCACTGAGTACCGCTCATCTCCATTACAAATAGGAAAAAGAGGCTACAATTTGCACGAGCTCACCAAAATTGGACAGTTGAAGACTGGAAAAATGTTGCCTGGTCTGATGAGTCTCGATTTCTGTTAAGACATTCAGATGGTAGAGTCAGAATTTGGCGTAAACAGAATGAGAACAAGGATCCATCATGCCTTGTTACCACTGTGCAGGCTGGTGGTGGTGGTGTAATGGTGTGGGGGAGGTTTTCTTGGCACACTTTAGGCCCCTTAGTGCCAATTGGGCATCGTTTAAATGCCACGGCCTACCTGAGCATTGTTTCTGACCATGTCCAACCCTTTATGACCACCATGTACCCATCCTCTGATGGCTACTTCCAGCAGGATAATGCACCATGTCACAAAGCTCGAATCATTTCAAACTGGTTTCTTGAACATGACAATGAGTTCACTGTACTAAAATGGCCCCCACAGTCACTAGATCTCAACCCAATAGAGCATCTTTGGGATGTGGTGGAACGGGAGCTTTGTGCCCTGGATGTGCATCCCACAAATCTCCATCAACTGCAAGATGCTATCCTTTCAATATGGGCCAACATTTCTAAAGAATGCTTTTAACACCTTGTTGAATCAGTGCCACGTAGAATTACGGCAGTTCTGAAGGCGAAAGGGGGTCAAACACAATATTAGTATGGTGTTCTTAATAATCCTTTAGGTGAGTGTATATATAAAAACTGTATCAGTCTGACAAGTAAAGTAAAAAATGTATGTCTACTAGCCAATTGTGATTATATTGCCAAGGTGTGCGTAGAGGGTTGATTTGACTGACATTGTATGAAACAAAAACCCTGATTTTTCAAAATATCTTATTTTTGGGTGAACTATCCATTTAAAGGAACAGTTTGCCCAGAGAATAATATTTGTTATAATTTACTTACCTATATTTATTTATTTAGTTAGTTTAACACAACTTAAGGAATCTTTCTTTTAATGTACTCATTTTTCAATCCATGCATTAATTGTGACTGCCTTCTAGCTTAAAGGGTTAGTTCACCCAAAAATGAAAATTCTGTCATTAATTACTTACCCTCATGTTGATCGACACCTGTAAGACCTCCGTTCATATTCGGAACACTAATTAAGATATTTTTTTTGAAATCCGAAAGCTCAGAAAGGCCTCCAATGTAATTTGCACTCACAAGACCCATGAAAGGTACTAAAGACGTTGTTATAAAGTTCATCTCACTACAGTGGTTCTACAATAATTTTATGAAGTGACGAGAATAGCTTTTGTGCGCAAAAAATAACGACTTTATTCAACAGGTGCTTGTCTGCCGTGAAGGCCTCTGATGTGAACTCACGAAGCACCACGACGCATGAATATGACGTAGAGCCGGCGTTCGGGCATCCAGGAAATGCATACTTTAGCCCCATTTTGACCACTACGCCAAGACCTAAAGCACGATCAATGTAGAATTCAACAGCTTATATACGGCGCGTCTTCCTCTGCTTGTAAACAAAGCTCCTTGCTTCCGGGTCATGTGTCAGAATGCCAGCTCTATTCTCGCACATGCATCATGGTGCTTCGCGAGTTCACGTCTGAGGCCTAGACGAAAAACAAGCACCTGTTGAATAAAGTCGTTTTTTTTTTTTTTTTTTGCACACAAAAACTATTCTCGTCGCTTCATAAAATTATTGTAGAACCACTGTAGTGAGATGGACTTTGTAACGACGTCTTTAGTGCCCTTTATGGGTCTTGTGAGTGCAAATTACATTGCTGCCAATGGAGGCCTTTCTGAGCCATCGGATTTCAACAAAAATATCTTAATTTGTGTTCTGAAGATGAACAAAGGTCTTATGGGTGTCGAACGACATGAGGGTAAGTCATTAATGACAGAATTTTAATCTGTGGGTGAACTAACCCTTTAATACTGGTCAAGATAGAACATTTACTATATAATGTTTTATAATTTTACAAAGAGCACGTTCAAATGATCTATCCAATCATTATGTCATTCCAACCAGCTGTCAGCAATCAGTAATCAATATATCTACCCAATCAGCAGAAGTGGAGGATCACATAAATACCCATTCAACTCACCAATGTTCCTTGACAGGTTTTCCGCATGGATATCATTTCCGGCAGTTTGCCCTGCCTGCCCACTCACGGTGTCTAGATGGCTTCACAAGCCGCTCGAAGCAATTTTACAATGCTAAAATCTTTTCCTTACAAATGTCTAAGCTATGCTTCCATCAGCATTCACGCAGTGCTGTTCCTTCTGCTCCCGCAGGAGCTCAGTTTCTCTGGCAAATTTTCTTCACTGCCACAGCAGTGCTGTTCCATCTGCTCCCAAAGGAGCTCAGTTTCTCTGGCAAATTTTCGCCACTGCCAAATCAGTGCTTTTCCTTCTGCTCCCGCAGTTTCTCTTCCTCCCTCACAGGAACAGTTCTTCCACGAGCATCAGGCAGCATTAGCAGGCCTTCAGCAAGTCTGGGCCATGCCCCAGATCCTGCTATCGCCACCGCTGCCACCACCAGGCCCAACTTTTCCACTGCCACAGCAGTGCTATCTACTTTCGCCCACGTGCAACCATTCCCAGCTGACTACCAACGAGGCTCACCCTACTGATGCCATGACCCTCAAAACCTCATACGATGACAAACAAGACTAACCCAGTATTAATCCAGTGACAAACCCTCTCCCTTCGATTGGCACACCATCAGCTTCGTGCTCTGCATCTTTTGGGGGGCATCAACATCATTTTCTGGCTGCTGTCCCACGTAGTTTGCAACTTTTGGGGAAGTACTCTTGGTCCAGGCCAAATACCGAGCTCGGAGCCCTCTCCTCGGACAGCACATCAAATATGCATACCATTTATTCTATCTGACTTCTTTGTTAGTGTGAACTTGTGAAATGATGTTTCATTAGCAAAGTTTGGGAGGAGCACGTCCAAATGATCTATCCAATCATTATTCCAACCAGCTGATAGCAATCAGCAATACACATGTCTACCCAATCAGCACAAGTGTAGGATCACATAAATACCCAGTCTACTCACCAATGTTCCTTGACAGGTTTTCATCATCCCTCCACCACCCCGTCTTCCTCACACTCACCTGGTTACTTTCCTAACCAGAGATATGGGGGGAGTACTCTGGGTTCGGGCCAAATACAGAGCTCGGACTTATTTGTAAGTGTGAACTCGTGAAATTGTAAGTTTTTCTGAAGGGATATAATAGTTTTGTGTGATGATTAGCCCGATATTTAGACTGGGAAAACTAGATTATATTTCACCCTGCAAACCTGTAAATTTTTCTATCCTGCTTCCGTTTCAAATCTACAGGGACCAATCACAAACCAGTTTATCCACCTGGTGCGCTGGCGGGTTTAACTAGACTGGATTAACCCAGCCCTATCTGCCGGCGATTTGACTTCGCCCTGCAGCTGTACGTCACCCGGATTGTTGGTCTGATTTGTTGAAGGACTATCCAATTGCATAAAGTCATTTGAACTTTGCCTGTTGATCACGTCTCTTGTGCAGTAGAAAATACAGAGCAGACTCCCCAGACTAATGTTCAGTCTTAAAAGATTGAGCTTGTTCTGGTGATAGCCAAACAACCCGATATTTAAAATTGAAATCATTTATTCACTGATGATTGCCTTTCAGAGCTATTAACTGCTGTTACTGTCAATTAACTGAACTCGAGAACCATATCGGTCTGAATCGCAAACCACTGGTTTTGAAAACTGGATCAACCAATTCAAAGAATGATTCGTTCACTAATCTGACATTGCTACTTTACTCATGAGCTTGCATGGATAATCATGATCTGCAGAACATGCCAGAAGAAAGTCGCTGTAATAGGGGGAAACAATGAACACAAGGCAAGTGGACTTTGACCTCAATACCAAAACTACGTAAAGGAAATAATAACGTGAAGCTTGAGCCAAAGACGAACGAGCAAGTTCAGACAAGACTAAGGTGACATTTAAGGGATAATAATCAGGGTTGGCCATTTGCGGGTGTAACGTTACTGTCACAGTTATGTTCTGTTTGGTTTTGTTTTCATGGACATTCAGTTTGGTCTCATCTGTCACATGTCTTCCTTTGTTCTGTTTTCCCGCCATCTTCAGTCACCATGGAGACTAATCGTCATCATCAGCTGTTTGTCATTTGAGTGTCACCTGATGTTCGTCATCTGTGTTAATTCATCTGTGTATTTAGTTCTAGTTCGTCTTAAGTTCATGGTCTGGTATTGTCTGTGCACGAGCACACTGTTTCACATGTTTGCTGTATTTTGAGACTTATTATTAAAACCCTGAGTTCTTCATCGACTTCGTCTCCGTCTTCATCTCCCTAGAACCTGATTGTAACAGAATACCAGACCAATACAGAAAGATGGATCTAGCCTCCATCAACGTTGCCCCGATGAGGGGTAACCAATTTTTGAAAGGAGTGACAGTGTTTGTGTTTCAGCGTGGCAGAGACCTGGACCGCTACGTGGAGGAGTTCCTCGACCTCTGCCATCTAGCCACCTGCGACGACGTCTGTCTCATGGAGGGATTCCGGTGTGGCCTGGACGAGGCCCTCCGCTTCATCATGCCACCCAGCGATCCCGGCTGGACACTGAAGGGATACATCAACTTCGCGCTGTGGACATGGGGATCCACGGACACAGTGAGCGAAGCGGAGGGCGACAACACCCTTGTTCAGCCACACCCCACAGACATCTCGCAGGCTGACCCAGAGCACAGCCCACCAACGCCCTGCACCATGGAGACGACACCGCCTGAGCCCCCCACAGACGGAGAGCTTCCGCCCGCCGCTGACACAGAGCCTGTGACGACAGCGCCCACCGCAGCCCCGGAGCCGAAGATCCCAAGTGAGTCTGACCAGGGGTGTGAGCCGGCAACAGCCGTCCCAGAGGGAATTCTGGTGGAGTTTAACACTGGGGAGGACTGGCTCATTGACTGGGACACTGAAGTACTGTCTCCCACCCTGTCCCACCCTGATTTATGTGAACTGTCTCCTGTGATCCCTCTTCCTTCTGTGCCATTTGAAACTGCCAGTCCTCCAGCCCTGCCTCAGCTGTCCTCGTGCTGGCCTGTGCCTTCTCCTGTGTTTCCCTACAGTGCGGATAAGCCTCAGAACCAGCACTCACCAGTCTCGTCCATTCAAGTGGATCCATGGGTTCTTCCTCCGGCCTCTGATCCTCTCGCCTCACCTCGGCCCTGTGACCTGATGGCTACACCGTGGCTCCTCCCACCCTCGGCACCACCAGAATCCCTCGACCTTGCAGCTTCACCGGGTTCCTTCATCCCTCCGGCTCCCCCTTGGTCAGTCATCACCCTTGCGCCACGGACTTACGATCCTCCCGCTGCGCTTTGGATCTCCACCCCTAGGGCTGCAGTGGGATCCTCCTTCCCCTCGGACTCGCCTTGGTCTTCAGTCACACCGCCTCCGCCTCAGGCCTCGAGAGTTCTGGTGTCCCCTCAGGTGCTCGTCCCTACAGCTCTGCCCAGGTCTCCAGTGCCAGCAGCGCCGCTCTGGACCATCGGCTCTCCATCATCACATGGGGATCCCCTGACATCGGTTTCGTCTCCGTCAGTCGTCCCACGGAGTTTGTTGACCACACCCACTCCTTGGCTTCTCCCTCCATCGACGCCACCGTGGGCTGTCGTCAGCTCTGTGCTCTGGGTCTGTACCATCTGGCCACTCCTCCTGTCAGCGCTTTCAAGGACACTCCCTCCATGGAAGCTCTGCCTGCCTGTCGGTCGACCTGCCCGTTTCTGCCCGCTCCTCCTTTCCAGTCCTTCTCCTGCTCCTCGCCCGCCTCCAAAGCCTCCACCCTCCCTCATCTGTTTATTTTGTTCTTTTTACGGCGCGAGGACGCGCCTTCTCGGAGGGGGCGTAATGTCACAGTTATGTTCTGTTTGGTTTTGTTTTCATGGACATTCAGTTTGGTCTCATCTGTCACATGTCTTCCTTTGTTCTGTTTTCCCGCCATCTTCAGTCACCATGGAGACTAATCGTCATCATCAGCTGTTTGTCATTTGAGTGTCACCTGATGTTCGTCATCTGTGTTAATTCATCTGTGTATTTAGTTCTAGTTCGTCTTAAGTTCATGGTCTGGTATTGTCTGTGCACGAGCACACTGTTTCACATGTTTGCTGTATTTTGAGACTTATTATTAAAACCCTGAGTTCTTCATCGACTTCGTCTCCGTCTTCATCTCCCTAGAACCTGATTGTAACAGTTACGTTATGTCGGCTATGGCGTGTTACACAGTCACTCACACTATAGCACATTGGTGGTTGGTATGACACGTTTCTTCAATAGCATTTGAAGAGAATGACTTAGTCATCAAACTGACTGTAAAGTGTTCATCTAGGTGTCAAGTATGATGCACACCTTTTGGATTTTTGATATTTAATAAAATAAACTGTCAAATCATTTGAAAATATGGATATTCATTACTTCACTGGGATACTGTTCGGGCTTTTACACAAAATATGCTAGATTTAAATGTGTCATGATATAACACTGTAAATATATTATCAAGCAATATTCTCATCAGAGACAATATTATATTTACACCAAATTATTATTATTTATGCATTATGCGCAACTATTGTCAATGGCCATTATAATGAAGGAAATCCCACATAATAGAATCTAGCTTAAAAAAAGTGTATAGAGCAGCTTGATTTATTTGTTGTTTGTTGATTTTCAAATATAAAACTTGTTGAAATGTTTTAAGTGTATGCATCTGTTCATTTGAACAAAACCGTGATAATATTGATAACCGTGATAATTTGGGTCACTATAATCGTGATGTGAAATTTCCATACCGTTTCATCCCTAATACATAGTGGCCAAGATATTATTAAAAAGTTCAGCATTTGTGTTCCATGGAATAATGAAAGTCATACAGGTTTGAAATGACATGAGGGTGAGTAAATGATGGTAGATTTTAAATTTTCCGTTGAACTAATTCTTTAAAACAGACCTTTAATGAATGTACAATTAAAAAACAATTCCAGTTTTATATGACTTGTGTCATTAATCACTTCAGGGGTAGCAAATGATCATAAAAGCCATGCCAGGCTCTGTGTGAGTGCTTCAGATATGTCACACCATATGAGAAAAATGTATCAAGGTAGTAAAAATCATACCAGTCACCTTCGACTTCACCCTGCTGAAATATGCACATGTCTGGAGGACACTATGTAAAGCACAGGGGAAGTAAATAAATTTTAGATTGCATCTAGAAGCCTACCTGGTAATTTTGGACCAAAAATAACTTTGAGGCACTTCAAAACTAAGGGGTCCTCAATATGATTGAGATGGAATGTATATTGTAAAACCTGATTACTTGGGCTAAGTCATCTTGTTGAAAAGGGTTGTAGAAAAGAGGATTGTTTTGACCTTTCTCACCTCAGTTGTATACTCCTAGCACAAGGTACACATACACATTGAATGAGGTTACTATAGTGAACTGCACGTTTTTCCCAGTACATGGCCAATAAAACAGACATGAGAGGCATTTTCCCACAAAGAAAAGATGCTTTAAAAAGGGAAACCATTTTCTCTTTCTTAATATTCTTTGAGCAACTACAGTGCAGGGTCATTTTTTAAGAAAGCAAGGAAGGCAGTGTGTAAAAAACAAACAAACAAGCAAAAAACATAAGAAAATAATGGAATTACAAAAAAAAAGTGAATGTGGGATCCAGTAGTGTGTAAACCAGGGCAGTAGTGTGGATGGGCTTTGAATTGTGGCAAAAGTTGGTAAATTTAATAAACAATAATAATTATAATATAAACGTCTTATTACACTATGCTGTAAATGTATTTATTTAGTTAAAAGAATGATTAAATGCAAGTTTTCATGGTCAATTGCAGGCCATTTCCTTTTTTCCCCTCTCCCTATAGGTGCATATCCTAACGCTTGTCAAAATGAAATGTTAAATATGAATCGTCAGTTTCTGTTAGTCCCATCTACAATGTTATCTTTACGACGCATGGTTGTAAAACTTGTAATAGTAAGAAATGCGGGTTTGTGGAGTTGAAATTGAAAATGGCAAAGCCAATATCAATCAGTTAATATTTTAAAAAACCCAAAAAATTGGATATCCCAATTGTATTGCTGAAAGAAACCAAGGCTTGCAATGAATCTGGACTATTAATTTAACGTGAACTGACAGATACACTTTTTTGGGGAAAAATTGTGAAAATTGATAATTACATATTGGCCCAATAAATGACTTCCAAATAATTATCCCCATGCAAAAAGATGCATTGTACTAATCATAGCTTAAGGGCTTCACTCAAAATTAAAATTGTATATTCACCGAACATATTAAATTGTGCTCAGTCAATCTATGAAGTCGAAGTGAAAAATCCATGTTGGCTGAACAAGTCCTACGTCCGAAAAACGGTATACGCGTGAGCAAAATGCGCTTGAAGAAAACCGTTCGTGTGGAGATTTCAAATGCGGAGCGCGGGAGCGGCAGCGCGAGCGGAGCCGAACCAGCAGGTGCTGAAGACCGAAACAGACATTCCCAAGAGAATAGAGATATTCATCTCATAAAGACGTTGGTGAGTATTTAGCACTGAAATTATTCTCCAGAGTTTTGCTTTATGACCCGGTATGAAGTTTAAAAGACATTTTGTAGAATCATAAGTTCATGCATTCATTGGTTTCATGCTTGTGTTCTCGTTTACTCTAATGGTAGCCAATAGTTTTATTTTCCTCATGTCTTAAATGTCTAAAACTATAGGTAATAAGTAAATTAAGTCATTTGTGTGATATGTGTGCCATGCGACCCGGTGCCGTTATATTGCATTTGGCATTGGCCACTTTCAGGGCTTGAGTTATTGCCTTTTAATATCAAACACATCAAGCTCGTGATTTTCTTATTCGTCCATTCATTCGTCTCATCCTCATTATATAATGAAGTAACTTCTGTTCTGTCATTTGCCAGATGTGATGCAGGGGAACTTTTTTTTATGTCATTAATGTTGTTTTTATTTGCAGGTTTTTAGCCTATGCAGTGCCGCATTTTCTTCACCACATTAAGACATCCTGTTATGCAGAAGACTTATTGAATGTATTCAGTTTTTCCTTATTTAAAATAAGAAATTTGGAATTTACTTGTTAATAAAGTAATGTGATAAAATGTCAACCCTGTTGTCTGTTTTCTGTATTTTGCTTAATATATTTAGGCTATGTTTTTAGTCATTTTTGTCTTTTGGGCAGTGAGAAATAAACAATTGTGACTACAATTTAAAACATTTAATTGGACCAATCTCACAGTTTCACTGTAAAACATTTCTCCAATTCAAAATTTTCTAGTGATCACATATACATTTTTTAGTTGGCCAAGTTGAATTTCTGTGAATTTAATTTTATCAATTCACAGAAATTCAATTTGGCCAACTGAAAAATTTAGATGTGATCGGTCACTAGAAAATTTTAAATTGGAGAGGCCTGACATTTTTTACAGTGTTGGTAAATTACATTTTTCCATTGGCTCAACATATTATTTCTAATTGAGCCCATGTTAACAGACTTGCCACAATGGATAAAATTCAATTCACAGAAATTCAATTTGGCCAATTGAAAAATGTAGATGTGATCTTTGAATGGGAGAGGCCTTAAATTTTTTACAGTGTAATATTGCAGCAGATATAAAGGTAACGTCTCGGGTTATGACTATAACCCTTGTTCCCCGAGAAGGGAACGAGACACTGCGTCGTTGAGTGACGACACTCTGGGGAACGCCCACAGCGTTACGCATCTGAAGTATGAATGAAATCAAGCCAATCTGATTGGTGGTGCGTCGTGACGTCGTAGATGACGGCATACCCGGAAGATACAAAAAGGAAGCTGATGCAAACACACACTAGCTCTTTTGCGATGAAGCAAGCGCTCTAGCCGTGATAGGTGTTGCGACGAGACGCAGTGTCTCGTTCCCTTCTCGGGGAACAAGGGTTATAGTCATAACCCGAGACGTTCCCCTTCGAGGGAACTCGCACTGCGTCGTCGAGTGACGACACTCTGGGGAACGTTAATACCCACTAGGCCACACCAAATCACCCCCACGTCCCAGTGTGAAGCTGGAAACCCAGGCACACTCAGGACGCAAGAACTCGAGCACCAGGCGTCACCGGGAGGTGCAGACTGTAAAAACGTATGAAGGTGTGCGGGGTGGCCCACCCGGCCGCCTCGCATACCTCTTGAAGCGAGACGCCAGAGAGGAGGGCCACTGATGAAGCCATGCTCCTGGTGGAATGGGCCCTCACGGCCATGGGTGAAGGCAAATTGCGCACCCTATAAGCCGTGGCTATAGCCTGGACGATACAGTTACTGATCGTCTGAGTTGACGCAGGCAGCCCCTTCTTAGGTGAGCCAAAGCACACCAACAACTGGTCTGACCTCCTCCAATGGGAAGATTTCTCTAGATAAATACTCAGAGCTCTGACCGGGCAGAGCAGATGAAGTCTCCCCTCTTCCGCCGTCAGGTGGGGAGGGGGATGGAAAGCCTGAAGAACCAGAGACCGGGCTCCCTGAGATGGAACCTTGGGAATGTAACCCGGTCTAGGGTGAAGGATGGCCCTTACTCCGCCGGGGGCAAACTCCAGGCAGGTTGGCGTGACCGCCAAGGCCTGGAGATCTCCCACTCTCCTCAGAGAGGTAATGGCAAGGAGAAAGGCCACCTTCAGGGTCAGGTTCTTAGGCTCAGCCAGCTCCAGTGGCTCGAAGGGGGCCTCAGCCAGCCCTTCCAGAACCACCGCCAGGTCCCAGGTTGGGACTCTGGAGCGAGCTACCGGCCTCATCCTCCGAGCCCCACGGAGGAACTGTACAACCAGGTGGTGCTTCCCCAAAGGTCCATCACCTAGAGGTGCGTGGAAAGCCCCAAGGGCAGCCACGTACACCTTCAGGGTGGACGGGGTAAGACCAGCGGAGAAGCGATCTTGGAGGAACTCCAGCACTGAAGCCACTGGGCAGTTAACTGGATCCACCTCACGCTCTCTACACCAAGTGGAAAATACATTCCACTTGAGGCTGTACAGTCTCCTGGTAGAAGGAGCCCTGGAGCTGAGTAAGGTCTCGACTCAGGGGCCAGACCCAGAGGCTCCACAACTCTGGCCGGGGGTGAAATATTGTGCCCCCTGCCTGAGAGAGCAGATCCCTCCTCAGAGGAACCTGCCACGGAGAGCCGTCTAGCAATGCTATGATGTCCGAGAACCATACTCGAGTGGGCCACCGGGGTGCTACTAAGAGCAGGCTGATGCCCTCCCGGCGGACCCTCTCCAGAACTCCCGGGAGCAGAGCGATCGGGGGAAATGCGTACAGACGCAGCCTCGGCCACGTCTGCACCTGAGAGAGAACCACAGTGGACAGTGGGACGTCTCTCGAGACGCGAACAAGTCCACTTCCACTGGGCCGAATCTCTCGCACATGGCCTCCACCACCTCTGGGTGGAGTCGCCACTCCCCGGGCCTCAGCCCCTGCCTCGACAAGATGTCTGCTCCCTGATTTTGGTCCCCGGGAATGTACATCGCCCTGAGGGACGATAACTTCCCCTGGGACCACAGGAGGATTTGATGCGCCAGTCTGCATAGAGGGCGCGACCTCAAACCCCCCTGGTGATTGAGATACGCGACAACCGAAGTGTTGTCTGAGCGTATCAGGACATGGTGGCCGCGGAGGTCCAGGTAAAAGCTCCTCAGAGCTTTGTAGACCGCCAGCATCTCCAGGCAGTTGATGTGCCATGAAGAATGCCGGGTCTCCCACAGACCTCTCGCAAAGCGGCCTTCCATGACCGCGCCCCAACCAGTGAGGGAGGCATCTGTTGAAACGGCTTTCCGGCAACATGATGCTCCCAGCACTGGCCCCTGGGACAGGAACCAAGGTTTCCGCCATATGACGAGGGAACGAAGGCATCTGCGCGTTACCCTGATCATACGAAACGGATTTCCCCTCGGGGAAAACCCCTTGGCCCTCAGCCACCACTGTAGGGGTCTCATATGCAGCAGGCCAAAAGGTATCACGTTGGACGCTGCTGCCATGAGCCCCAGCAGTCTCTGGAACTGCTTCACAGTGAGGCTGCGGCCTGGCTTCACTCTGGAGACCGTCGCCAGTATGGATTCCGCGCGCGCGGGAGACATACGTGCCCGCATCGACGTGGAATCCCATACGACTCCCAGGAACGTGGTCCTCTGGGAGGGCGTCAACACGCTTTTCTTCGTGTTGAGTCTCAGCCCCAAGCACCTTATGTGGGCCAGAAGGACATCTCGATGCCGAATCGCCATCTTGCGCGATCTGGCCAGTATGAGCCAGTCGTCAATGTAATTTATTATACGGATGCCCTGGAGTCTCAGTGGAGCCAGTGCTGCATCCATACACTTGGTGAAGGTGCGAGGGGAGAGTGCCAGGCCGAAGGGAAGAACCCGATATTGGTACGCTTCGCCCCCGAAAGCGAACCTCAGGAACTTCCTGTGGGTTGGAAGGATGGAAATATGGAAGTATGCGTCCTTTAGATCTATCGTGACGAACCAGTCCTCGGACTGGATCTGACTCACGATGGCTGGAATTGTGAGCATCCTGAACCTGAATCTCCTCAGAGACCGATTCAGGAGCCTGAGATCTATTATCGGATGTAACCCACCATCCTTCTTGGGAACTATAAAGTACCGGCTGCAGAACCCGGAGTCCCTGTTCGCCAACGGAACCCGCTCTATGGCTTCCTTGGCTAACAGGGCCTGTACTTCTTGTTCCATAACCCGAACCTGCTCTGGGCCGACCACAGTCCGGACCACCCCGTTGAACTTCGTGGGAGGAGAACCGAACTGTAGTCTGTAACCCAGCTCTACAGTCTGCAGGACCCATGTAGATACATTCGGAAGGCATGTCCATGCGCCAAGATAATCTACTAAGGGAACCAGCCTCTCGAGGCTGGCCTCGGGTGTCAACCGAGCCTCGATCCCCTGAAGCGGCTGACCGGCAGGGAGAAGTCGGGAACGATTTTCGGTGGGTGCACACGTTTGCTGTCAAGCCGCAAGTCCTGTTGGAGGCAGCAAAGACAGCACGCGTGTGCGGGAGATCAGTGAGGCCCGAAGTGTCTGTGACAGCGGGAACACAGCACTGATCTCCCGAGAGCTCCGGGGGGAAGACGACCTCGGTCGTTCCGTCCCGGGGGGGGGGGCAGCTCTCAGCGATCCAGCCGCAGCTAGGACCGCTTAGTGGCAGCCTTCTTCGCCTGAAGGACGGTCCTCAGATCGACCGTAGGCTCGGAAGGCTTGCCACGAGAGCGCCGCCTCTTTTGCCAAGCTCCCTCAGGAGGGGCGCGAGAAGCAACGCTCTCTTTCTGCACCTGCCGGTGCGAGGAGCTAGTAGACGGCCGAGGCGGAGCTGGATCGACGAGAGAGATACTGCTGGAAGGCCGCCGCCTGCTTTCTCACCTCCTGGAACCTCTCGACGACGGTGTTAACCGCGCCACCGAAAAGCCCAGAAGGCGAGACCGGGGAATCTAGGAGAAAGTGTTTCTCTTTCTCCTTCATCCCCGACAGGTTTAACCATAAATGTCTCTCCACACACACCATACCCGCCATGGAGCGGCCGATGGAACGGGCCGTCTCCTTGGCGATGCGGAGAGACAAATCGGTGGCCTTCCTTAGTTCGAGGACATCGTCCGGAGACGGGCCCCCGCCCTCGTCGAGCTCCTTGAGGAGGTCGGCCTGGTAGGCCTGCAACACCGCCATAGTGTGCAGGCAACTACCAGCCCGCCCAGCCGCCATATATGCCCTCCCTACCAGCGCTGGTGTATCGCGCGCTGGTTTGGAGGGCAATACCGGGGTCTTCAGGGACGAAGCGGCCTCGGGAGAGAAGTAGCTCGCGAGAGCCTCCTCTACCCTCGGCAGTGTCCCATAACCCTGTTCGGCCGCCCCCAGTACGTTACCAAAGTCGAGTACTGGAGGGCTGGTGAGTCTGGCCGAATAGGGTTTATCCCAGGACCTACACAACTCATTGTGTAGTTGTAGCATAGATTTTCTACTTTTGAAGGAACTGCAATCCACTGCTTCACAATGAATAGAGAGACTGTATGACTAATTCACACACGCAGTCGCACTCTCATTAATGTGCTTAAATAAATATACTGGTACTGTGCTATTTATCTGTATCTGATATAGAATGAGCAGAAATCTGTAAGAAATGTTACAACCCATAGACAAAATAACTGCTGAAAGTGAGCTGTTATGTCAGAGCAATAGCACTGTGGGCCATGACATTTGCCATAGCACAAGGCGACCTGAGTTTGAGTCCCGGTTCAAGGTTCGGGCTTTCTCAAGCCAACATTAAAGTCAGTTTCCTTGAAATGCACTCTTTCATTAGAAAAAAAAAATATCCCAACTGTAATAGTTGAGCATATTTACAGTACAAAACTTGTCAGTGAACTATGAGGGCAAAAAACAAAACAAACAAATAAAACAAACAACTAAACAACAAAATTGTTCATTAATCATAATCAAGGTAAAATGTTCAATTAATCATTAGATCAATTAGATCATATCATCCAGCCCTAACCTCAGATGTTATCCCATGTTTCACTGATTGCAGAAAGATGCCTTGACAGACTACTTACAACCTGCCCATAAATGAACAGTGCACAATTCTGAGATATTTTAACATTGGAAAAAATAAGATGCAGTATTGAATAAATACAATATATATAGCAAGCAAAAAAAAAAAAAAATTATATATATTATGCAAGGCATTTGGCATTTCCATCACATATAATCCCTGTTTGTTGTTGCATAAAATAAAATAATTATATATAAACAAAACATACACACAACTTTATTTCACTGAATAAATGCACACATTCGTCTGCACTGTTTCAGCTGTCAGTAAGATTGACCCAACCAACAACTTAGCGGCTCTGTAACACAAAAAAACAAACAAATACTGAAAAAATAACCCAGTCCTAGTCCTAGTCCCTGTGTGTATTGAAGTCCTTAGTTCCTTCTGTTCAGTGTTTGGTGTTGTTTTTTTTTAATTTTATTTCATTTACTGTGTAGTACATTTACTCCTACGATCTCCGACGTATCCTGAGCCTGTTCGTTAAAAGTGTGTTTTGTTTTAAACTCTACGTCGTCTTGCATTGTCTTACAACCCAGCCATGTAGGATCACATAACCAAAGGAAAGGATTAATGTTAAAAGAATGATGGGCTTACCTGCCGCCCACCTGTGCTGTGTTTAGAGCAGGAGCATTGTGCCCTTGAGGACCACACAAGATACTTTTTGGACCTGGCGTGCCTTTTGCACATACTCAATCACACACTTTGTCCTCAAAGGACATTTGCCACATTCGGGAAAGGGGTAGTTGTGGATCCCCATTTGCCATCTGCCTTGCAGATGAGGCCAACGCCAGCCCCTTTCCAGACCCAGAAAACAGACAGCCATCTAACACATCCATCACGGACCAAATGCCAGAGCCCACCGCAGACCCAGAGCCCAAACCCACCACCGAGCCAGAGCCCATGTCTGAGCCCAACTTCGTCCCGGACCCCAAGCCCAGTAGCCATTCTCATTGAGTCCTGTCCATACTCCTGCCATTGAGGGTGAGCCTGGTTTCGATACAACTAGCTGAGGAGCTGGAGAGGATTATCCACCTGTCTCCTTCATCACCGCTGGTCCCGCCCAGATCCAAGTCTCCTTCATAACCACTGGTTCTGCCTGACTGTTGGTCCTGCTAAAGTCTCCATCTCCTGCCTCCTCTGCCTAGACCATCCAGTTCCTCAGCCCCACCTCCGATGGCTCCCTTCAATCCCTTGGCTCCTCATCTGGTGGCTCCTCTCTGCTGCTCTGATCCGCCTCTGGTCTTCTCCAGCTCCAGCTTGGTGCATTGATACCCTGGCTCCCCCGTCACTCAACCTTGACACTTTCCTCCGGCTCCGCTTTGGTCCTCAGTCCCATCGGCTTCACTGTCTTACCACCCAGCCGTGACAGTAATATAAACATACAAGACAATTATAGTATTGATTTCTTATTGATAGATGCTGTTCCATGTCAAAGTAAAACTGAAATGTTGAATTTGCATCAGACAAAAAAAAACTTGGATAGAGGACCCTTTTGTCCACAACAAACCACTGATCATCAGCAGATAGGGAATTCACGCAAATACACGACTCTGACCTTTTTGAGACCTATAGGTCGGACCAGCAATACCTATGTACAGTGCGTGGGCAGAAGTTCAAATATATCTTGGTGAATTAGATTACGCTGGGCTTTTCCACCACTTGTTTTGTGAGAAACACTGTGTGTTTTTTGCTGCATTTTAAACCTTCCCTTCAACATGTCAGCGCTTTGATTCCTTGACAGATTTCCTTGCTGCATTTTTGCTTCAGTGCCATCACACTCTGTTTTCTCCGTACTTTCTGGATCTGCCTCATGTCTCATCTGACATGTGCTCAGAGACAGCCCTCCGCTCATCTGCTCTTTTCCATATATTCAGGATTTGGTGATCTGCTATGCAAGCAACAGCGTAAATGTCTTTCCTAACAAGTGAATCAGTGCCAAATAATAACAGTATACCATGTCTTACCATGCATCTTGTCGTCTTACTTTTTCTAGAAATGTTTAATGGGCAACAATTTTATTTTGGTCTTTAAAAAAAGTTGTCTTTTTTTATAAGATTTTGCTCAGCAGAAATCTGTGATATGTTTCTTGCTGCTTTCATCGCACCACATCAAATGATAATCTAAGGATTTGATAAAAACAAAAAGATGTCTAGGTTTTTCCCCAAGCAAAACCATTCTTTCTATTACATGTCATTTGACAAGTATTTTCTCCAGAATGTTGTCTCGTGAGATTAGGGAGGAGAAGTGAGAAATAGTCACGCCATCAAATCTGGGGCACTATTTCACCTGCTATTTCACTGTCCCAAAAGTAAAACTTTCTTCTTTGCTGTCTTGTTTTCTCTTAGTGATTATATGGATTGGGGGTAAACAACAAAAACCCTCTTAGAAGTAACTAATGCAGTAGTCCGTCTACAGCGGAGAAACATATAATACAGCAAATCAAATACAGATGCCAGTTAGTGTTGTATTCTGTAATCTTTGGTGAAATAATCCAAATCTAGAGAGTCATGGTCTGTTAAAACCGACAGAATATGTGGACTTTCACTAATAATGAACAATGCTGTGTGGGTGTTCTGCGATTCATTTACAATAAACCGGCAATAACATGAGGTTAGCAAGGTGACTGTGACCAATATGAAGGGATTGCAATTGTCTCATTAAAAAAGAGGGGAGTATTTTAAGGAAAAGCTTAGTAGATCAAAGGTAGGAGTGAAATATGGTCTAACATACGTTGTCAAATGATTATTAGGATACATACTGTGCTTTGCTGTTGTCACTTCTTATTTTTTAGAGTTATGTTGCTGTCAAACATAAGAGAAGGTTTACAGAGGATGTAGCACAATCTTACACAACCGCAGCCGTACCGCAGAGAGCCCCGCAGAATGGGTGAGAGTTCAACACAGCAACAGTTGGGGAATGCTGCAGGGACATACATAAAATTGGATCTGTCATTTCTGAAAATTGTAGAGTTGATTTGATCCTCCAGGCTAGACTTTGTGTAACCGGCGATGTCCATATACAGACTGATGAAGACAAATTACAGGTATTCTTCCCATGTAAAATAACATTAAAACTCTTGTTTTTAAATGCCTATCATAAACGTTAATGCTACTTGATGATGTAGTAATATACACAATCCACACCGTTAATCAACTGATTATAGAGAAATAAAATAAACTTGATTATCTTGTTTTTTCCATAACTCATTAATTATAATCATCTGTATCAACAGCGGTAATCCATCAGACATGGCTTTACACAGAAAATATATTAAAATAAAGCAATAAGCCACACAAGTGATTTGTTAGGCATGACAGGGTTTTATAACAGTGGCAAAAGCAATATGTTTAAGCACACTAATGTTCAACAAATAATTAACTTTATTATTAATATTATTAGAAGTAATAATCACAATAAACAGTTGTTCCACTAAGTAATATAGTTCATTAGGCTAGGTTATTTACAGTTGCCATGTTGCATTTTGTGCATTGTAGAGAGAAGTCTCTCAAAAAAGAAAATTTGGTCATTCTTTTCCAGACCTTGTTTTTTTCTGTTTCCTCCATGCTTATGTTCTTTTGATGGTTCCATGAATAACCTTTATCATCCATGGAACCTTTATATTGCCGAAAAGGTTGTTTGTAGTGGAAAAAGGTTTTTGAAATGTTCTTCACAAGAAAAAAAGTGGTTATTTTTAGAACTCTTAACTGAAAGTTCTTGGGGAACCAAAAATCGGTTCTTCAATGGCATCGCTGTGAAAACCTCCTTTTGGAACCTTCATTTTTAAAAGCATGGAACACACAATGATCTATTTTAACAAAGTTTTATATAAGGACACTTCATTGTGACTGTTGCCTTAAAAGGACAAAACAAAAGTCTTCTGCAGCCTCTATGTGTGATGAACAGAGTCGTTCACTGATGATGTTCTCTTCTGATGATCTTTAAATCGTTATGTCAAGTCATACGAATTCATGAGTGTTGCCGATGACATAAAATGGAATTGGTTCTTGTGTGTTGTGTTCGGATGTGTTATTTAAAATTTGCGAAATAGGGAATGACAAGAGATGCAGAGAGCAAGATTGTCAGTATAATGTTAAATTGGATTTCATTAAATTACATTTTGGTCTGTTCCTCACACAAAGCTATTGTACTATAAGACTGTATTTTTTTTTCCTAATTCTTTGGAGCTCGATAGACATTGTCACTAAACTTGTTGTTTGGAAGTTCTCTAAAAAAATGTCTGTGTTCTATAGAAATAATAACAGCATGCAGGTTTGGAACTTCATGAGATTGAGTAAATAGTAAACGTTTTTTGCATGAACCGTACTTTCATTATAGAATTCAACTGATGGTGTGCATATAATGGCTGTTTTATTATGGCTTTGAATTTGGTTCAACTAATCAAAATATTTCATTTTATAAGAGCAGATTTACAACTCAAATCAAGCATACATAAGGGTGGCTTATTCCACTTTTCTGCTCATGCAGGTCTAGCTGTGTTTTGCCATTCCTCCTGCAGGGTATGAAACATCCAAAAATTCTGCATCGAAGCTTGACTAAGAAGCCCTTCCACAAAGTCACATGTTTATCTGTTCAAGCTGTCAGTACCACATGCTGTGGCCCAGCCTAACATATGTACGGCATTTACAGACATTCTTCATCTTGGTTCTTGTCTTCTTTTTTTCTTTTCATTTGAATGCTGCAACCAATGTGCAAAATAAAACTGACAGAGAGGTGATGAAAATAAGTTTGATGTGAAAGTGCAAATGAGGTGAGGATTTTTTGTCTTCCATGCATCATTTCTTTTTAATGGCACCTTTAAAAAGGGGTATGATTATACCTTATTATTGTTTTTTATATTATTATTAATTTTCAAAGGTATGAATTTTCAAAATTAACAAAATTTAAATGATGAGCCAATACATCATCAATCCTTCTAAACTTGTCTTTGTCTTACCCTAATTCACCATAGTAAGCCTAAGTGTATGGTTTTGTACATAAGTCACTCTTCTATCTCTTCATACCCGTAAATAGAGAAGAGTTGCTCTCGCTACTTTGACACATGTGTGGTGTGGGAGAGGCATAGTTTAGTTGTCACAATGAGTGAGAAAGGTTGGCATGGAGCCCCTAAATCTCGAACTTCTGGGGAATTGCAAAAATAGTGCTCAAATAGTGCCTTTTTTCGCTCAATAGGAAATTCGCTCAATTTTTTAAAACAGATAACATAATGTAGCTCTCTAACAGAGATCTTTGTAAAGCATTATATTGTGAAGGGTAATTTCATTATGGTTGTAGCGCTGTGCTGTTATTTATGTTCAAGGAAGTACCATGTTTTCAGCTAGTCAGCTTGGGATCCTTTCGATCTAAACTGGTTATATCTCTTAAGCCTAGTAGTGAATGTTTTATGAGCAGTAGAATAACCATATTCACAACCAAAACTGAAAAACTTATTTTAACAGCTACACTCTAAAAAATGCTGGGTTAAAAATAACCCAAGTTGGGTTGAAAATGGACTAACCCAGCATTGGGTTGTTTCAACCCAGCAATTGGGTTGTTTTAAGCAAACATTTAACCCAACCGCTAGGTTAAAACAACCCAATTGCTGGGTTAGTCCATTTTTAACCCAACTTGGGTTATTTTTAACCCAGCATCAGCATTTTTTAGAGTGTAGAGGGCCAAAAGTGTATCTTTAAGTTAACTTAAAGATACACTTTTGGCCCTCTACACTCTAAATTGGGAGCATGAAATTATCCAAAATGTCTTGGTATGCTGAAGCATTACGAGTTCCTTTCATTGGAACCAAGTGGCCAAGCGCAACCCCTGAAAAACAACCCCACACTGTAATTCCCCCTCCACCAAACTTTACACTTGGCACAATGCAGTCAGGTAAGTCCCGTTCTCCTGGCAACCACCAAACCCAGACTCGTCCATCGGATTGCCAGACAGAGAAGTGTGATTCGTCACTCCAGAGAACACGTATCCACTGCTCTAGAGTACCGTGGCGGGCGTGCTTTACACCACTGCATCAGACTAGTGTTAATTTCATCAGACGAGACGAGACTAAATATGTTCGCCAACGACCTTTTTTTCCATGACGAAGACGAGACGATGTCGAGACTGCACCAATGTCCAAAAACGCTGACTAAGACTAAATTAACGTGCATTATTGTTGATGAAAAAAGACTAGACTAAAATGTTTTGCATAAAATACAAACATAAAATCTTTCTTCATTTTCATCTACAATCGTCTCTAATTTTTCATCATGAGATAGAATATTCCGAAAGAGTTAGTGCTGTTGCTCATGTACAGGTCTCATACTCCTGTTGCTGCTAATGATGTGTCGTTCATGAACGATTCGTTCATTTTGAACAAATCTTTAATATGACTTGAGCGATTCGTTCATTTTGTGTTGACTGCGCATGCGCAACCTCCCATATGTTATGTACAGGAAACAGAAATTATTAGTTCATCTCTCGAGTCTCGGTTTGAGTCATTCGTTCATCAAGTCCCAGCCCCATTAGGCAAGGCTATGTAGTCACCGGAAACAGAAAAGATTAGTTCATCTCTCGAGTCTTCTCGTTCAAATCATTCGTTCAAGTCCCCATAGGCTGAATGCAGAAACAGCTCATCTCGAGTCTTGTTCTTTTGTCACGTGACGTGACAGCCGTGTTGGATACAGAAATTAGTTAATTCACAACCGTCCTTACAAACAAGTGCATAGTTTTTTTGTTTGTTTATTTCAGTTTTTTAGCTAGCATAATAATTTATTTTCCTATGAAACCTGGACACATTTAGTTGTTCAGAACGGATAGGCATCGAACTCGAACCGAGACTTGAGAGATGAACTAATCTTTTCTGTTTCCGGACGCATGTATTAATTTACATATGAGGCTGTCACGGTGACAAAAGAAAGAATGATTTGCATCGGGAGGTGAGGTGAACTAACAGACTGCATACATAGACTGAAGCAAACTATAGCAATTAATTAATAATATCTTTCTCAAAGTTTGGCCATGGCTGCATTAGCTTATAGTTTATTTTTTATTCCAAGAGTACTAAATGTGTTAAAAAATGTAACATGTAACATTTTAATTCGATTCTTCTGAAATGAACGAAATGACTTGAAAAAGATTCGTTCATTTTGCTGAACGAGATTCAAAGATCCGAGTCAGTAAAATGATCCGAACTTCCCACTACTAGTTGCTGCCAGCCTGTCATCTCGCGGCGGCACGCGCGGCCACGTGGTTCCCGCCTACCCGGAGCGCTCAATACTTCTATCGCTGTGTCAATACATTTGAATGGCTTACGCGGATACATAACAGCTTCACCATACAGGGATTTACAGCATTTTTTGGTAAACAGTACATCATAGTGTGCACTGATTATTACGTCAGCCACATTTACAGTATCATTATTAGGGGTGTAACGATTCATCTACTACATCGATGTATCGATTTATATTCCTATGATCTAACTACATCGATCTGTGCTCGGCAACTTGGCCTTCCGGACGACATATATCGATCTAACATCGTTTTAAAAGGTAATCAATCGATTGTATCGATAATAGGAAATAACGGATTGGATTTAAGCACGTCAGACTTTATAAGGATGTTTTTTCTTAGCACTTTTAATGATAAAGGCGTCAAACGTTACTCGATTAAGTCTGCCTATCTGTGACATCATCGCAACGCACGCACCAGCAGCAGCGCTAAGAAAACAAAACATAGCATCGCGGATGGCAGAGGAGAAGCCAACGAGCGATATTATCAAGCCACCAGGAGAAAGAGCTAACGTTACCTGTCCTTTCAACCCTTGCTTGTTACCTGTGCATTCCTGACACCAGTGTGCCAGCAGAGCGAGTTTTTGCTGGCGACATAGTGAACGCACAAAGAAGTGTTCCGCGGTCAGATCATGTTGATATTTTTGGGGAAAAAATCTGTAGTCATTGAAGAGTAGTTGGTTACATTTTATCTTTTGTTAAATATTGTTTGTTTATTAAACTGAGAGTAGTAGCAGGTTCAGCCAGTTTATTCAACCTGAAGAAATGTTGGTTGCACTTTATTTTTGATATTAATATTGTATTTATATTATTTTAATGTTGAAACACAACAGCAAAAGTAGCAGGTAATCCTACTATTAATTAAACCTGAAGATAAGTTAGTTGCACTTTATTTTTTATATTAATATTGTATTTATATTATTTTAATGTTGAAACACAACAGCAAAAGTAGCAGGTAAACCTACTATTAATTAAACCTGAAGAGAAGTTAGTTGCACTTTATTTTTGATATTAATATTGTAATATTTTTATGTTGGAAAACAAAAGCAGAAGTAGCAGGTTAACCTACTGTTGAAATGTTGGTTGCACTTACTGTGCTTTTATTGAAAATGTATTGAATATTGAAAATGAGAGCAGAAAAGGTTAACTTCCTGTTAATTCAACCTAAACTGTTGGTTGCACTTTATTCAAATAAAATTTGAATGCATTTGCCATTAATTGTTGTTTACTTGTCTGTTTATATCCATAATTAATTGATACCGGATTCCCTTACAAGAAACAACAGGAATCTAGGAAACTTCACCTGCACTGACCAGTATCCAGATATTTATTTCAGTCACACAATTTTTGGCTAAAAAGTTACTGAATCGATTTCAAGTCACTGAATCGTTTCGGATCGTATCGTTCTAAATTAACCAGTATCGTCCTTGAATCGTATCGACAACCTCAAATCGTGATACGAATCGAATCGTTGTTAAAACGAATCGTTACACCCCTAATCATTATATTATGGAGAGTGATGGAGATGCAAAATTGTTTACATTAATGTTAATGTTTTATTGTATTTAGCCCTCAGGTATTCCTTATTAATTGGTCACACTTATACTCATTGGCAGTTAAATGTGACCATACACCTTAACTATTTTTAAAATAAATAGCCTATATTTTAGTTCAATAATATTTATTGAATATTTTGAGGAGATCTTTTGGTACTAAATACTATTTGTGCAATAATTATGGTCCATTAATGACCACTTCAAACATTTGTCTTCAAATATTTGTATTATTTATATTACAATTAGTGTAGTAATTAAGGTTAAAATAGAGAATTCCCATGCAAAGAGGCAAATTAGAGTCATTTTGTGGCTGGAAAAATAACATTTTCATTTGTAATGCCATTACTGGTTCCTGTATGGCTCATTAATAAATATACATGTAGTCTAGTTGCTCAAAAAAGTATTGCAGATCATAACTGCTACTTATTTGTGAAATTTTAAAATGTTAATAATAGTGAATACTAATGAATGCAACCAAATATAATTTAACCCTCAAAAAATATTAAAATAGTGCCAAAAGGCAAACTTATTTTTCCTTATATGTACAGTAGGCTATATACTATATATGAATTCATACTGAATCAAGATCGAAATCGATATTTTTGCCCATCGTCTCATAAGCTAATGCTAATTTTAGGCATCTATGCTGTAAATCAACCAGTTAGCGATGGTGTTGTGGCACAAACATTATGCAGGATATATGTATTTTATGTAACTTATTTTGCCACACAATATATGAGTTTTCCTTTGACTAAAACTAGACTAAAATGACGAGACTTTTAGTCGACTAAAACTTGACTAAGATACCTTGAGTTGTCTTTTGACTAAAACTAGACTAAAATGATGAGACTTTTAGTCGACTAAACCTTGACAAACAAAAAAAGATATGTGAATGATTAAATATGATTAAAACTAACAAGGACATTTGGCACAAGACTAAGACTAACTTAAAAATAGGTGACAAAATTAACACTACATCCGACGCTTTGCATTGCACTTGTAAGGTGATGTAAGGCTCGGATGCAGCTGCTCGGCCATGGAAACCCATTCCATGAAGCTCTCTACGCACTGTTCTTGAGATAATCTGAAGGCCACACAAAGTTTAGAGGTCTGTAGCTATTGACTCTGCAGAAAGTTGGCGACTTCTGCGCACTGTGTGCCTCAGCATGCGCTGACCCTGCTCTGTGATTTTACGCGGCCTACCACTTTGTGGCTGAGTTGCTGTTGGTCCCATTGCCTCCACTTTGTTAGAATGCCACTAACAGTTTACCATGGAATATTTAGTAGTGAGGAAATTTCACGAATGGACTTATTGCACAGGTGGCAACCTATCACGGCACGCTTGAATTCACTGAGCTCCTGAGAGCGACTCATTCTTTCACAAATGTTTGTAGAAGCGTTTGCATGCCTAGGTGGTTGATTTTATACACCTGTGGCCATTGAAGTGATTGGAACACCGGAATTCAATGATTTGGAGAGGTGTCCTAATACTTTTGCAAAAATAGTGTACATATAATTTTAGAGAGTTATATATCTGTAGATTGCAGTGGAAAAAATGCATGAAGATCGTTATGTAAGCCAATGGCAAAAAGCAAAAAACCTTCTTTTTACACTTGATATGAACTTTTAAAATAACATACTGTAATGAGTTATGATCTGAGGACTGAAGGCAACACACAACCCTCCTATTAGCACATACATATCCTTATTGTGTATCCGGTAACATTTTACAATAAGGTTGTATTGGTTAATGCATTAGTTGTGAATGTTAGTTCACAGTGCATTAACTAATGTTATCAAGATTTTAATAATGCATTATTAAATGTTGAAATTAACATGAACAAAAATGGTAAATGGTGAATGGACTGCATTTATATAGCACTTTTAACAGACCTACGGCCATCCAAAGCGCTTTACATTTTGCCTCACATTCACCCATTCACACACCGACGGCGGTGTCAGCCATGCAAGGCGCCATCCAGCTCGTCGGGAGCAGCTGGGGTTAAGTGTCTTGCTCATGGACACCTCGACACTTGGTCAGGTGGAACCGGGGATCGAACCACCAACCTTCCGGTTTGTAGACAACCTACATGAACCACCGAGCCACTGCCGCCCGCGAAAGATAAATAATTGCTTTATAAGTGCAGTTCATTATTAGTTCATGTTAACTAATGTAGTTAACTAATGAACCTTATTGTAAAGTGTTACCGAACAACCTATACGTTGATGTTCAGATGGTTTCCACTTTAGAATTATGTTTACCAACAGCCCAAAATCAGTGGCTTATTAAATAATGTTGATAAGGTACACCACAGCATTTTTACCTTTAGAGTAAGATGGTGAGTTATAAATGTGCATCCTAGTGTATGATAACTGCTACGTAAACTAATGTAAATATAGAGTAAGATAACATTACAAAAACAGTAAAGCTACAGGCATTGTTCATGTTAGTTTATGTTAACTAATGCATTAACAAATTTCGCTGTTAATGTGAATATATGTTAATTATATGTGTTAATATGTGTCTGTTCAGCTAATGCTGAACTGTGGTTAGTTCATGATAACTATAATGCATTAACTAATGTAAACTAATACAACCTTATTGTAAAGTGTTACCATGTATCCACACTGTATAGCCTTATTTCTTCCTATTCTGCATAATACTAACATTGCAATTTATAATTTACGAGTCTTCATTTGCAACTAATTATGGTTGGCATTGTTTATTTCAAATATCCATGTCAAGTTGCATCATTATTTTATTATGAACACTAGTCACTGAAGATTTGACTGGAAATTCTCATTGAAATGCAATGAACAGAAATACTCTCTATGCATGGTGTCCAATGTAATGGACAGATGTGTTTTCTCAAATAATACTAATAATACCTGAATAAAATCATTCTTAGATCTAATTAAACGCTCTCTGTCTGATTGGTCAATCGTGACATTTAGTGGTCAGCACTGCATAACTGATTGCTCGAGCAGAAAACCTGTTTTACATGCATTTGATAACCACTTCAAAAGAGCATCAAAAATGTATTAATCTGTGAAGAAAATGATGTGCTAATTATCCTGCTTATTAGCAGGATAATTCTTATCTGCAGACAGAGAATGAAGCAAAAACAAGAGGAAAGGAAAATTGAAATTCATGTTTTTGTTATTATTAGGCAAAACCCTTAATTAGAACAAATGCACAAAATGAGGTTATAAACCATAATAAAATAGAACAGCAGCTTGTGTGTTATTCTAATAAGAATACATATAATTTGCTATGTGTCACTTTATGTTTAACAGTCATCAGACAATATGCCAACGCTTTTTTAAAGTATGTTAATTTGAATACTTCTTGTGAATCCTGTCCTCCAAACTAAGATTATAGACATAACATTATTTAAAAACACTACATTCAGGTTTTTACTTTTTTATTGAGGCATGTCACATTTAATACTGTAGTATATTAATAACAGTTCAATATTTCCGTTTATTACTTTTTAAAAGTTTTGCTGTTTAAAGAGTTAATTTGTGTTTCATTAAATTATTATTATTATTATTGAAATAGCCCTGCTATTGTGTTTAGTGTGCAGCATCTTTTGTCCCGGGCATAAATGCTGGAAAAGTTAAAACATTTTCTTTTGTTGTCAATGTGTGTGCCTTTGGAGAAATTGACTTTCAAAAACAAACCCTGAGAAGCATTCAGTGGAGTGAAAGTGTGATAACTAGCCCAGCTTGCTCCTATATTTTTACTTAATTTATGGAGTCTATTGCTATGACAACATATGGAAAATGTTTTGATTCATTTGAAAAACATGACATGTTTATGACTTGCTATGCATATTTCACATACGCTAAGTAGAGCATCTCCACTTTTCCATCTTTTCCTTTAAAACACTGATGTGTCTGCATTGAGCATGACTGGCATTTTGCTGTGCTGGTTTGACTGGTCTCATTGTTAATACATAGGCACTGATACATAACATTTACAGTAATAAAACATACTTATTGTTTGGATAGATGCTGAAACGTACAATATTGACATTTTGGCAACATTTAAATGTAAACATTGTGTTTTTACAGCTAAAAAAACCTAAAATAGTTCAGAATATTTTATATCATAAATGAACAGATTATTGTGTAATTGCCCTTTTACCATTTTATAGACATTTTGTAGATCCCTAAACCCTACCCGGAACCTAAACATAACCATTTTATAGAGAATACAAAAATAATACAACATAATGGACAGAAATGTGTAGGAAAATGTCAATTTTAGTTACAATACATATCGTTAAAATGATTTTGAGCCACTAATCCCACTCGTACCTCTAAACCGATAACAATTTCTTAAAAATATGTACAGTATTAAAGAAAAACATAACAGACAGACAAGTGTAAAATCAAAAAAATTATTTATTGCAAAATATCCAAATGGCATTGTGTTGCAGTTGCAGTCCTCTCTGCCGGTATATAACCGGTTTATATGAGGTAGAGAACAAAAATTAAGATATTAATCGCTGAAAATGTTATCGCATTTCTCATTTAAACGCACACCGACCGAAACACGATATATCGAAAACTGTGACGAAGCAGGCGAGAGCCAATGAGCATTTGATATCCCTGCCTTAAAACGAGTCATAACGTTTCTTGAGTCTGCAATTTTTGAATCCATAATGAGTGCTGGATTTTATATCACAATCGCTGTTGAGAATGGAGTTGAAGATTGCAGAAGAAATAATTGATTTTGGATTTGTTCCTCACAATAGTACGAATTCTAAAGATTTGGGTTACAGCGAACAAATAAAATTTAAAAACGGACTTTTGTTAAATTTATTAGAATTTACGTTTTTAGTGTATTTTTTGGTTCTATTGTCAATCACAGCACGGGACTATACTGAGAAAACGGCTTTTGTGTCACATGGCAAACAAAATAAATATTACATGATAGATAATGGCTAAACGATTACAGAACAATTATTCATTTTAAGGTTTTAAAGTGTAGTCTTGTTTAACATTTATGAGATAAGAATAATAATTTGTACGTCTGTAAAGCTGCCTATACATAAATAACTTACGTCTAGTGCTGTTAATACGTCATTATTGTACATTTCAGTGTGTATGAAAACATCTGTAAATGTGCGTGTGGTAGAACTTCACTTTATATAAAGATACACGTTGGGTTTGAATGGGCTTTCTCTATTAGAATTACAGAGGGCTGCATCTTTCCCTCAGCAGTGCAAATGCGAAAGTAAAGCAGTCCCCAGAGCCTCTGTTTACCAACCAAGTCGGATTTACTCCTTTCATACCCAGACATACGGAGACTCACCTTCTCCCCCGGGGCCTTCATTTTGTCTCACATCCTAACTCCACTCTAGCCACAATCCGCTCAAAACTTACCAGACTGAGGGGCTTTTATGCAAATCTCTGCACCAAAAACATAGTTACAAGCCCATTCCTCATTCTCAGAAATACACACTTCAAAAAGAAGCCATTTAATTCTCTGATGGCAAAATTGAGAACAGTTCCATTATTGCCCGTACCAGCTAGAGGGGACAACTTAAGGAGCTTGTCTGTAAACATAGCCGTACAAAACCGCTCTCAAGGAAAGCTTCATCAGACAGGGAATTATTTGCATTCTTTTAAACAAACGGTTTGATGGTGAAACAAACAGGCCCGCTCTGCCATGTTTGATCTCCATCATTTTCACAAAACGCTGACACTAAATACAAAAACAACTTAAGGTCATTTCTCCATGACTATGACAGACAATTATTCAGCTGCATTTTGTATGAGGAGCTATGGGGGCGGACACGGATGATGGGTGAATGGATACTGAGATTACCGCATCGTTTCAGCGCACTGACCAAAACAAAGCAGGATTCCTCTGTGTCTAATGGTGGCCAACGGAAAAGCTTTTGAATCAGATCACATTGAGGATAAATTAAGCTTCTTGAAATGGAATGGGGAGAATGTGGCACGGATTGTAAAATGGAGACCACAGGCAACGGTAAAAGGGTTCGATTGGCAGCCAGATTCATCAAGTCATTGAAGCCATTCCTGAAATATGTCAAGCGGCCATTAGGAATGCTCTTCTAATTACTAAAAAGGGAGTCAGAATTAAATATATGAATTGGGGATGGTGGGTTGTGGTCATTGCATATGAAATCTAAAAAAATGACTTCTCACCTTCCTTATCAGCCAGTTCAAATAACTAATGATATTGTGCGCTACATTATATGTGGAAACAAAGATGAACATGTTTACATTCATTATAAATTAACGTGTCTTACCTCGTTGGCATACACAATTTATTTTTCTTGTTTTGGGCATGAATGTAAAGAGTACTTAATTTAAACTCTTAAAAATAAAGGTTCTTTCAGAATTAATCAATGGTTCCAGGAAGAACTTTTTACATCCAATGAACCTTTCCATTAATTGCTCAAAAGGTTCTTTAGATTTTTAAAATGACCTTCACTGGGAGAAAAAAAAGAGATATTTTAAGAACTGTTCACTTAAAGGTTCTTTTTTGGAAACCAAAAATGGTTCTTTGGCATCGCTGTTTGGAAGCTTGCTTGAACACCCTTACAAACAAAGAAGTTTATTCAAGCGTGTTATTAGTATAATTTAAAACCAAGAAAGCATACTTCCAGTCTACTTTTCCTAATTCTGAGTATCTGAATTTTTGTGTAGGCTAGTCTACTGGTAGTGTACATAGGAATTTACTTAAAATCTACTTTGCTCTTTCCACGCCACTGAATAAATTCTCCAAGTAGGTACACCATAAAAAAAATTCAGGTCTCCAATTGAAAATTTTCTAGTGACTGATCACATCGAAATTGATGCAATTTAATTCACAGAAATTCAATTTGGCCAACTAAAAAAATTTGATGTGATCAGTCACTAGAACATTTTCAATTGGAGACCTGATTTTCTTTTTTACAGTGTATAGCTTCAGACCGGAGATCTTTATAATGGGGCGTGAACTCCAGAAGTGGGCAGAACTTCAAAAATGGAACGTGGTCTCCACATACAAAGACTTGCACCATTGGTTATGGCTTCAGCCAATTGTCATTGATTTACATTTCAAAATAAAAAAATTGTAATTTACACATCGTTTATAGTTGATCTAAAATAATGTGGGCAAGTTGTACTCTATTGCTTTGTTTCAAGCGATGGGGGTGTCTCCAGGTTGGAGAGTAACAGATGGCCCAGCTCGCCGATCTCAATTCGTATGATCTTATTAACTGCTTATCTACTGAATTGCCATTTTCTTTAGCATGCCATTCAGTGCAAAACCCACCCCTCATTCAGTTTCATTGGTAAGGTAAGGGTGTAGGATAAGTTTATGGGTTAGCTTTTTTGTAGCATTGTGTAGGAAAGCAGCACTGTAATTGACATGACCAATTACATTTTTAGAATTGGTTCTGGGGCGGAATTTGCGCTGAACTGGTTTGGGGGGCAAAAAAATCACACGTGTGTCATATCTGTCTGTCAATAGAAGGAAGCCACACCCTATTTTGGAGCTCCCACCCCAATTTGGAGATCTCCAGGCTGCAGCTTTAACCTTCTCGAATTTTCTGGCTATCCACATTTTCACTGTTATACGGTATGTGCCGCTATTGCAGATAGTTCAAAATCTCTGAATCAAAACACAGGAGAAGATGACAGAAATAAGTGATTGAAGATGTAAAATGTAAAATATTGCAATCATTAAACATTAAACAGCATATAAGTTTAAAACGCTGAACCCATGAAGAGGAAACTAGTTACTAGTTAAGTGCACTTAAAGTTTGTGCTTATAGTATGCTTACAGTACACTTAAATGTATACTTTATACACAAAAAAGTGGGCCAATTTAGTATACTTGCTACATAAAGTGTACTTGAAAATATACTTGAAAATTACTTAAGTAAAATACTTAATAAAATTAACTTAAAATATGCTTCTTTTTTGTAAGGGCAGGACAAGTGGTTAAAACATATTCAAGATACAGTATATTCTCTTAAAATAAGTCTTATTTTACAGTATATTTCTTCTCTCATGTTCAAAAAAATTCAAATTTTACAGGAAGACAATGCAAAAATAGGCTACTGATTTTTTTTTTCTTTTTTCACGTGCACATATTTTATAAAACATTTAATAACATTTATGACTTTTAGTCTGAAACTACTCACATGCCATTCATTTATAAGTGTTTGTGTGTATATATTGATAGAATCAGCTCTTTGTTCTGAGTGACTGATGGCTGCCAAGTGCAGCTTGTGTCACCGGGAAGCTGAGCCACAGCCCATCACTTCCAACTGTTCTTTCTATGGTCACACGACATGAAATCAATACGGTGCGTTCTGCAGCTGATGGGGACACAGTGAAAAAGAAACATTCCTTCGAACTGACTGCACTATATTTAAGTCCACTGAAGCACATAGCATGACTGATTGACAAATCGGAAATTATGATTAAGATCAGCAAGTTGATTATTTCAGTCTTTATAGCATTATTGTCTAAAGCAAAATATTAGGTATTGGCAGAACAACATAATCTCATTATAGTAATCGTACGTCAATTTGTATAGAAACTGAGACAAAGATTAGGTAACACTTTATTTTAGGGTTCAATTCTCACTATTTGCTATTAGCATGCATATTACTAGGATATTGGCTGTGTATTAGTACTTAGAGCACATATTAATGCCTTATTCTGCATGATCTTATTCCACATCCCTTAATCCTACCAAATACCTAAACTTAAATGCTACAAAAAATACCTTACTAACTATTAATAAGCAGTAAATTAGGGGTTTATTGAGGCAAAAGTCGTAGTTACTAGTGAATGTGTTCCCCATACTAAAGTGTTACCATACACGTTTAGCATACTGACAGAATCTAAAATGTAATAATTTGACATACAAAAAACTTTAGAGACGAACAAATGTTTATGAATCCTTTTAGAATATTGAATTAATGGAATTAATAATATTGCATTTAATCAATGGGATTAATAAAAAATTAAATATCACATTTAATTAACCCATACCTAATTTGACAATTATAACATTCTTTAAAAAACAAACAAATAAAAAAAAATAGACCCACTTTATATTAGGTGGCCTTAACTACTATGTACTGACATTTAAATTAATCATTTGATATAGTGCACTAATTGTGTACATACATAATTTTACATTGTAGCCATTTAAAAAAATTATGCATGTAATTAATTTCTGTAGTTACATTTATAATTACACTGTTGATACTTCCCTTACACCTAACCCTACCCTTAAACCAACCCATACCACCACACCTGTCCCTAACTTTACCCGTATCCCACCTCAATATCAGCAAAAGTGTGTGCAATACAATATGAACACAATAAGTACATTGAACTTTATTTTTTTTATTTTTGATTGTTTTTTTTTGTAGTTAAAGGGGTACTTCACCGCTGGAAAGATGAATGTGTATTTAAATTGGGTCATTTATGTAGTAGAAATGTGAAATTATTTTAGAAGTTGGTGCCTTGGTTTGGCTCATATGGATGAAAGACAACAACTCCCAGAATGCACTTGCTTCGCTGCCCTACGAGGCCACTCCCAAGCCAGTAATAGTAGTAATTGCCAGTTTTATAGTAATAAAATAATTTAGTTCAGTTAGAGAACAGACACTGCAATTAAAAATTGAACGTGTCTGCTCAATACAGCACGAGCCGAATGAGTGTCGCAGCACAAACGCAGCAGGAGTCAGATTTCATTCATCAGAGAGTGAGGAGCTGACAGACCAGATGATTGTGGAATTTGGTTTCAAAGAGAAATGCACCTATTTAAGTGAGTTTGTCATTGTACCGTTTCGTTGTTGTGTTTTCATGAACGCACAATTCAAGCAACCCACCCCTGAATTGGCGCAAATTTTAAACCGTAACTAAAATGAGCACGGCCGACCAGTATTCATTCACGGCCTCATTGTCAGTAATTCACAGCCGCACAGTGTGTGTCCAGTGTGGTACGTTTTCAGGTCACATGGAAGCTTAACTTTCATAGGAATTCATTGAGAACACTCGCTTTGCTCCGCACCGCTCCGCTCCTTTATGAATGTCTGTGAGGGCGTCTGTGTCTTACATTCTGTGAGTGAGATCTCACCCCTGTAGGCGGGTTGAAAATATGCAGAACTAGCTCATTCTACTGGCTGTAGTCTTTAGCCTCTGGCCAAAGAAGCCTCAGATGACGCAATATGATGATATTTGCGTCATCTGAGGCTTTTTTCCAGACATAAAATATATAAATCTCTCGTCTCAGGGGGATATGAGGGGGGGAAGCACGAACATTTGAATATACTACCGGGTTTCTACTGATACAAAGCTTAATGCTAAATCGCTGAAGTAAACCTTTAAAGGAACTGTATGTAAGAAATGTATTTCAATTAATCATAAAATGGCCCTGATATGTCACTAAACATTAAGAAATCATGTTAATTTCAAATATTTATATCACTGACAACAGTTGTCCGGCCAAGATATTGTCATTTTAAAAGTGAAGTTGCAGCCCTCAACTGATGTTGATGTTGACATGTTGTGTCATGCCTGAAGCGCCACCCTCCACCTATCTACCAATCACAAAGTCAGTAGTGTTTCAGCATTCGGGTTGCCAGCTCTGCTCTAGTTACCACAGCTGCTGCTACAAACTTTTTGGATAAACAATGTCTAACTTTACGAAACCTAAACGACCTCTTTATGAATAAGAAAAACGTTGTGACAGTGTCCGAAATAAAACAAGGATTTGTATAAGAGATGCCTTTGAAAGATGGAGACGGCTGAAAACGGAGAATAATTTGAAGACTGATGCCAACGTTGCTAATTTTCTCCTGGACAGGTAAGGTTCATCTATGTTTGGCTAACTTGTACTTAATGTAAATGGACATTTCAAATATTCATGACAGTCGAACAAAGTTGCATGTTCGTGCAAAGTAACGTTAGGTTAGCGCAGATGGAGGAGGTGGGTCATTGAATTGAAAAGGTAACGTTAAGGAATTGTTTGGTAAATAAAAACGGCGAGTCGTCATTGCTAACATTAGTAATGCATTATCAGAGCCCGTTTCTCTCTCATTATGCTGGGACTCCGAGGAAAACAACATTAGCACGCCTATTATGGCAATGTGAAAACGTATTTGAGACAGGAGCCTAACGTTACCTCGGTAAAAATTATTCCTCATTCGTTCTTCGCATATATAGTGGACAAAACATGCTGCAAGTTGACCTGTATGACCATTGCTAATGTTATTTAGCTTTGCTGTAATTTTACAATAATATACTATAGTATTTTTTCATGTGGGAATGTACTGTCACATACAAGCGTTCATATTTACGATTGTATTTGGCTAATCGCCATTAGTACATTTTTGCGATTCATAATTACGTCATAAAACATCGCTCTTGAAGCATAAACATAATTAACAGAAAGAAAAAAAACTTACTGTGTACAACTCGTCACTTGCCATTGAAAGCTCCGTGTAGCAGCCTACGTTCCTGCTGGATCCTGCAGCCTATCTGGCAGCCTCGAGTCAGGGGGAGGGGGAGAGGGGATACACCGCTCTACAGTCATTTGAAAGTGATTGCAGTACCAGTTTTGGCCACAGTCCTACATACAGCTCCTTTAAGGCCACCTAATATAAAGTGGGCCACCTAATATAAAGTGGGACCATATATATATATAACTTGTTGAGATATAAGTGTTTTGGCTTGAAAATATCAATATAATAGTAAAATGTAACTACACAAATGTATTAATTATATAACGATTTGTAAAAATGCATTTGTTTCTAAAGCTTAACATATGTAAATACATTTTAAATGCTGTCAATATGTCCATATTGTATATTTCTGCATATATACAAACACGTGTAAATGCTATATGAAAAAAAAGGTTGTTCTATATTGCAGCTATTTAAAAGTAACTGTGTAACATGACAAAATGGTTGTTGCATTGAGATGGGAATAATAACATACTGGTCTGGTCATAAGAGAGATACTGTTTCCATCACTCTTTTTTTATTTGCTCAAATAACATATTTTTGAAAGATTATGGACATGGAATGATCACTAGGTATGGTAACATTTAACATTTCAGGCAGTGTATTGAAGATATTTTGATCGTTTGTGTAATGGCAGTGCTAGAAGAATTGAAATGTTAATGAATTCAGTGTTTAATATGAGGAACATCTGTTTGAAGCTCTGATTTATTTAGTAGTACACATCGATAGCTCATGTGAAAGATTTTAAATGTCATCGTAAGCGTCCCTCTGAGCATTCCTTGAGACTGCTTCTTAAAAGCAGAAAGAAACGTAAAAGAGGCTAAAGTGATTTCAAGAATGAGACAAGCAGTCCCAGAAGACCCAGTTTAAGTAGGGCTCCTTTGGTAGAGCACTCATACGCGATACCTACAGTTGTGACCATTGTTCAAAATCTTGCTTCACCAAGCTCACTGTCTGTGACTAAGAGCCTTTGGAAAGCAGTGGCTTATTCCATGCGTTCCTGAGGGAGTATGTGTCACATATCAGATTTAAAATCAGATGGATGTTATTCTTTGAGGAAACCTCGCCACATAGGATAGTAACCTATAAAGATCTCAGAACTGCAAAACAGACGTTTCTTTATTTTTAAGTTATAATAAAAGCTTATCAACCGCATCTTATACAAAGTGTGGGAGTAGAACTAGCTCGTGAAAAATCTGATAACACAGCCTTAAGCCATTTCAGAGGTCATAACGCGCAAGGCACTGCTTTCTCTTTAGTGCTGTGATTCTCGGTGTGCGCGTACATCTTATGAACCTGTCACTCACCCCTTTGGCCTTAATGGCAGGGAAAAGGGAAGGCTTAAGCTTGTGGTAATATCTCAAAAGGTCATTCTACAGCTGATAATGCATTCATCAGCACTAAAGAAAATTAACTATATAATTTCATGTCCGCAGTTTTAATGTGGAGATGAATTTGTGCCATAGACCATGGGAGAGCAATATGCCATTAGTTTTGGTTGGCCAAGTGAGAGTGCTTTCAATGTGTCTAATGCATACCTTTGTCTAATAATTGTAAAAGTTTAGTCTTTCTCAAAGGGTTTAGGGGTTTTAAAACAATGTGTACTTTATGGCATGTGACTTTTTAGTGTTGCAAAACCATGATTTACAGGCAGTTGGACATGAAAAGCAATGCTGTTTAGAAGAGGAACGTTTAAGTAAAAGGTTTGTATTCTCTCTTTTCTAGTTTTTCCGCACGGTTGTTCGTAGTGCATTATATAGCAGGAAAAAAAATCATCTTAATTATGGAAAATGTTATTATGGACAATGTTAGGATCAATTTCAATCAAGTCGTCATTGGTAAATTCTGACATTACTGAAAACTGCCCTTTTTGTTTGCATAAAGATGCTCTTTTTCATGCATTCATGGATTGTGAGAGGTTAGGTTTTTTTATTAATTTGTGAAATTGATCGTTATTTTTATGAAAATGTTTATATGTGGTATTACAAAAGTCTCAAGTGTTGAATTTAAGGTAAGCAAAAATGGCGATTTATTCCACAAGAAAAGAAAATGTTGAGCAAAATGTTTGTAGAAGCTGTTTTGATCAAATTAGTACAAATCCAGCATTTGATTGATTATCATTATTATAGATTAATACATGATTGTTATCTTTTGAAGCCATTGATGTTTACGTTGCATTATCTTTGAAATTGTTGAAGAAGAGGTTTTTATTTGTATTTTTTTGTTAATAGGATTTTTATTGAAGTTTAATATTTAAGTAGTGTTTGGTAATTTGTTGTATTGTTTTTTTGTTGCGTTTTTTGGCATAAATTGGGTTTTGAAAGATCAAAAATTCAGTGACACAGTTATATATGACTGGAGTAATGGATGATAAAAATTCAGCTTTGCATTACAAAAATATAATACATTTTAAACTGTATTAAAATAGAAAAGTTATTTTAAATATTAATAATATTTTACTATATTACTGTTTTTACTGTATTTTATTCAAACTAATGCAGCCTTTCAAAAACATTAAAAAAATCCACCTACCAACATATTTTTGAATATATAATATATATACTATTTTGAAGATATAATATTTATCGGCTTTGATTTACTGAATGAGATCTGGTATGTGAATAACATACAGAAAATGTGTTTGACTACAGAATTTCTGCAACATTCAGGGTCTAATTATCTCATTTAATTGGAAATGTGATAGAAAACAGTCAACAATGGGGTCTGTAGGCAGTGACCATGTTGTGTGGTCTTGGCATGCCAGGCTGTTGTAAAATATGTAATTGCTTTGGAAATGTGTTTCAATTTAGCTACAGTAGGTCTCAGATAATTCACAATTATTTTTTTATTTTATTTTAAGATCTTTATAAAGCAGGCAACTGAATGGAAATAATGTCAGTCACTTTATATAAGAATCAACATTTTGCAACCAGTTGGGTCCTGAAAAAAGTAACACTGCGAAGGTGTTAATGAATGCAGAAGGGGGTAATGACCGAGATAGAAATAAGAATTGTTGGTGGAGGTCAGTCCGCATGTGTTCTAGATCAATCAGCTCAACAATATGAACATGTTCTCATGGCATATTTATACATGCAGACCCTTATTTACACATTTGAAGAGAGGAAGTCGTATTATCCATAATGAGATAATTTGGTCTGGCTTCAGTTTTACTAGTATTCTATTTATTTTTTTATGATTCCATTCATTGTTAACATTAGCTAGTAAGATACAAGCAATGTTAACAAAATAGCTATAGTTCTCATTTCTTGACAGTGTGCTCATGTTAAGGTTAGAAAAACTAGGACTATTAGGAAGGGGACAGTTAAATACACGCTTGAGTTTTATGTTTTAATTTGATCAGAAATGTATGTTGTTGATTGTTGTTGATTTACGGTGCTCCCTTTTGTGTAACCATTGAAAGTTATGGGAGATTATTGCCATTATGGGAGTTATGCCATAAGCAGCACCTGCCTCTGAATGTGTGCATTGTGTTACCTGACATATCTGCTGTTCTCTTTTTTCCTAGCGAGGGCCTTATTTACAAATTTCCAGAAGCCACAAAAAAACAAAACATCCACAAACTCCCACCGTACCATATAAAAAGGCTATATTCTTCCTCTTCAGAGAAAATTTGCATATTGGCTGTCAGTTTCTGGATTCCTAATGTGCAAAGTACGTTAAAATTTAAAGCAGGCGAATGGAAAATAGATTTGAGACTAGTACTTACATGGTAATTCAACTGGTGCAGGAATGATGAATCAATAGTCTAGCAGTAACATCTTTGACGATGCTCTCATCTATAATGTATAACTCATGCATGTGTAATGAATCAACAAATAATTTGTATTATATTACAGGTCTTGTTGCTCCTTAGTACCATACAGCAGTTACAATGCATTAAGATGTCTTAGGGAGCGTGCATTATTGTATTGTTGCATGAATATATGTAGGCTATTGCATTGTTAGAATATATCACACGCTAAAAAGGCAACGGCACCGTCTAAAGAGCTACAAAATCAAATAAAGTTGTAGAAAACTCAAGGGATATTAGCCAGTACTAAAAGGGTTGACCCCATAAAGAGTTGTAGCCTAATTATGATTTCATTAAAGTGTTTATTGAATGGAGGAATAGGGAGGAGATGAAATTGAATTGTTGGATAAGATGATGGCAGTGTTGTATTGAAGCTCGGAGTTGAGTTGGGGTTTCATCCTATTTCTAGGTTAATTACATGGAGCCTTCACTTCAATTGTCAGAGGAGGAGCATCGCTTAACCTAAATTACACCAAAACCCTGAAGAGAAATTGTCTCATCCATGTAAACCCAAGTCCTCTCCCTCTCGCTCATCTATCTCTTCCCCGCCTAAGACGCACCACCATCTCGATCCCAGCACGCGTCGCAATCATTACGCTTACTCTAGCCACAAAACGTACACCTCAGAGTCTAGTCTCAGAGACAGCAACAAATTGCACCCACGATGGCATGCCTTCAATTTTCCTCCTCAAACAATGGTTGTGTACACAGATCATTCAAGGTTTGGAAAATGCAACAAAACGTGATTTGAACATCAAGCGTCGGACCATCTGGGCCACATTACAAACGCCAAATAATGACCGGTCCTTCATTGCTCCGCTAATGCATGTTGTGTTTCACTTACATCTGTGTAGTGCACCGTTATATCTCCACGCGATGATATTTTCATGCAGCCACCGTCATCTTGTATGTCCCTAAACCACAAAGAAAAGGCTCCATTAAAATTTCACAGACAGGGCTGCCGGGCCTGTGGTTCGTTGATGGAGGATCTCCAGTCGCCACATGCCATTCATTTCACCTGCTTTTGTTGCTATCAAGGCCGGTCTAATCCCTGACCTTACAAAGGCTAGTCATTAAGATTGAAATCTTCAACACATAAAAATGTATTTAAAATCAATTCGGCAACCTTCCTATGCAAAGGCAGGTCCCTTAACTAGACTGTGAGAGCCATACGCAAGCTAATTGGCATCACTCGGGCACATTCTGAATTAAGCGTGTTTATATCGAATCGCTCGTTAATTGTAAACTGGTTATTAATATGCATGCTTTTATTGGTGTTTTATGCAGAGGAATCATTACATTCAAGCATTGTGTTCCGTCTCCTGTAATTTAGTCAAGGAGCACTTGATAAGTTCCTTTCCTCCATTTACTTGTGATTATCAGTGGGAGTTAAATGCAGTGGTCTGATCCCTTTAAATACATGAGTTCCCTCTAAGAAAGAAACAGAGCATTTTTCTTACAATTGGTCCATTGGTCCGAAAGAAAAGAAAGACAGATGGCATAAAAAAGGCAAAATACATCAAAGGGCTTTTTAAAAGCAAAAAAGCACACAGAAACTACGCATATGTCTCAAAAAAAAGAGTTTTTTTGTTTTTGTTTAAACAAATTTATTTTTGTAACGCCCAGCCTCCGCAACCAAATGCCTTGATTTTTCAAACATGATTCATCAAGACAAAAAGTATTTTAATGTAACCCCTCCTCTCTTCGATTGTTCTTTCTTGCTGTCACCCTTTCTTTCCCCCCTCTCTCTCTCGCACGCGCTCTCATTCTCTCCATCCTTTTTTTCCTGTGTGTGAGTGTGTACGGTTCATGAGCGGGGGGGGGGGGGGGGGGTGAACAATGTGTTAAATTAGTTATGCATGCACACAACAAATTGATCCTGCTCTGTTCTGTCACAGAAAGCAGATGTTGCATGCAGTGATGTATGTGGATGAGCAGCATGACTACAGTGCATTAATATTATTTCTTATTCAAATGTAATGCAAAGGACAAACAGTGTCTCTCATTCATGGCAAGATGTGCAAACAATAATAAGCTGTATTTTTCCATTGCTTGATGTATGAACTAATACATCACAGATTCAGGGAGACAAATTTGTTTTGTTTTTTTGCCTTCTATAAAGACACATTTTAAGGATAAGTCATTTTCTCACTGAACGTATTTTCCTCTTCATTAGAATACATTTGTTTACGATGTGACACACTAAATTATTGTCTTTTTTGCATTTCCCTTCTGATTTTTCGTATGACTCAATACATTGTCTTGAGACATTTTGATAAATATAAGCAAAAAAGAGACATTTTCTACATTTTAACTTCCATGTACTGCAATCGGATCCATTTTTTTTTCTCCAGTGGTGTTATAGGAATAACAAGTTAGCAGCCTGCCATGAGCATATTCGTCAATGAAACGCAATGTGTATGTAAACAGCATAAAAATCTGAAGCAATCAGGAAGAAAGAGCTGGTATGATTATGTTGCAGTGATGACTTATAGTCATAAACAAAATGAATAGCCTGTTGTCAGAATCTACAAAACCTCTTCAAATATCCGTTAAAAGGGCGAATAAATATCCAAAGGTATTTTTATTTCTCATTAAAAGTCCCATCCAGCAACATCTGGACAGTTGGCATTAGATGTCCTTGGTATGCCATAATAATTGGTCCATATGTACATCAATTGAAGTCCCTTAATAGTCTTCGAGGCTCTTTGCACATGTATCCTCCAACATTCAACATTCAGCCCGGGACCATGGAAAACATCCAGTGCTACACAAGTGTTAGCTGTCACGGATTGGTGGAAGCGGGCTTCGGGACAGATGTATCCTTGCTGTCAGATATCTCCTTGGCCCCCTCACCTCATAATATTCCCCAAGGACATGGCATAGATCCACTCCATGATTGCAATCAACCTTGACTTCCACACAAACAAACAACTATCCTTCACCCTGACCATCGCCAAGCTGGCTCATGCCAGGCAATTCATGAGCACCAGCATTCATTGAATTGCTTCATCTCATCTAACTGAGAAACCCCATGGCCTGTGCAATTGACTCTTCCATGAGCCATACAACAGCTCTGCAAGACTCAGAGCTGACAATAATAGAGAGCTTTGTGAGGCCAGTGTGCATCAAACTCTGAAATCTTTTATTTCAGCCTCTCTCCTTATAGTTGGATGCATACCCCTAACGCTCACCCCTGACGGTAGAAGTCATTCACATTTGGAGAGACAGGCAGTATTACCTTCCTCCTCTTTTGTAGGCAGAAAGGGTTTTATAGCTACCTGACAAAAAAGATAGCATGCAGTTCAGATGGCCTAAATCCTTACATATTTCATTAGATTCCAAAGGCCTTCATAATTCATGGCACAGACCGTATTACTGCCCACTTTTGTTTATATTTTGCCATTTTCCACCACAGTGGAACGACACACTGATGATCATCATGCCTGAAGGGTGTTTTCGTTTGAATGCCGGCTTGCTCTGCCGGGTTGAGTCGAGGTCTTGAATGTTGGATTTGAAGGCGAAGGTCAAGATATGAAGCTCCTTTCAACCTCAGACACCTCTGTGTCTTTGTTCATCATGTTCAATAGATGATGCTGGCTAGCTGGTGTAGGATGAAAGTGTCCGCCTATGTGCAGGGATGTCTTGATGTATGGGAAATAATAGACTTCAATTATAGCTGATGATAATTTAATCATCCTGTTAGAGATAGACAAGAGTGGTGAGCCAAATGTAGTGTGCAATGGTAATAGACTAATGATCGCAAATAACGCATACAAGGTTATAGTTTTCTTAAACATCCTTTGAATACAAGCCTGTTTATTCGACTCATGTCCATCGGTATGCTTACAGAGAAGTATTATTATTATAACCTTTATTTTACCAGGAAAAGAAGCACATTGAGATTAAGAATCTCTTTTACAAGAGCGTCCTGGCCAAGACTGACAGCAGCACATCTCACGTGGGTTTAACAACAAACAAGTAACATCAAGTAACTTTGAATGTCTGAATAATACGTAGCCTCTGCATGGCATGACAGGATTTTTAAGAGGCCAATGAATGCCTGGAGGAAGGGGGAACGGTAACAAGTCATTCTTTAAAGGCAAGTTGGATAATACAGAGGCATGGTCATGTTTTATAGGGAAGAAAGATCAATCCTCTCTGAAAGAACTTGAATGTTAATATACTGAGGCACACCTTGCAATTTACCTCCCTGGTCTTCAGCACCGTTCCCTGCCAAGCTGTGCTAGACTGATAAGGTATATTAGTGTGTTCTTTCCTCCAATGATTTCTCTTTGTGCCGTTAGTAATGAGTCATGGATCCGGTAGGGGGGCCAGTCACATGCAGACTAAGGGATGAATAGAGGCAAACCCCATTTGATCATATCAGCAAAACAAAAAATGTGGGAAAACAGCTGTTGTGCAACACTTTAGCTTTTTCATTCACAGGATCTCATATTATATACACACATACCTTTTTTTATCACATTACAGAAACTGCATCATCACTAAAACATTAGTGTAGATGGTAACACTATACAATAAGGTTGTCTTAGTTAACATGAGCAACACCTCTGTTCAGCATTAGTTTATATTTGTTAACGTTAGTAAACATTAATAATGCATTACTAAATGAACATTAACAAAGATAAATAAATGCTTTATAAGTACAGTTCATTATTAGTTAATGTTAACTAATGTAGTTAACTAATGTTAACTAATGCACCTTATTGTAAAGTGTTACCGTGTAGATTTTACTACAAGAAGCTTAATTAACACTTTGTTTAGTCATCTTGATTACAAGTGTTGTGTTGGTTTGATCTGATTTTCCCTTGGAAAGTCACAGCATGATGTGTTTTATACCAGGATACCTTTCGCCACTGAGAGTAATGTGAAAAGTAGTATAAAACTTGCTGTTAATGTTCCAGCTAAATTATGAGAACAGAAAATATTATGCAGTTGTTATCATAGACTGTAGATCTGTACATTTTTATATTAAAGTGTATAAATATTGATAGAAAAAAATAGTTACCATCCCTTTTATTTGATTTTGAGTAAGTTAGTTTCTTTCTTCTTTTTTTTTAGTTATGTGAATTTTGTGTGTTTTTGTTTCATCTGTTATTATCGGCAACATTTGATAATTTAATAATAATAATTTGTTACATTTATATAGCGCTTTTCTAGGCACTCAAAGCGCTTTACATATAGAAGGGGGAATCTCCTCAACCACCACCAATGTGCAGCATCCACCTGGATGATGCGACGGCAGCCATATTGCGCCAGAACGCCCACCACACACCAGCTGATTGGTGGAGAGGAGACAGAGTGATGAAGCCAATCTGTATATGGGGATGATTAGGAGGCCATGATGGAGAGGGGCCAATGGGCAAATTTGGCCAGGATGCCGGGGTTACACCCCTACTCTTTATCGAAGGACATCCTGGGATTTTTAATGACCACAGAGAGTCAGGACCTCGGTTTAACGTCTCATCCGAAGGACGGTGCTTGTTACAGTATAGTGTCCCAATCACTATACTGGGGTGTTAGGACCCACACAGACCACAGGGTGAGCACCCCCTGCTAGCCTCACTAACACCTCTACCAGCAGCTACCTGGTTTTCCCAGTTGGTCTCCCATCCAGGTACTAACCAGGCTCAGCCCTGCTTAGCTTCAGTGGGAAACCAGTCTTGGGCTGCAGGGTGATATGGCTACTGGTTGGAAAGGTCACTTTTGATAAACTTTCTATATGGTTAACATATTTAGTAGATCAAAATGAGTTGGTATATTATTTAAACTTTTAATGACATACAGTTATGAACTCTATAAGTTAGGGATAGTTAGTCACCTCTCATTATGTCTATAACGCATCAGTCAGCTTCCAGTTTTTGCTGTAAATTAGAACATATTTTTTTTACCATTAACAAAATTACAGTGTAATGATGCTGTGCCAAAAATGGGAAACCCTAAGCAGTGGGAAATATTTAACTGCAGGCTTTTGTACATTGGAAATTAATATGATGACGCATCCTGAACCCCGGCATGAGTTAACCAGTGAGGTTTTAATTACTGAGCACAAAGCGAACACTTCACAATGTTAAACATTTTAACTCTGCCCTTTATGTGGCCCTAAAAATTCAGTCACAGGTATCTGGTGTCACACATCATTAGATTATCATGGTTCAGATGGTGGAGAACAGCTATCTGAAAATGCTTGGCATACAGTTCTATTGAAAGACAATCTGCATAGCAGACGCAGCAAGGACAACAGCAACGACTCAGACACACTATGAAATCATCATCATTGGTGCTTGCTGTACATGTTACCAATACATTTAAGATTGTATTCACATATGCTTTCTCACAAATGTTACACTCAACGTCCCATTACAGCAGAAAATAAAACAATGTCCAAGATTAGATGTGCAGCATGACATTTAAACTGCTCTGTGCATTTGGTGGATTCTCTAGCCCTATCAGAAATGCATAACTGGTTTCTCTAAAAGTTCATTTTGAGGGTGGCAAAATAGCCATCTGAATAATTCATGAGGTATTTTGTGCCTTTCATATTGCTTTAAGGCTTTCAGATTTGCATTTCTTTAACATGCCTAGGAGAAGTCCTTCAGTGACATGAAGTATGAATCTTAAAAATATGAAGAGATCAACCCTTTTAGGTATAGCTCTCGGATAGCTACATTACTTGATGAGGGGCAGAAGCTCTCTGGACACTCAACATTCCTCCAAAGATGTAGGTTTTCTGGAGTAGATTGTGCAAATTAGCATGACAGTGTTGTCTAATTGGGGGAGTCAATTTCCTGATGTGTTATGAAGAAAACCATTGTAAATGTAGCCCTAAAATAATGCCTGGTAACGGGGTTAGACACTATGATAAAATACACATTAGCCTTGGAGTTCAAGAACTGTAAACATGCAATTGTACACATGAACTGAATATGATTTGTATTAAATGCCAACTTCCCAACCTTAAGGGCACGTCACACTCAATTGAAAGTGTGACCATTTAAAAGTGTGCTGAGGTGAAGCATCGGGACGTGATTGATGTTACGTAGGTTATGGCTTTTGGTAAGAAAAGCTAGCTTGAGGGGACCAGTCAAAGACTGTGATTTGTTACATTGCAGCAGTGTAAAAATTAATGGGAAGATCAATGCGTACATGTTGTGTGAGTGACCTTTATTGAATGTGGGGCTGTGCAAGATTTTCAGCCGTCCCTGGCAATATAAAGTGTTGGATTGTGCTGACGAATGACTGTACTTTTTAGATAGGTTAATTGACTATTGTTCTTTTTTAAATTCTGTAGTTCTGATTTTAATACATTAGTGGGGACTGGCCGTGTTGTAATACATTATGTGAAATAACTGTAACTTTTTTTTTTTGTTAAACACATCTCATATTTTGATAAAATATTCGGTAACACTTTAATTCGATGGTCCACTTTAGACATTCTGCTAACTATAAGTAACTTTGAAACATGTCAACTACCAGTCATTAGAGTATTGGGGCCAGATTTACTAAACAGGGCAAATTAGAGTGAGAGTGCAATTCCATAAAAGCGCAGAAGGGAGTGGACAGTCCTGTGCCTGATCAACTGACGATGCACAAATTAATGAACACAGACGCAGCCGGATTATTTCCATAATGACCAGCACCAGGGGCGACTCTAGGATTTTCATTTTAGGGGGGCTCAGCCCCCAGTGAGGGTATGAAAAAAAAATTGGTAGGACTTTGGTTTAGGGTCCAATTCTCTATTAACTAGTAGCTTATTAGTATGCATATTAGGATATTGGCTGTTTATTATTTCATTTCGGGGCATGGCCCCTCGAGAAAATTTTAATTTCTATGATCTATGTGCATTTTAAGATGTTCTGAATGCCAAAAAATGAGATAACAGTAGCTCGAAAACCATGCCAGTGGGCAGATGACTGATAAAGTGTTTCTATTTTTGTCAGTGAAGAAAGTAAACATATGTTTAACTAATATTTATTTGTTTTATGAATCATTTTCGAAGGCTAACAGGAAAGCTAGGTAACTAAATTTATTAAAATTCAATCACAATATGCACACATTTATTACTAATCTTATGCTTAATACAAGCTGAAAAAAGCTGAAGTTTTTTATTTACTGAGAGCTACAAATGGAATTATTAATTTACAATATGCACACATTCATTACTATTAATCTGATGCCTGATCTGAAGAAAACGGCTTTGTTAATATTTCTTGTTTGTTAATTATATTATAAATTACATTGCACAGGCCTATTTCAAATCAAAATGATGAAGTTAGACAAAAGTTTATTAATGTGGCTGAATATTTTTGTCATTTGTTTAACATTTCTGACTTAAAGAAGCAGCTGTCAAATATGAAACGTTTAGTTTAGCTACATATCTCGCACTTGACGTCGAGTCCTGCTGATAAAATTTGTGCTCAGCCTCAGCAGCTTCTGTGTGAACATAAAGGCCGCCTACTCTGATTTGATTGGTTTTCTCAAATATTTTGACATTGACGAGCGGTGACAGACCAATGAGGCTCAGATCAACTCACACACCTCTGCTTCTGACGTGCGCTCTATTCGCCGCCACAGCGGATTGAAGAACAAGACGAAGCCGAAGCCTCCTGCCATATGTTTGAATGTTTAATCACACAATTTTTAGGGGGGCTGGACAGAATTTTAGGCTGAAGCCCCCCTAAAAAGGGCCTAGTGACGCCCATGACCAGCACCAATCTACCAGTTAGCATCTGGTTTAAGACACACTTTTTTGGCGGTTAATAATGGTGCAAACACCAGTAAACTGGCGAGCGCAAACCTTTGTAAATCACCTCGCATGATTCATTTAAATACTCTCCTCCCATGAATTGTGCACCTGAAAGGGAAACTCCTACAAATGAATATGCAATAAGGTCAGCCCGAGAAAAAACCATGTCCACGCCTTTTCAGCGCTAATTTATCAATGCGTGTCCTTAGTAAATCCTGACAGTAGTTTTTTAACGCCAAAAGAGGGTTTGTGCTGGTGCAAGCTGTTAGTAAATGTGGCCCTCGGTAGAGTATAGTTCTGCTTAATATCTGCTAACACTTTATTTTGATGCTCCAAACTATAAGTAACTTTGCATCTATCTATCTATCTATCTATATATCTATCTATCTATCTATCTATCTATCTATCTATCTATCTATCTATCTATCTATCTATCTATCTATCTATCTATCTATCTATCTATCTATCTATCTATCTATCTATCTATCTATCTATCTATCTATCTATCTATCATTAGTAAAGTAGTTTGACGTTGGACTTTACACACAAACTCGTGTTTATAAGCAAAGCGAACAGTGCCCCCTTTTCCTCTCAGGCGAGTAGCGGCGTTGGTGTGAGCTGTGAGGTATTAGTCCGCGGTAAAAGCAAGCGAGCGAGGCTCTGACTCGAGCAGCAGTGCGGCTTTAAGATGATGAAGGCTGTGAAATTTATCGCAGGCTCCTCCTCCCGCGATGATGTCAATCGGAGGTGGAGAGGTGGGCAGTACTAAGGAACTGAGTTCATACAATACAACAGAGATTGCTAGAGCTCTGCGTACAACTACGGCAAAACGCCTATCTCAGTGTGTGGAAGTGATGCTGCACGTATAGGCACACTGTCCACCTGCTCCGTTGCACTGACAGCCCATGAGTATTTCTCCAAATAGATATTTGCTCTCCATCACTCTGCCAAACCACGGGATGACATTAAATGACGCGTCCGAGGATGTTTTAAACGATTTACAAGTTCTTTAGCTGTTAATTAAACGCACAACAAAAAGAGAAAACAACTTCACTAAACAGTTTAGGTACACGCGAGCATTGCCAGGTTTTCCCGTGATGACTGTATGAATACACTGAAATAAGAAGTACTGCACATTGACAAACCCATTTGGAGCACCACTATCTCTCCGCGCGCGTGGGATTCAAGCAGTAGCCTGGCGCGAGACATCTGAGGAATTACATCGTCTCTTCTAAAAGTCATTCACAGATGTTTTTCGCTGTTCGTGCGTGGACCGTGGACTTTTTCATGGACATGGATCGTTTTCTCTAGTTGGATACCGACTGGTCACTACGTGAAGCTGTTTGATTCTGGGATTTTCTTCAGTCTGCTTCACGGCACTTCATCTCCTCCAGCAGTGATGCCGCTACGTGACGGGAATTGAGAGTTTCCATATTCACTCAGAAATCCGAGGTAAGACGCGTCTTTTTTATGCTCATTTAAGGGTTATTTCTTTATCTTATGCATTTTTTTCTTCAATATTTTTTTTTTAGAATTGCACCGCGCTCCCTACTTTATTAAGACGATCGGTCATGCTTACTTTAATGTCTTTAAAAACATCGCGAATTAGATTAAATATGCACTTACAATATTGTCTGGGGAGGAAATGCAAAAGTCGAAGGGCCTTTGCCTAAAAAAGTCGATGTGCTTAAGTTTGACCGAGGAAAACGAAATCATTATATTTAAAAACATATAATAATAACACGAACAGCAGGGTTTCCTGTGCTAACCTACCGCTTCACTTTCCGTTTGGAGATGCGCTAGTCTAGTTTGTCAGTTCGGATAATGACTTTATTACGCAAAGTATCGTGCAACGTCTCCGATTCAACGCAAAGGTAAAGTCGCGTTAAAGCCTCTCAGGAATAACATCAGCCAAAACGTGAATCATATCAGTATGCATAGCAACTGCAAGACGCCATGTAACAACTTCGGACGCATTCCCTTTAATTGTTTTGTAATTATTTAGAACCTATGAGCAAAATAATAATATCTTATTCTATAGTTTGCTATTAAGGAACTGTCCACATCGCATCGGTTAGGCTACTCAAAAATGCACGGCTGTATGCAGCTCGCGAGACAGAAGAGCATCAGCAGACGAAGTCGGAAGCTGATCCAGGATGCGTCATTTTCTAAAGCGATGCAGAACAGGAATACTTTTGATTTAAACACAGATCCTGTCCCTTACAAAAGAAAAAAAAAAGGTAGCCAGAATAGCATACGCTCTTAGAAATAAAGGTTATTTATTATATATTTCCAGCCATAAACCCTCTTTTCAAGAACAGGGTTTTGCTGTGTAGGGTTTTTATTTTATTTTATTTTTATTCATGTAGGCTACATAGGCCTATGGTTCTCATTAGACTAAAAAGTTAATTATTATTATTATAAATAATAATATTAAAACGTTTATTCTATTTAAGGAACTTGTGTTTTAGTGGAAATGTTTCCTGTGACATCAAACTCAACATTTTGGTTCTAATTGTAACATTTATTATTAAAAATGCACCTACTACATTTATTGTTACATTTTTTAAAGTGTTGCTAACTTAATATTGTCAATGTGTAATAATAATAATAAAAAACAAGATTATTAAAGTCTTACACTGTTTGCAGAAGATCCCATATCCATTTATTAGTCTTACCTAACTTAACTGCTAAACTGCAATAGTTACCATGGTAATTTTTAAGTGAAGTGTCCAAATGTAAGCATACAAGTACACCGGAGCGCGATTTAGTCCATTCTGCTCGCTTTGTTCACATTATGTCACTAAGTTATGCATCAGATGACCTTTGATTACAGGTATGAGTGTCCAATCTGATTAATGTCTAATTTTGATTTTCATAGGGACAAGAGTTCAACATTGTTTCATGATCTAAGGCTAAATGATGCAACTGGTTTTCATTTTTACAGTGCATCTCTGGTGGTTGAGCAACACTCAGATATGGAGAAATGCAACAGGCCTTTCCCTTTATAACTCATTGTTTGTAGTAATTTTGACCAGTTCTCACAGCTCTTCATGAAGTGTGGAAAGCTCTGAGCCTCTTGAGTGGAGGCTGAAAGAATGTTGTGAAATTTTAACAGTACAAGAAACAAAAAAATGTTGATAGTACCAACATCATTTGTCACCTCAAGTAACACTCATTCATTCATGCATTACGGCTAGACTATATTTTCAATATATTTATAAATTATTTGTGGTTCTAAATATATTGAATGTTGCATGGTATATATGCAGTAAACTATTTGCAAAATAAAAGTTCTGGCATATTGAAGTGTGTGAGTTAAGATACTTTTTTGAATATGAAACAAAAGACAGGATTTTGATTTCGATCGAGCTCTAAAAGTATGATGAGGATGTCTACTGTAACATGAAAGCAGTATAGAGTGCATGTCACAAAACAGATTGTAATGTAGTTGCCTGTAATCCAATAATGCAACATAAATGGTTAAGGCGTCAATATTCTGAATTGTTTTATTAGCTACCAATGTCATAATAAGTAATAACAATTTGAGTGAAGAACTTACCTAGTAGAGACTGTAAGATGATATCAAGTTTACAGTTATCCTCTACAAACTTAAAAAGGTAGAAATACTGAAAAAGATAAATGTGACAACGATTATTCCTGTCATTGCCGAATATTGAATCTGCACTGCGCTGCTGGTCAAGGTGGTTTGACTTGATACAATGTCTTAACGTATTATACACCGTTGTCTTGCATTATCTGCACATTAGAATAAGAGTTTGCCTCCCAACTTTGTAATCATTAATATGAATGGTTATTTATAGTGTATTAATTGATTTATTTTGACCACACTGTGACCACTTCAGTGCCCTCTATTGGCGGTTTTATTTATTTATGTATCTTTCACTGCATCGCAATGAGAGGAAAATCATGCTTTACCATAGTATACAGATAATACATTAGCATATTTTATCTTTTTTTAAATTGACATTTTAACAAATTGCAGTCTTTGTGTTTTAGAGCAAGATGAGCTGATATTATTTGTTGAAATGAAAATGCATATGCAAACAGTTTTTATTCATAACTATGTGTTTTGAAAAATTCTATTGACATAAGACAAAGCATAAAAATTATTAGTGAAAAAGAACAAAAGAGTGATTAAATCATCTTCAGGTCCATAATAGATATACAAAAAGTAAAATCCCTTGTGCTTCCCTGCTGTCATTTATAACTTATAGACATAAACATTTATTTATTTGAAGAGAAAAGTGAAGATGAACGGTGCATCAAAGGCCAAATATCAGCCTTTAAGATTTAGTTTCATTGGCTTGTTATACACTTTGCAATGTTTGTCCATATAAAATCAATCTAGGGAAGTGATATATTAACAACTGACACGTTGTTCCACTGAAAGTGCCCACGATAAATTGCCTGATGTTGGTCTAAAGAGTTAAATCAAGTTTTAGTATGATTATTTATGATTCAAATGAGCAAAATCTCGACGATGATTCATGGCTCACTGAAGTTAGCCATAAGTTATTTTGTCATCTGTCCGCATGGAAACTTTGATAAAGCACGACTGTTTGGAGGCATAATCTTTGCTGACGGACTTAAATCGACTCCATCGCGTTGGCTACATCTGTTTATCCGCTGCGACTGGCAGTCTGTTTGGTATGTTAATACCTCCCTATTGATCATTCAATTGATCATTGGTCCTTAGGATCAGTGTGGTTGCCATCAAAGCTACTCAAAGCCAGTTTGTGTATTGCAGTAGGATCCTAACTTTATATGACACATCGGTCTAGCCTATTCAGGTACATACGAGTGATTAATTAACAGATATAATGATGTTTCATAACAACAACACGACAATAATAAAAGTAATAATAATACCAGATGCTTTTCATTACCACCTATTTGATACAAAAGAGACGTCTTCATGAGACATAAAGGCTGAATAAATTATTAAAAATATGTTTCCTGTTGATGAAAAGGCTGACATCCTGACTACATAAGAAAGACAGCAGGTAGGCAGGGCGAACAGCTGGCAGGGGGCTATGGGTCTCCAGCTGCTGATGGCAAAAGGTGGAGGGCAAACTCAAACGACATCGAAATGTCAAAGAATAACACTCACACAGGGTTTCTTTAAACCGATATAGAGAGTGATGCTTCTGATAAGAACAAGTTAAGCGACACGCTTCAGGCAGTTGTCCCAGTTTAACTTCCATAAGCGGCTTTAATCATTATTCGAAATGTCATTTTGCTTTAATCACCGTTCTTATTAAATTTGATTGTTTTAATCTGATGCCTGTTTGGTCGTTGAACTGTATTGATTTTTACACCTCTGCAGCATTCGGTTCCTGCTGATTCATATAGACAAAGATTCAGCGTGAAATCGTGGTTGACATGCAAAATGATTTTCTTCCTTGACAGCTCAGCTCAAAATCAAAAAACAGGCAAGCCTGTCCATCACACTGTCACGTAAAGCGCTCCGAAGTCTGTGTGCCGCTCACTCCAGGCTCCGGAGGGAAGAACGGCTTTTGCAAACTCCCTGGAATGCATGGTCCGCTGCTCAGAATAGATCACTGGAACCCTGTGCAAGCAGGGAGAAAGTCTCACCGATACCCATGAGCGCAATTTTCCCAGCTAATTCTCTCTATTCACTCTCAAGCTGGAAGTTTCCAAAGAGTGGGAAAGTTGAAACTCAAAGCTTTGCAAATCCATCCAGAGTATAGTTTTGAAAGGATCGTTCCCAGGAGTAAATCTGAAAATGGCTCCGCGAGTTTTCACAACAACATAAACTGTCCTAAATATGGGGAGGAGTGACATGCGGGCTCCCGTGTGGAATTGTCTAATCCCAGAACCACGTCCCTGGGTAGCAGAGCTCCATACAAAATGCCAGACATCACTTACTGAGAGCTGGTGCTTACACTGCCTACACTATATGGTGCTATTTTGAGTTATACAGGTTCATCAGTGTTCACTCTCCCCGGGACGGTGCGATTCGGAATTGTTGACAGTATACTGATTACCTAAAGATGCGATGGAACGCACAGAACAAGAGAGCCATCGCCCTTCTTGCAAGTTTTAAAGGCCTGTCCACGTTGTGCTTAATGTCAGTTGTGGTTATTTAGATGTAGATCGTCTTTTTATCTTTTATGCACTGCTCTGCAATGCACTCCTTAGCAAGTAAGCCCTCCTCATTATGCATTGTCGGATACTGCCTTGGACTCTTTCGGGCTTATCAGAGTACAGTAGGTGAATAGTAATTGCTTTGCTCTCACCGACTCAAAAATGGTGCAATCTTCAAAAGCAAACCAAATCATTTTTCACTACCTTCTTCAAAGAACAACACAACAGTCTTATAATATGTGCAGATAGTAAGCTGGCCATTGATCACTGTCATGTAAATACTGTGAGTGGTGCTCGTCTGCCCAACAAACCTTTAATGAGTCCCCACAGTCCATCCGGAGTGTTCACTGTGAAAAACAGAACATCTCGCTGACAGCCGAGACTTGAGCGGCTAAAAAAAATGGGGCCTTCAACTCTCTATGTGTTTAAAAAATCAGCCTTGTGATGAATTTTTGATGTGTGAAGCACATCTTCAAGGTACTCGATCATGTATCTCTGCTGCGTTCCGCTTTGTTTTTAAACAAACATCCTTTTGTCACATACAAATGACACATTAATGACTTGACAAATGGGGAGTCATTGTTAACAGTATTCCATGATATCCCGTTTCAAAAACATTATGGAGTGTTTTTCCTTTTTTTTTCTCAGTGGCTAATAGTAACATGCTATATCTGAATAAATAATTTGCTGAATAAATATTGGATATTCCTGCTTTGAAAAAAAAAAGTTTAACTTACAAATGATCTATATACTATAGTTGTTTATTATTATGATCACTTTGATGAAGAAAGTCAAACTCAGTGTGGAGTTTCTGATGTGGTTAAGGTTAAGGGCACTGTATTCAAACAGAAATAACATTGCTTGGACAACTCTGTATACTAACAAAACCCAGAGTCTGGAAGTGTTAGGCATCAACCCCACCAGTTCTCTGTGACCTAGTTGAGTTGTTGGCACATTGTGAAAGCCTCAGCCCTCTGGCTACTTTTATTTATATAATGCCCTGACAGGATTTGTGTGGCCATCGAGCAAGTTGGCAACAAACACTGAAACGCTGATTCATAAATCATGTCTTGATGCTTTTGAATTACGGCTTTGTCCTATTCTTCTGAGGGTTATTGACAGTCATGTTGGGGCTATGTCTTTCTAATCTTAAACTTTAAATCATGAAACTCCTACTTAGTCAACAGTTGACTACTCAGAATATCAACATACTGTAATCTGATATCATGCATTGTAGTTCTGGTGACTGTTGCCAATGGTGAACAAGAGTCCATTATCCGCAGTCTGAAATCTGGAGAGCCTCTCTAATACAATTGTATGTTGTGTTTGGTAGCTTTTTACCATTTTAAACAATGATTAATATTGTTAAAAAACAGTTTATTTTCCTTTTGCGTAAACAACAAATGAAATTTTTTTTTTAAAAAAAGGGATAGTTCACCCAGCAATGTAAACTGTTTTGTTTACTCACCCTCATGCCGTTCCAAACCTGTATGACTTTCTTTCTTCTTTAGAACACAAAGGATAAAATGTTTCTCTTTTCTGTGCAGTTATCTTTCTTACCCCATTGGCAAAAAAAAATCCCTCTCATTTTCTCATTTTCCACAAAAACCTCAGTAGCTTGTGATTTCTATAAAAACAAGGATCTTTTGTCATTTTGCTTATCAAGTAAAGGAGTCTTTTTTTAAGTTGTTTATATATTTTTACCTAAAAGCTTCACTGCAAATATGTTGTCTTGCTTTGAATCTTTAAAAACAATGCAAAAGGACCATAAAAGTGGTCCAATATATTCCCATAATGAGCTGTTCACTGCTACATTTGGATCACTGATTCAGTAAGCTGACTCACAGTGAGAACTTGAAATATTTTATTTATAAGACTAGATCAACTGTTTTGTTTAAAAAAGTTCAAACTCAAAGGTGATTTGTTCACGTTGCTACCCAGCAAGCAATAGCCATCATTTCACAGTCTCGGTCAACTATAGACCCGATATAGTCCGGCTATGAGTAACCCACTTCTAGCTAAAATAACCTTGAATTTGGTTACATGTCATTTTTGCCAAAATAACTTGCAAGATGTATGATACTCCATCATGTAGAAAAAGTCAACAGTGATTACAAGGTGTTTGGTTTCATTTCTTTGACATGTTCATGTTCTAGATGGCTAGTCTATTCTTGGGTAATTTTTTAGACACAGTGTTGGGTAAGTTACTCCAAAAAGTATTTAGGCCTAATTACTTATTACTAATTACTTTCTAAATCCTATTTCAACCTCCACTAGTTAAGTGATTCAAGGATAGACATAAAATGACTTTTAATTCATTCAAATAAATTATATAAAACTACATAAATTATTCTTATTAACTGACCAAAGCATTACAAATGTGAGACAGATACAAAAGAACATGCATTTTAAAGTTATACTTTAAATTGTGATGTTAATTTCACTATTGTATTATATATAATTGTTCTATAGTCTTTACACAGTATTAGTTCAATTACATCAGAAATAACTGTAATTAAGAAAAAAATAAGAATAATCCCTTACTTTACTTTTTTCAAGGGGAAAGTAATTAAATCCCAGTAACGAATTACTTAGTAACTAGTTACACCCAACACTGATTAGATATCTGTTAAGTTTTCACTGACAGCCCAAATTTTGCCTTGTTTTAGACTAGACGTCAGTGCCGTGTTGGATGGCTATTAGACATCTTTTAAACGCAAAATTGCTTGTTGGATGTTCTCATAAACATGACTGAAGGTTTAAAACCTCCCCTGTTATAATAAATGCATGCAAAAGAGCAACCAGCACATTTAAAAAAAAAAATCCCTTTTGTCTGTGTTTTCCCTTTCTGTGTCATGCAGGTTTGGAAGGACTTGAGAATTCTTTTATATTTGGCTGAACTATCTCTTTAATCTTTTGAAGAAGCCAAAGGATCAAAAAGCTATTTGTAGCAAAACTGTTTCATAGTTGTGAATATAACCATCTTTCTCATTTTCCACCTTTCTTCCTCTAGCAGACCTTGCAGATCTTTGAAGAGAGTGCAGCATCTACTCTGAGTATGGACTTGGCAAGTGAGGCCCATGTTCTGGTGGTTTTACTCACCTGCCTATTCTTGATGTGCCGGGCTCAAGAGAAGGACTACACAGTAAAAGAGGAGCAGCCGGAGAATGTGCGCATCGGAAACCTGCGCAAAGACCTAAACTTGAACCTAGATCCAGACATTAAACTGTCTTCAGCACTGCAGTTTAAATCTGTCTACAAGACAGGTGATGTGCCTTTGGTCAAGGTAGAAGCCAGCACGGGAGAGATTTTCACCACAGCCAACCGCATCGACCGGGAGAAGCTCTGCTCCGGAGTCTTCAATGAGAAGCGCTGCTTTTATGAGATTGAGGTTGCCGTGCTACCCGATGAGATTTTCCGACTGGTCAAGATACGCTTCCTCATCGAAGACATCAACGACAACGCCCCGCTCTTTCAATCGACGGTTATCAACATCTCCATTCCAGAAAACACAGCCATCAACAGTCGCTACCCTGTCCCTTCTGCATTTGACCCTGATATAGGAATCAATGGGATTCAACACTACGAGCTTGTCAAGGTGAGTTCAACGATCAGCTGTGATTTATTATGTGATGCTGCCTTTTAATGGGCCCTTATTGTCCAGAATAAAAATAGCACAGTAAGCAATAAAAAATTGTTTTTGGCTCAAGGTTTTAAAAGTAATTTCCTCTGTTTTGTTTAAGGTAAGTTGGTAATTGCACTGAGATAGATTATGAACAATGGGGTGAACAGTACTAGTACTTCTAATTGATGTCTTCTGAGAAACCAGTGTAATATCCTCAGCGGCTTAATATAGTCTGCTCAAACTGGAAAGTAGGATAATGATATGCATGCTGTTAAATTATATACAGTAGCAGATATGTTGCATGTGTATTTACCTTAGCATTGTATACAGTGTCAGAGAGGACAGTCACCTGAGAAGTGGTAAAAAGTCACTAAGCACACTCGTCTGGGCTGTCAGTCACAGCGCAGGAGATTGCGGCATAACATAGTTCAATGAATGAACTGGTATTCCCTAGAAAGGTCGCCCTATATTTTAATTAAAATTCAAATACAGTGTGAAATTCAAATACAGAGTGAAACAAAGAGCCCAAGACTGTCATTAAAGTGTGAAAGAGTAATTTGTACCTTTTCTTTTGAGAATTAGCCGAATCCTTGCTTTTCATGTCTGATTAAGTTACCAATTAGCATTTTTAAAGAGTCTCTCTCTCTCTCTCTCTCTCTCTCTCTGCCAAGCCTGCTGTGGCTCTTTCGATTGCCTGCACTTGGAAAATGACCAGTGCGTTGCCTCATAAAATTACAATAAATATGTAAAAGCTCTGTTTCCTTTCAGATGATTTGTTCTTCATTTGCAAGTGTAGTGTTTCTTTTTATGAATCATGCATGTGAGTTTGTTGAGGGTAGATCTAAGCAAACAGAAATGGAAAGGGAGGATATGTTTCATCCTCTGAGGTTGTTGAAAGCATCCCACGAGCAGCATCTGGCCGTGAATCCACCTCTTGGACTGCGTTTGCATGGTCCTATGAGAGAACGTATCTCTGAAGCTCCCACACAGTAATGGTTTAGACCGGCTCACCGTCAGCATGGAGCTGCGCGATTAGCATTGTGGGCCACAGCTGCTGCGCACATAGCTTTGAAAGAGCTCTGATAGCAATCCCTCTTCTGCTCTTTACTCATTCTAGTCATGTCCCCTAAGGAGGAAGGCCTCACTTATGACACAGAGGGCCGTTATTGCCTACCTCGGTTTTAATTGCGGTGCCATATTAATTGTTCCATCAGCATTAGTGTTGCCACGTCACCTGGAACGATGCACAGAAGCACCTCTGGACACTATCAAGGTCAGCCTACAGAAAGTAATACCATGCATGGCTGGAGGAGTGCTTTCCATTAGAAGAGATTTTTATCACTTAAAGAGAACCTCTTTACAAGTCCTATCTGGAGCCATGTGGATCAGATCAGGCTCATGGGATGAGGATATTGACTTTTCTGTTGTGGGTTCCACCCAGCTCATTGTTATTTTTACCCTGCCATTTAAGCACTCTAACCTCACATTAAGAAAGCAGTTTTTCTCCTTTGAAGCCGTTTGTGTCTTTTATAATCATCTGGGACCGTTAGTATTGTCAGTTTAGATTTGAACCACAGTTGTAACTTCTCCATTGGATTGGTTATTTGGGGAGTCAAGGTCAGTGTTAAAGTTATCATTTCATTTCAATAATTTATGAGTATTTTGGTTTTCATCTGTACCTGATTCCAATTTGAAATGGAAGAGAAACTAGCTCAGCTTAAATCATTTATTGAAAGTGTGATTTTATTTTATTTTTTAAGTTCTCACTTCTCACTTCTCCAGTTATTTCAGTTGAATACAATGAGTAGAGCCAGTTGAATGATACATTAATGATCAAGGCTGACAAGTAAGTTTCTATGAATGTTGCACCACAAAGGCTTACGATTGATTCTTGAGAAATAAATCATCTTCTTTGACCAAAGTAATTGTTGTGCCTGAAGTTGAACTGAAGGGTTCTGACTCTTTCCACAAAAGGTTTGTTACCCAGGAAACGCTTGCAGTATATAAAATAAATAATAATTATAACAATTAGCTTATGACAGTATAGATGCTCATTAAACTAAATGTTTTGTAAAATTCCCTTGAGAATCAGTCTGAGTAAAAGTGCATCAACTTTAAGGATGAGTGGATAAGGTAAACTGATTTCTCTGAGTGTTCTGGACAATAGTGGACGCTAGGGAAATAGTAGCAGATTCTAATCATATTACTGGCTGTCAGCGGTTCCAGGTTTCATTTGTACCAAATTTTTGGCTGATTTTTCAGCCAAAGTTTGACCTAGGAGAGCGCTTGTGTTTTGGTCTCAGTCTCAAATCTGATTATAGTTGGTAGTAAATTAAAAAGGTGACAACATTTTGAGACAAATTAGTGTATGTAATATTTGTGGCTTCATATGTTGTACGATATTATTCATACTGTATTTTCTGTATTTTATTACTTTATACTGTGTTCTAACAAAATGCAATGGTACAATGGTCTAAAATATTCAGTTTCTCAGTAGTTGATACTGAGTTCATTCTGAGTCGTTGCTGTAGAAGGTCATCTCATTGATTCATACTACAGATACTTCAGCCAGTCAGCAAAACTGAGAGAATCTCTCGGGGTTGAACTATGCAAAATGAAGCCCACTAATGCTTAATATTCTACTGTTAGGATACCACTCTCTTTTTGGTTATTTATAACTGACATTCGCTTTTGCATATATTTCTTGATTGCACTAGACAATTGGGTTCAGTTTAAGCAAGTTTTTTTGTCCTTGTCTTACACCTAATATCATCCTGTGTCAGTGTTTTACTCGAACGAAAGAGATTTATCCCATGTGTCTCTCATAATGCTCTACAGGTTAGTTGCTATGAATATGTAGATTATTATGCACTACCTGTATTAATTTCAGACATTGGTCACTTCCCTTATGCCTGTGATTCATGTTCTTTTGACTCTATCTGAGTCTGTCTGAAGATAATCAGAATCATTTTATATTGGCCTTGCTTGAAAAATTTTGATGGATCCCATCATTGCTAGATATTTTAAAACCAGACTAATTGGCTAAACCACATTTTATCTCCCTGAATAAATCTGAAAGTCATATATAATTATTTTAAAACAAAGACCTTTTGGTCACCATGCATGTATTTATAGCTGACAAAATGTAACCCACATTATCGTAACCAAAAGCACACCAAACAGATCCGCTTCTCACAGATTTTTGTGTTGATTCTCATATAAACATCTCCACCGCAGTCAGTTTTGTTGAACTGTGTTGACTGTATATGGACTGTATATGCAAACTGTCCCTCTTATAACCTTTCTGTTTTTAATACTAATTATGTCTTGGATGATTTTTGATATGTGTTTTTGCAAGTGTTGGTAGGTAGTGCTGACAGTAGACCACAGAGGGTCACAAAAGTGTGCCAAGAACCACCAAAGGGGGATGTTAAATGGTTTTAGCATGTGCAAAGCTTACTTTGTCAAGCTAATATATAAATCTAATATATAAATTGTATTTTGTTATTGTAGTTAACATGTAGCTGCATGCAGTGTGCCAATAAAAAGTGGTTTGTTAGTGCCAGACTAAATTAATCCAGACTACCCAAAGCATGGGAGATGCATACATATACATATCGTAATCACATTTGAAATGTGTGCCTAGACAGAGTAATCTTTCCCAGCTTTCTGTGTGGCAGGAAGCTTATCTCTTAAGGAAGTTGCTTTTTCTTGTTCTAGCATGAAAATGTTTTTGACTGAAACAGCTTCAAAGAGCCTCTTTGTTTCACAAATGTGCTTGACTCTCATTCAGGCACTGTTCCCCTGTCTCCCTCGCTCGCCAACCATGGAAATATAGAATATGCGTGATGTCTTGCCGCACCATGTAGTCTGAACTGTAATCATAAATATTAGGGCTAGTTTTGGTAGGAAGGCAATTATTTTAAACAGTCAAAGCTGGTTTCATTTTCCTCAGGCTTTGCTGTTGCCTAGATTTAGCTCCTTGCTTGGAGAAAAGCTTTTTTTAATGTTCAGGTTTTTCCTTTTATTTTATCTGTGGTGGTCTTGCAGTATATTTGAAATGGAAGCTTATCTCTTTTACTCCTTTTTAGTTGCTTTCCTTACATATGAACTTGAAACTGCACAAGCTGTCTTCCATACACTAAATCAGAGTCTTGCTAGTTGGGTAAAACAATAAGTTGTGTGCAGCAAAGCAGAATACACCAGAGGATAGGACTAGAACTCACTGTTTCATTATTATACTGCTATGAGATGCAGTGTGGCTTTGTTACTTGTATTGGTTGGTAGAAAATTTTGTTTCTGAATGTTAAATCTGCAATTTTATGTCAGGCTGGCATATGGTTGTAACATTTTATATAAAAAAAGAAAGTGAACTATGCTATGCTTATTAAGGAATCAGCAAAGGTCAGGGAGCAAAAAAGAATCACAAGGGTCAATAAAAGGCCTGCTGTAATATTTCAGATAGGAATAATATGTGCATCGATTTATGCTCACCCAAGTAAATATGGAATGACACAAGGTAATTTCCTCTCCAACAAACAATTTTTGATTGTTTACCACATCTTAGACCTATTTACTTTGGTGGGAGAAAAAGTGTTCAGTGCATCGTTTATGGCACATATTTTAGTTTTCAGGTGCTCGATGGAACTGTTTACTGTGTGGGGATCCAGTGTTTGCTTTATAGGATAATGTCCCCTGGATGGGCTTTTCAAGTAAATATTTTGAAGACCTTGTGCGTTTTCTCATAGGATTAAAGAACTTTAACCCCAAGGTTTAATGCTGAAGCTACAGCCAACATCTGTTGAAAGCCAGAATAAATGACTGGCTCAAACACATTAGTATTTGTATTCTTACTTGTGTCTGTGAATTCTGAATGAGATATTATCATAACCCACATTCTCACATACATTAAATGTAAGAAAAACTTGTAATAGGCACAATAATAACATCATCATCAACAACAGCAATATTAATAACAAATGAAACCGAAGGGAAAATGTACCATGGGATGTTTTAGTTCAAGTATAAACTAGTTGAGGTGTCCTCTTACTGACGCTTAGCTAAATATGTTAAAGATGTGCTGTTTTTGGTTAAATATACTGCAGACTGTTTACAAAACGTTTTTGTGTATTTTCCAGAGTGTGAGCGAATTTGGCCTGGACATCATTGAGACGCCTGAAGGAGACAAATGGCCCCAACTCATAGTCCAGCAGAGCCTCGATCGGGAGACGAAGGACACCTTTGTGATGAAAATTAAAGTAGAGGATGGTGGCACTCCTCCAAAGTCCAGCACAGCCATTCTGCAGGTGACCGTCTCAGATGTGAATGACAATCGGCCGGTGTTCAAGGACAGCGAGGTGGAGGTAAACGTTCCTGAGAATGCCCCAATGGGAACATCTGTCACTCACCTTCATGCCACAGATGCTGATCTGGGGTCCAATGCTCAGATCCACTTCTCCTTCAGCAACCAAATCTCCCCTGCCACCAAACGACATTTTGCTATTGACAGCACAACTGGACTGATTACCGTCAAGCAGCCACTGGACAGGGAAGTCAACCCAGTGCACAAGCTTATAGTGCTGGCCAGTGACGGAAGCTCTACCCCTTCAAGGGCTACAGTGATAGTCAATGTAACAGACATTAATGACAACGTACCCTCTATAGATACCCGTTATATAATTAATCTAGTTAATGGCACTGTGCTGTTGTCTGAAAATGCCCCCCTTAACACAAAAATTGCTTTAATTACTGTGACAGATAGAGATGCAGACCTGAATGGTAAAGTGACTTGTTACACTGATCATGATGTACCTTTCAGACTGAAGCCAGTCTTCAATGACCAGTTTTTGCTCGAAACTGCCGCACCCTTAGATTATGAGACCACTCGAGAGTATGCAATTAGGATAGTCGCATCTGACTCTGGGAAACCTCCTTTGAACACGTCAGCAATGGTTCTGATTAAAATCAAGGATGAGAATGACAATGTCCCAGTTTTCCCTCAGCCTGAAATCCAGCTGTCCATTCCGGAAAACAATGACCCTGGCACACAGTTGATAAAAATCAGTGCAACAGATGCAGATAGTGGTTCTAATGCCCTTATTATTTATAGTCTTGGACCAGATGCTCCTGATGGTTTTAACATAGATCCCCGGTCTGGTATCCTTTCTGTTGCCAAAAGGCTGGATAGAGAAAAGCAGGAGAAGTATTCATTTACAGTCATTGCCAGGGATAATGGTTCTACCGCTCTTCAAAGCAACATCACCGTAAAGCTAATAGTCCAAGACCAAAATGACAATAGTCCAGCCTTTACCCATCCCGAGTACAACTTCTATGTGCCTGAGAACCTGCCTTTGTATGGAACAGTTGGTTTGATCACGGTCACAGATGCAGATGCCGGCGACAATGCAGTTGTCACCCTGTCAATCATAAATGGAAAGGACAATTTCATAATTGACCCAAAAACCGGGGTGATCAAACCAAACATTACCTTCGACAGGGAGCAACAAAGTTCCTACACATTTGTTGTCAAGGCTGTGGATGCAGGTCAAATGCAAACCACCTCATATGCCAAGGTCACCATAAATGTTGTTGATGTGAATGACAATCGACCGGTGTTTGTCATCCCCTCCTCAAACTACTCCTATGATCTAGTACCATCAACCACCAGCCCTGGATCTGTGGTAACCAGAGTGTTTGCCATTGACAATGACACAGGCATGAACGCAGAGCTGCAGTATAGTATTATTGGAGGTTCGCCGAGAGGATTGTTTGCCATTGACAAAACGACAGGCAACATTACTCTGCAGGAGAAGATTATAACGTCAGACCAAGGTCTCCATAGGCTGGTGGTAAAGGTTAAGGACTTGGGACAGCCTGAGTCCTTGCATGCAATCGCACTTGTTCATTTGTTTGTGAATGATACTGTCTCTAATTCCACGTTCATCCAGGAGCAACTACGCAAGAGTTTGGAGACTCCCTTGGAACGGAACATTGGGGACAATAATGTGACACCCCAGACCAATGGCTACGTAATTGTTGTTATTGCCATAATTGCTGGGACTATGACTGTTATCTTGGTGATCTTTGTGACTGCTTTGGTACGCTGTCGACAGACACCAAGACACAAAGTTGTCCAGAAGAGCAAGCAGAGTGGTGAGTGGGTATCACCAAACCAGGATGGTCGGCAGATTAAAAAGAAAAAGAAGAAGAAGAAGAGGTCTCCAAAAAGTTTGCTGTTGAATTTCGTAACCATCGAGGAACCCAAGTCCGATGACCCTACCCATGAGCACATCAATGGCACCTTAGACCTCCCTGTTGAACTTGAGGAGCAGACAATGGGAAAGTACAACTGGGCCACCACACCGACTACCTTCAAACCTGACAGTCCTGACTTAGCCAAGCACTACAAATCCGCTTCCCCTCAGCCAACATTCCAGATCAAACCAGAGACCCCTGTGGCTCCCAAGAAGCATCATGTCATCCAGGAACTCCCACTGGACAACACATTCGTCGTGGGCTGTGACTCACTATCCAAATGTTCCTCCAGCAGCTCCGACCCCTACAGCGTTTCAGAGTGCAGCTGTCAAGGGAGCTTCAAGGCACCTGGACAAATCCACACCAGACAGGTAATTCATAACTTCCTTTCCTAAACCACTTGCTGCTCTAGCTCCCATTTGTACTGTCCTTCTGTGAGAAAGATGTGGAATGGAGGGTGGCAGCCACATGTTCTGAGCTTCAACAAGGGCTCAAAAATGCATGCATGTCAGGATACAGGTGTGTGGTGTTTGTGGTTTTACGGTTGTGCGCTCGTATTAGCAAAAATGGCATTTCACTACTACGCTGAAAAATACTGTAGGAAAAATTCCACCAATGATCAACTGAAGGAACATTCTACATATTAAGAGGACTGTGACAGATAGTGAGATGTTGGATAGCTTTGATTAAGGGATTTTTTTTTCTTTTCAAAATCAGACGTTCAATTCTTAAGAGTAATTATTAGCAAAACAACTTTTTGTGTGTACGAAAAACAAGAGTGCTTGCTTGAGATTACAGCTATGTTTGTTCTTGATTGACATGCCCAAACCAAGCATGCTTGACAGAAAACCAAACAAGATAGAGTTGCGTTCCACAGGCGCAACTGAACAGATGCACACTGCTGAAACAATTGTTTCCCACAGAAATGCTTGATAGAACTCATTAGAGCTAAAACTTGTAACATAGTAGGGAAAGGATGATTATTTTTTAAATAGAATTCCAAACTCAGTCCAAAGGAAACATTTTAAGTTGTCTCTGAGGGAAATTGCTGGCGTTAATGAGACGAAGGTTCATTTGAATACTTGTATGCTAGTCTATGGTTCCAGAGGAGATGTGCCAAATGCAAAATAGCTAATAAATAAAAGCAGGTGAGGGACATAAATGTAAATTGGGGTGGAGAGAGAGGTGGCTTCGCTACGGCAACTGGTCTTTCTCGCAGAGTGGAAGACTGAGCTGTGCGATTGTAGGTCAGAGAGATCAAGGTGAAGACAGAGCTGTGGGACTGTGAGACTTAAATAGAAGCATATTCACTAATAGCTTGAAACACCATTCATTTTACCTATCAACTGCATGTTTTTAATGACCAGGCATCGAGTCTGCCGCATAGCCATTTCCTCGAGTAAGTTAGAAAGCACAGGACTGGGGTCAGGAATGTACTGTAAGTTGGCAAGGCTCCAGAGTCAGATAGTGATACAACACTAGATAGGACACTAGATAGTGATAGTGATACAACACTAGATAGGACACTATCGGCATGATCATTAACTAGCTTCCCAAAATATTTTTAACATGTTTTTTTTTCTTCTGTAATATCATGTCATCCACTGTGAGCTCCTTATTGAAGAAAATCCCCCTCTGCATATTTCTTACAAATTACAGTATATCCACTCATATACATTGTGTGCATGGTAATTTAAGGTGACACCCACACATAGCTGATGTTCCATTTTCACCATGAGGCCTTTATTTTAAAATGCAGTTAAAAGCAACGCTCTGCCATGGTGCATTATACATAAGCCTGTTTACATAGTGAGATTATGGAATGACACATAATTCAGGTTAGGTTTGTAATTTGCCCTGCCAAAGTTGTGCTTCTGCTTCTGCATTTTTTGAAATATAAAGAACTATTTGTTGAAGGTTTGCATCAGACTACTTGCATCAGATTCTTCTTGAAATGATTGTGAAAAAATCCTATTCAGATGGTGTCCTATAGTGCCTTGTACTGTCAAAACTATAGTTACTATAGCAAATTAAAATATATATATGTTCCCTTTGAACTGACATTGACCCTTTCTTTGAGCAGTTTGAAACCTACCGCAGGGCAGGTTTAGACCAGATCTTTCTATGATTTCTATTATGTCTTTGTTCTTTTGGAGATTGAAACTTAAAACTCTTCAAGATTTAAAGACACTAGGTAAAATAACAGTGCATGCCTTAGAGATATATGTTATTTATATCTTCTTAAGGGTATCCTGTATGATTTCTCAGGTATAGACTATTGAAATAAGCCATTGATATAAGTTATACGATCCTGAATATTCTCCAGTTATTAAGTAAAGTGCTCTTTATGTAGTATCTAAACATTCCACACTTTTTGCAAACATTTAATTTCATAAATTAGCTTTTGTTTTTAATATTTCTTCTTACTTAGTCATTGTAAACAACACTTGGAAAGCAGCTGAGAGACATTACTGACAAACAGACACCAGATATTGAAATAGAAAATCTTGAATATCAGATCATGTCCCATACCCGTTGGCCCCATATTTGGTGCATTAGCTCTGGTGTCTCATGCTAGCTATAAAGCAGTGACACAAATGTCAGCATTACTTAACTTTAGTGGCCCCATCTCGATGTTTGAGAAACATCATGTCTGAATATGCCATGATGAATAGGAGCAAGAACATTTGTAGCGACCATTAAAGGATGCATTTCTCCCAGGAAACACTCGTTGATGAAGGTCAATGGGATGCTTGGGGGGCTGGGAATGATGTCAGCATCAAAGAAAAGCTTGTCAAAATACAACATATTTATGGGCCATATGGCTCATAATACCTTCAGAGGACCATTCTGCATTCTGGTCAGCACCACGAACCCCCAACACACCCCACACCCCCCCCCCCCACCCCTCTTCACTCTTTCTTTTATCTTTTACACTCCCTGTTCTCAGACGGTGATTTTAGAGGTCAGTCCCTCCGGTGGTGGGGGGGTGGGGGTGGGGGGTTCTGAATACACACTTTAGTTGTGGCAGATCAAGTAAATTCCACCGTACTTGACTGATCCCTGGCAAGGCCATGAATATGCAGGAACGCTAGTCAAATCAAACGCTATAAGGCCTCTATATTCAGAGCAGGGGGTGTATTTGAGGTCAGTGGCTTCACCATTCTAACCTCGTGTTACTTGCAAACCCGTCTTCATTCGGATTGGTATGAATATGCCCTCACAGGCTTATGGGGCCTCACAGTCAAACACATTTTCTTTGCATCAGGCTTCATGGTAAATTCAGCTTTTCAAAAACATCATAAAATATGGGAGAGGATGTCCTTGAGTCCACAGTTTGTGCTTTTACCCACCCTCGTTTCAATAATTCAAATTCTACTTGAATCTTGTTGGCAATAGGGCAGATGTGCCTAGATTTCTAACCAAACACATATTTTAGAAATTCATGAAGTTATTAATCTCTCTTGAATTTCTCTCTCTATTGATTACTTCCAGTTGTGTCAAACTCCAGGCAATTTCTGCAGCGCTTAGCCCATCAGCAGGGCCAGCACAAGCTCAACAGCCGCTCTAGGCAATACACCATCCTGCTGTCCCTTCACACTCACAATTAAACAAGATCTTTGAGATTCATGTTAAAAACTAGAGATTTTGTTTATTGATAAAATAAAAGCATACACAAGCATGTTATATATATATATATATATATATATATATATATATATATATATATATATATATATATATATATATATATATATATATATAGAAAGAGAAAGAGAAAGAGAGATCAGGATTTTGTTTATTGCTTGCATTGATCGATTGAAAGTGACAGTAAAGACTTTATAAGGTTAGAAAACATTTATATTTTAAATAAATGCGTTTCTTTTGAACTTTCATCAAAGAATCCTGAAAAAAATTGCATCACAGTTAGCAAAAAATATTAAGCATTGATGAGCACTAAACCAGCATATTAGAATGATTTCTGAAGGATCGTGTGAGACTGAAGACTGAAGTAAATATGCTGAAAATTAAATTGTATTTTAAATTGTAACATCATTTCATGTTTTTACTGTATTTTGATACAATTTTAGCTTTTCACTTGTGGTCATACAATGATTAAATGGGCTCCTGTAGAAATACTATTTGTGTTTCTGCATTTTTGAAGTTGGAACAGCAGTGTGACGTAAAAAAAAAAATGTCCCTCCCCAAAATAACTTAAATCCATTATATACATTTTATCAGCATGTGTGTTTCCTGGGAAATGAACAATGACCTTGCCATTGCTAGCATTGAGTTCTACCAGTTAAGCTGCACTTTAATGTCAGTGTTGTCAGATTGAAAAAGTCTCTTAGGTCGCTTAATGTTTTTTTTTTTTTTCTTTTTGGCATGGTTGAGAGTGACAATAAAGAGCTTTGAAATGGTACTTTTCTCTTGCACATGCTCATTAGACATCCACATCCACTGTTGCTTGCAGATATGGATTTCAATGATGTTGACTCAGAAAAGTAATAATGAATTGAATACAACCGTATTAATTCTCTTTTTAAAATATTTTTTTTTTCAAAGTGTTATACCAAACCACTATCCAACTATCTTAAAAAGGAATGTTTTAGTCACATGAGCTTCCTGTTGTCATCAATTAATGAGTGTTGCTGTAGTGTGGTGGATGTAAAAAGCAATTTGGTTTACCTGCATGCACTGACTAGTCACTTTTACCCGTTGATAACACCCAGCATTCTTCAAGGTAAATCCGATGAGATAAAAATAGCCCAAACCTCTTTTAGTCTGTTCCTTGAAGAATGCTTTCTCTTTCTCTCTCTTTATGTATGCATGTGAATGTATATGTCCAGAGAGAGAGAGGGCTTCATTATCATCTTACACAGTACATACTGCAGCCTAGCAAGCCAGATGATTTTGTAACTACAATCTCCCTATATCTGTCTGTCTCTCTATATTACAGGAGACGGCACTGAAACCACCACTCTATGGCACACTCTGTGGCACAGGTACAGCTCGCTCCCACAGGATAAAAATCAATCTCTAGCTGCCATTTCCTAAAGAGAGGGAGGGAGGGAGAGGAAGGCAATCACTGAAGAGGTGAAAACGCGAACTGTACAGAATCTCCAGCCTCAAACGAGTCCTAGAGAGCAACATCAGACTAATTTATCCGCCCGAAACTCTGCTTGTGACTTTTAGGAGGTTTGAAATGCTTTGTTTAAACCCTTTTGTCCTCATTCACCGGTTGCACCGAATAGGGCACGAGAGACACCTCCACTCTGCTTATCCAAATGGAATATGAATATGTCAAAGGCCTCTGTATAGGATGTTTATATAGATATGTATTTATGTATAGCAGCATCACAGTCCTTGTCGTCTGTGTGTCTATTTATTGATTTTGTTCACTGATTTTCTTGATTGACACATAAGACAAAGTTTGTTGAAACTTTGACGTGCCTGGTGGTTGTTTCTGTTTTCCTTTTTTATTCTATCTATCTTTTGTTCTCCTGCTATTACTGTTTTATTTGTTCATTCTGTGCTCGCACAGGCGCCGTATCCGATAGATCTTTTATCACGGCCTCGATACGACAAACTCCTCGTCACTGATTGCCAAGGCTTGTTAATGTGTGGCTAACATTGAAATGCATGGAGGTACCAACACACTTTATCTGTGACACTGATTGTCTCCGAATTTGGGACATGGAAGAGTCTAATATAGCCCTAATGCTTTACTAAGCTGCAGTCGTATGGGACAGCGTTCTCGCTTTCTAATCACAGAATCTCCTTGTACGCAGTAGAAAGGGACACCGGGTCTGAACTTTATATGTTGTCTGTTGTAGTTCGCTTTTACCAGAGCCAATATAACCTGTGAGATGTATTTAACTGATTTTGAATAGAAAGCCTCCGGCAAACTGTCATACGAGATGGTAGGTTTTAGTTACATCACCTGGGTGTTTGTATATTCTGAAACTGACATGCTATGTATTCATACAACCAAGACGGGGAAAAAAAAAAGTATATTGAAAGTAGAAAATACAATACAGAGCACGAAAATACAACGTGGACTATTCAGATTTTATGTCAACAGCGATAAATTTACAATCAAACGGGAACTCACCCTACATGAGCACTTTAAAGTCGTGATAACAAGCATCCCACAGCTTAAGCTCTCTTTTGTGAAACTTAATAGTCGGATATTTCCGTCTTGAATGACTATTACATCACTAATAAATCGCTTCGATGGATAGCACTTTTGTTCAAGCTGTAATTTACTCCTTTTTAGCAAATGGACTGATTTGTAGAAGTGTCTTTGGGCCCAAATGTTTGACCTCTTATTCCTGCGGAGGTATCAGATGTCTTAATGGTGTCAAGTGCAACGCTCTGGAGAAGGAAACACAGAATTACTCACACATAAAACTGTAGCACTGTGCAAGTAACAATTAGACATGCCTGGATATTTGCGATAGACAAAGAAAGAGATGGAAGGGGGGAAAGAAGAAATTGGCTTTTTTATTGTAAGGGAGATGGTCACATCACTTTCATGATATATGAAGCACCTTACATTATCTTTGTATTCTACTTTGATTTGCCAACATGTGAAGTCAACTGTATATAACTGTTTTATGTATGTTTGAGCTTTGAAAGTTTATTAAAGTCTTTTGCATTGTACTGCACATTTCCATGCGTCATTTATTAAACAATTTTACATCCATATGCAATGGGGTCCAGAAGTCTAGTGATAATGTTTCTGCATTGTAGTTTTCTAATGTAATGCTCATTGTTATTTTAAATAATAAAATCAGGGGGGAAAAAGTCACAAAATGAATTGTTTGATATTATTATGTAGCCTACTTCTTCTTTTGATGATTTAAAAAAATAATAATAATAATCTGGTCTCAGATTTTTGGATCCCAATGTATATATTCCCATTGAATGTATTATTTTTAATTGTAATTTTATTACATTTTTTTACTGTGAAGCATAAAGTTAAAATGCTGTGGTGCATTAATTGGTTGGGCCACAATGGCTCTTTAAATATTCTATACACTGTAACAAATTGTATGTTTAATAAGTTATGACAACATATGTTTTTACATTGCCTTAACTCATCAAAATTTGTGTTCACAAGTTTAGCAAATTTCAAAGTTTTTTATACGTTTTTTTTAAGTCATCTTAAACTTAAACTCTGCGGACCCTGTAGGGTCAAATGTCTGTGGATGAGCTCTGACCTCATATGTGGTACCATTTGTAATCTTAGAGTCTCTACTTTCTGGAGATATGCATCTCTTTGGCATTTGTTTTACACAAAGTAAGTTATTTTACTCTGGTACCATGGTACTCTGGTACCAACCACCTGAATTTGGCCTATCAAAATTCCCATACCCACATACAGTGGTCTAAATTCAAAATGTTGGTGTCATTTTAAAGGAAACCCTTAGAAGTTACATAAACCACTGCTAAAAGTGATAAACATATGTTGTCTAAGCTGTAATACCCCCCACCCCCCATAAAAGAGACGCTTTTTGATTGTTTGGTTATAAATTCAGTTTTGAAAGTGCGTAACTCAGGCCCTGTGTGCTCTAGAACCCTGCAGACATTTTGGGCTGTTTCCACTAGATTCCAGAAAATACTGGAAAAAAAGAATTTTGTCTGTATCATGTTGTATGCAAAATTTATACAAATGGATCTGAAGGGAGGACACCCCCATACCCTCCTACCCCCTACCCCTCCCCCATACCAATATACAGTGGTACTTTTTTATATTACAGCTTAGACAACATATACTTACATGTTTATCACTTTTAGCAGTGTTCTAAAGTTCTAAGGGTTTCCTTTAAAATGACACCAACATTTTATATTTAGACCACTGTATGTGGGTATGGGAAGCTTTTCAATTTGGTAGGCCAAATCCAGGAGGAAATCCCAAAAATGGTCCCAGAGCTTAAGAGGTTAATGTAATTTAAGTTGAAATTACTTAAACATCCAAATTGATTGTACTTTAAAATTTAAGGCAGCAACTTTTTTTCACAGCGAACATTAATTACACAACCACATTTATTTAGCCCAATTATGCAACTGCACTGGAATTTTTGCATCTTTTGAAATATACCTTTTTACAAAACTGAACAATTTCATTTTTTAAGGCTCACTGATCACACACCTGTATTTCCTCAACATTCGTTTGTGAGCAGGCCCCAGAGTCAGACATTGTTTCCATGTATGTGGTTTCAAAGCATCTGTTCCAAAAGTTCACATGAAACAAGGGAGAAAGGCACAATGTAAAACAATTTAATTGCTTATCAAAGTTACTTTAAATTGCAAGACTGGAGAGCTAACCATTTCCCTTGAGGGAAATATGTCCTTGGTGATTAGAGAAAATGGTGCACATGCACTACGTTGAGCTTGTCTCCTTTTTTTCCGAGGTAGTGTGCAAATGTCAGCCTGCTATTAATATCGCAATGTAAACTCTCTATGTGCTAAACTATGTGTACACTCATGACTATGTTTGCATGCACACTTCCATAAGAACTGAGAGATAAGACCATCACCAAAGCACGTTTGCTCTTTCGTAAAACACTTTTGCTCACTCCAGCTTGCACAAGCATTCTACCAAACGATTCTGTGTCAAATATGTAAGAGATAATGTACAACCAGCAGGCTGCTGCTTCTACAACACAGCTTCTACCAAATAAATAAAGGAATATACATGAAATAGTGATTTGAATTGATATGATTTTATCCTTCTGTCGCCAAAAGAGTAGTGCATGGTGCTAGCAATGCCAAGGTCATGGCTTCAATTCCCAGGGAATGCATGAATTAATTAAACATAAAATTTGAGTGCAGTATAAGTTGCTTTGGATAAAAGCGTCTGCCAAATGCATACTTGTAAATATCTTTTTATCAGTTGTTTGAGAAGAAAAAGACCACAAAAGACTAGTACAGTCATATAGGAAATCAGTTGCCTTTTACAACGGTCAATTATACTGTCAAGTGGTCATTATACAAATCTGAACGCAGAATGCCGCAATCGGCCAATCACAATCAAGTATTCCAGAGAGTCTTACTGTCTTTGGATTTAAAGAATGGGCAAAAATCTTCCAACAGATTGGTCTCCATCTGCTGGCAAATTATGTTTCTTAAAGATATGTAATTTAGCCATTGTTATTCTTCAAATTGACTGTGACAGCTGAGGAGAGTTTCGTGTGTTGGCTCTGCTTGATTTGTGGCATTGAGCTTAAATGCATTATTTGTTTGACAGCATTTAGGGGAAAGAGAATTCTCATTGAATCAAATAGGAATGCTTGCTGCATACTGCAGATTATGTGGCTCCATGTGGTGTGCACAACGCTAAAGTACCTGCATGTTTCCTCATAATCTAATAAAGCAACTGTCAATAAGGAGACTGATTAACTGAGTCTGTGAAGTTACGGCCTTAATAAAGCAGATGCCTCAGGGATTGACAACATTAGCCTAAAACAACCTTGAACTTATTAAAGGTACTGTACAGTTCACCCATAAAATGAAAGTAATTTACACACAAAGTGAGACATTTTTCATATTTCAGCGGCGATGATTGATCAAAAGTGATAGTAGAGAAATGTATGTTACAAAATAATTGTTTTTCATATAAATGCTGTTCTTTTGAAGTTTCTATTCTCCAAATAATCCTGAAAAAAACAATTAAACTTTCCACAAACAATATTAAAGGTATAGTTCACCCAATAATACAAATTACCCCATGATTTACTCACCTTCAAGCCATCCTAGGTATATATGATATTCCTATTTCAGACAAATAGATATTTATATTTAAGTTATATCTTCCAAGCATTATAATGGCAGCCCACAAAAAGTGAACCCATCCATTATAAAAGTGCTCCACACGGCTCCAGAGGGTTAATAAAGGCCGTAAGCGAATCTATGGGTTTTTGTAAGAAAAATATCCATATTTAATACGTTATACAACGACTTTGAATTTTGCATAAAAAAAACGTAACTGGCGCGACAATGACGTCGGAAGTAGCATAAGCATTTTGAACTGCGAAAGGCGTTACACTTTTTCCTTAAGTTGAATACGGAAGGCAGACGCTGGAAGCTAGATATTTTACTTTATAACGTGTTAAATTTGGATATTTTGCTATCATATTTTGTTTTGCTTCAGAAGGCCTTTATTAACCGCCCGGAGCCGTGTGGATTACTTTTATAATGGATGGATATACTTTTTTGGGCTTTAAATTTTGCCATTCACTGCCATTATAAAGCTTGGAAGAGCCAGGACATTTTTTAATGTTTAACTCTTATTGTATTCGTCTGAAAGAAGAATGTCATAAACACCAAGAATGGCTTGAAGATGAGTATATTTTGGGTGAACTATCCCTCTAAGCAGCACAACTGTTTTCAACATAAGATAATGATAATATGTTAATATGATAATATGTTTCTTTAGCATCAAATCAGGGATATTAGAAGGATTTTTGAAAGATCATGTGACTGAAGACTGGAGTAATGATGCTGAAAATTTTGATTTGCATCACAGAAATAAAATACATTTTATAAAATATTAAAATAGAAAACAGTTATATGAAATTGTAATAATATTACAGTTTTTACTGTATTTTTTTATCAAATAAAGAGACAGTGAAAGGCAGTGGGGTGTTGTTATAACCCCACTGACTTGCGTTATATGAACCAAAACAGTTCTACAGAAGAAAAAGTCATACAGATTTGGAACGACATGAGGGTGAGCAAATGATGACACAGCTTTAATTTTTGGGTGAACTATTGTTTTAATGTTACCTTTTCACTTGTCTTTCACATCTGACTTCGCAGTATTACAGTTCTCAGAAACACATTGCTTGATTTTTCCTTTCCTGCAAATACATGCATCAATTATTTCTAAAAATAAATCAACAGTTGCATTTAATTTTGATTAATTTAAGGAAACGTAATGATTCCAAACAAGCTGTACTGCCACAGCACAATGAAAGTGAAACCAGTAAGGAATTGCATTACTTGACTCTGAATGCCTATGAAAGTACCTCTCCAGCAGGTGCTGACTATGAGGGTACTGCACCATAGGAGAGCTCATGAATTAATAAATCGGCTGGACTTTAGAATGACAAAATGTATCTTGAGGAGGACAGACTAGGATCAGATTGCTGAGAAAGTGCAACAAAACATATGTCTTGAGATCGTATTTATAATTCATATCGATCATATCCTGTGTCCTTAGTATTACATCACACACAGAGGGGCAGAATGGGGCCAGGATTTGAGGGTACCGGAGAGTCGTCCGTCGTTATAAATGATCAGGTACACGAGGGAATTACTGCAGACTGAGAATATTGTGTCCAAGCCCCAGAGGGTTTGCTGATTATCTCTATGTAGTGCTATTTATGCATTTTCTGTGCAGCGGTGTAGGAAACAGGAAGATGGTCTCTGTTATTTGCACTCAAGGCAGTGCAGCGCACTCCTGCTGCCAAATCTCTGCCAAACTGAATAATTCAATCATGCTCTTTTTGCAATTCTACTTTTGTCTGTTCAAAAATCGAAGCGGATCTCAAAGACACCGGTTGTCGCTATGGCTTGTTAAAATGTGCCCATTGGTTAAAAGTACAATGGTATAAATATTCACAAGCCACACAGTGATACCTATTTTTAGGCTGCATAGATTTACATACAATTGCTCTGAGATAGCTGATATTAATGTTATTGATTAAGGAAATGAATAATGCTTATGTATATATGCAGACATTTCTTTCAGTTCAGAATTGAGGAGTATTTTTTTTTTTTGCCAATTAGAGAGTCTGTTTCTCACATTCAAAAGCATCCAAATGCAGAAGAGATTGTCCTTAATGGAAGACGACTGGCGTTAAAGCAGCTCTACAGCTATATAGCTTTTTGTTGGTTTTTGGGGGAGATTAGGACTTGCTTTTAAACATGATTGTCGTTCTTGTTTGTCTAGGATTGCCAGGTTGTATAGGCTTATTATTATTTCAAAGGGAAAATGTAAAAAAGCTTCAAAATAAATACACTGCTGTCTGATTAAATGCTCTCAAAATTCAATTGAAGAACGTTGTTATACACTAATCTTCCAGAGGACACCATCTAAGAAATACATTCTTCTAAAACAAGAGATCAGAATTCAATTTCCCAGAGCTTGTTTTTCATTTTGTCTGCATAGTCATCCTAGCAAGGTATCTTTTGTATGCCACATCTTTGCACTGCTCTGCAACATAATTTACAATTAACTATTTATTTATTAATGGCATGATGTTTTTAAGGTGTTTAATGTATCAACGGGGGATACTTCATCCAAAATCAATATTGTCATTGTTTGCTCACCCTCATGTTGTTCCAAACCTGTTTGACTTTCTTTTGTAAGATTTATCTTATATAAAACATGTCTCATTTTCATTGTAAGGCAAATGATAAAAGTGCTGCTTTGTGAAATATATTTGCATATTATATGTGAAACATACAAGCCTTGGTTCATATGACATAATTCACCCTATTCTAATAAAAAAATCCTAATGTCTTTCCTTCAAGACAAAAGGACATTTTCTTTTTTTTTACTTTCATTGTGTGGCAAAGAGCAGCGTGGACATTTTTCAAATAGCCTTGTTTTGTGTTCTACCGTGAAATGAAAGTCAAACAGGCTTGGGACGACATGAGGGTGAGTAAATGTTGACAGAAGTGCCATTTATGGGTGAACTACCCCAGTAATTTCCAAAAAAAGCAGTTCCTCCATCTTCAGGGCTTATTTCTAGGAAACTGTGCTGTGTGGAAAGGATGACCAGCTGAGTGTCACAATACATTTGCATGAGATCTTTTCTAAGTGGGTAAGCAGAAGATCGGCTAAAGTCAGGTTGGGAGGCGTTGACTTAAAGACACTGTTCAGAGCCACTGTAATCCAGGTAATCCGGCACAGATTCCTTGATTTACGCTCGCAAAAGAGATTGGAAGACGATAAGAGCACAGCCCCATCTTAGAATAGCTGATAATCTGGTTTGGACAGAGGACTCAGGGGGTATTTACCCAGCCTTAACATTTGTTGAAGCAGATGGTAAGAAGGGGGGTTGGAGCCACTAAACTTCCTCATCTATCTACAGGACAAACAAAAAAATAAGGGGGAAAAAAGAACAGTGGATGATAATCAATGTTGTTTATTTGCTGCTTGACTCCTTAAGTACTGTCAGCCAGATTATAGGCTTTCCTGGGGATAATCGGAGACAGCAGACAATTGCCTTTTTTCCATCCTGAGAAGTGTGATGGCGTAAAGAAGGCGGTTTAGGGTGGATGCCGACTCTTAATTCCTGATTAGTCCTGTTCCAAACCTTGCTAAAATTAACTGGGCAGGGTGCTAATCACTGAGCCTCAGACACCCTCTGCTCCGCTCTGCTGGCAAGTTTATGCTACATAGCTGACATGGAGTAGACGTCTCTAGAGTGAGACCCAATTAGGGCAGGCTTTTGAACCCTGCTCCGAACAATGTTTGACCACACAATGGACAAGCGATTTGCTCCAAGCCGTTGTTACTTTGTTGACTATATAATAGCCCCTCAACAGAGCTGTCTCTCAACGAGGCTTGCGTTTGTCATGCTGAACAGACAGCCGTCGCTCCTAAGCCCAGTCTGAATAGCATTATGAATTTGAATAGCATTCATGAGTAGCATTTCTGATATTTGAAAATAAATAAAAGCAATACTGAAATACAATAAGTTTGGGGTCCGTAATATTTGTAATGTTTTTGAAAGAAGTCTCAACAAGGCTGCATTTATTTAATCATTTAAAAAAAAAAATATTACCATTTAACTTATTAACAAATGTTCTACTTTAATGTTTTAAAATGTAATTTATTCCTATGATATCAAAGCTGAATTTTCAGCATCATTACTCCAGTCTTCAGTGTCACATGATCCTTCAGAAATCAGTCTATTATGATTTCTTTCGGTAACACTTTATTTTGATAGTCCACTTTAGACGTTCAACTAACTATAAGTAACTTTGCAACTACATGTCAACTAACTGTCATTAGAGTATTTGTAGACTGTCCGCTTAATATTTACTAAAACTTTATTTTGTTGGTCCCTCAACAGACATTCTACTTACTATAAGTAAGTGGCAACTACAATTCAACTTATTCTACTAACCCGGACCCAAACACCTAACCATAACCTACCAGTCTACTGACAGTCAACTGATACTCTAATGACAGTTAGTTGACATGTAGTTGCAAAGTTACTTATAGTTAGTAGAATATTCAAAGTGGACTATCGAAATAAAGTGTAACCTTTCTTTCTTATCATTTCTTATTATCATCAACGTTGAAAAGAGTTTCATATTTATAGAAAGTTCAAAAAGAATTTGAAATAGAACATTATAAATATCTCCCCTATCACTTTTGTTCAATTTAATACACCCTTGCTCTTGCTGAAGATTTTTTTTTTTTTAATTTCTTCAACGGGTAGTGTATAATCTTGTTTTTCTATTAAATATCCTTTGCTAGTTAATTAATTCTATAGTGAAGCAAACACCATTACAATGAACCTTTAGTTTTTGTATCCCTACTTTTTAACCACCTCGTCATCAGGGATGGACAACAAGCGCAACCGAGACATATTTCTCTAATTAGTCCGCAGCAGACTCATTAGAGCTCGGAACGACAAAAGTGGATGGCGTATGGACGTCACGTAGCCAGGAGACCATATAATGTACTTTTAAAGGTGAACCGGTGCTATAGAGGGGAAAAAAGTGGTAACAGAATATATCAACATTGTATAATGTGGTCAAAAGATGCAAAATGGAATTGAATTCAATTAGCTTTCCTTTTTAATTGGACAAAAAGGTGTGATCAGAGGCCAGATTAAATGGCCGGTGCTCTCGATTTAATACGCATCCCCTCTGCGGTCTGTACATGCAGCAGGCGGCCAGATGCGTTCAGAGGATGGTAAATGAGATCCGGACAGACTGTTAAGTTTCCAGGAGACAAAGAAATGTGTATTTTGCTGGCTTGAGTGGACATTCTTTCAAAGTTAACTTGCTGGCAGAGGTTATTAACAAATGTCAATATCAGGGTAGAAAGTTTGCTATTTTTAAGATCGCTATTCATAGTAAAGATCATTATATATTTATGACATACAAACTTTGTCTTGCTTTGGACTCAAGTACAAAATCCTGATCTGGAATGTCAACAAAATGTCAGCTCGGTATTGCATTGCAAAACAGACCCGAGAAGATTTCATTATAGGATAGTGTGTGTGCCATTATGCGTTCATTAGATTAAATCTGGCTGCAGGCAGTCAAATGTAAGAGAGGCAGACCTGCTGTTCAGGGGAATGTGAGCAGGAGCTGGAAACATATACTGTTCGTACAGATTGTCGGCCCCAGAGAGCTGCCCTGTAGACCCCGCATGCCTTCGGATGCCTGCCGCTTGCCTAGTAAGCACTTTGAAAGCTACTGTATTGTTTATTACCTTGCCGTACTCTTTGCTTCCCTCCATCTAACAGTAGTGGCTTTTGTCACACATGATGGGTGCTTGAAAAATTGTGTATATTTTCTAAATAAATAGGACAAAGAGGCGCTGAAAGATAAATGACTTTCCTTGGGTGCAGTCTTACGCTCCTTTATGAAACACATTTTTTAAAACACCTTTTCAATGCTAAAATGAAACAAATGCTTTTTCAAACCAAGCACTTCTCTTTTGCGCTGTAAATACACCTAAAGCGCACCTTTCAAAGTGTTTGAGATTTTAATATTTGAACAGAACGGCTTGGATCGTATTTCGAAACTTTAACAAAAAAAAAAAATGAAATCATAAGACCAGACTAAAGCATCTGTTTTTTTTTTTCAAAGCTCATTGATGTTTTGACAACACATAAAGGCATACACATCTCATATGGTCATTGCTGTTTCAAATGTTGTATATTTTAAAATTGTTTTATCACCAGATAAAAGACAGCAGTATTCTCTTTTGTGAGCCATGCACTTTCATATCGCTTTGTCTCTCTCTCTCTCTCTCTCTCTCTCTCTCTCTCTCTCTCTCTCTCTCTCTCTCTCTCTCTCTCTCTCTCTCTCTCTCTCTCTCTCTCTCTCTCTCTTTTTAAATTTTTTTTTTTTAAATCCTGCAAATGGGCTTTGGCTGTTCTGCAATCTGTCTGCATGGGGCGATGCCTTTGGAGTGCCATGGATGGTGGGCATGATAAATCTCAATAAGCAGAAACCAAGCACATGGGCAGATAATGTTATTCCTCCCCCAAAACATTGAGCCACTGTCCCCTAAAATGAACAGCTGAGCTCATGCAATCAAGTGAAACGTGTTAAAACTCTTTTGAATGCTCCGGAACAATCAGACCGGGAGTCATAACTGATTCATTTGCTGAGCATGTGAAGTCTACCTTTGATAGATCAGTTAAACAGATTATTGCATGTGATTTCTGCTGACACTGTAGTTATTTGTGATTTTTTTTGGCTGGTTAGATCTCACAAGATGAAATATATTCACCTCAGCCTTCACCAGAGCAGATCGTCATTTTGTTGCAGTCACACATAGTTTGAAGTCTGACTAAAGTGCTGTCAAGCTTAAAGTGTTTGCTGTGCTTGTCTTCTATTTGTTTGCGTGGCAAGGACTTGTAAAGACACATTGGTGACACAACAAAGCGATCTTACTGAATGATATTGAAATCAATAAGGGATATGAGTGCCATTGATCGTAGCCTCAGTAGTGTTCGTGTCACACATGATGAGGGAGTCAATCTGTACTAATTAAACATAGGCGAGAGTGCCTGTGGACTGGCAGCTCTGTCTAACTTGATTTAAAGCCTGATAGCTCTAAATCAAGCCTACAAAGCGTTTACAGAAGCTCAGTTGCAGCGATGGTTCTGACTGACCCCATAGGTACATTTGTCCATAAAGTGTACATGTACATTTGGGATGTTTGGATACACAATAACCCTGATTGGTCAGACTTTGCAATAAGGTTCCATTTGTTTTTCTTTCTAAAAGCTACTTAAATGCCCCAATAGGCCTAATCTTGGCCTAATCTAAGCCCTGTCTATGAAACTGAAGATTTAATAATTACATTTTAACATTTACTAATACATTATTAAAATCAAAAGTTGTTAATATTATTTAATGGACATTAGCCAACATGATCTAACAATTAAAATTTGTATTTTGTATTAATTAACATTAACAAATATGAATAAATACTGCAAAAAAGTATTGCTTGTTGTTATTTTATATGTATTAATGCATTAACTAAATGTGCAATATCAACAGTTTGACATAGTACCTAAAATAGCCCTTATATTTTTGCCTAAAGAGTTATATTTTTGAATCATCTTACAATTTTGTTTTAAGCATGAAGACAGAGATGGAAAAACTTTGTATGAGACTAGCAAGCATTTATTTATTAATTTATTAAAATATAGATGGGCCTAATAATAAAAGTAAAATGATTGCATTACTTGTACACTGAATGTAATGTATTATCAAAGCTTTATTATAAACGCATATCCAGTAAAATCCATTTATATATTAAATATTGCATGCATCCCTACGTAGGATTTGTAAAAAAATTAACAAAATAGATTAGGTTTGAATAAGGTTTATACTTTGGATAATGTCATTATGTTTATACCCAAACATTAATAAATGTGCTTGAGCCACACTTTATGTATGAATACTAATGAAATTACATTGGCTGTTTTTCTGGTGCTGTATTGTAACGCTTACTTTTCTGAGCTAAAAGAAGACCTTGTAGAAATATCCATTGAAAGAACATGCAATCTATATAATGTAATACATTTATTGTATGTGTATTGTCAATAACAGGCACAGCAGACAGAGCGGCTAGCCATAATAGCCAACCCTAATGCACAATATGACTAATACAGTCTATTTTCCAGGCACTGGTTTTGATGTTGGTTCAGTACCAATGCTGTTTGATGGGTTGTAAATCTGCTTTGTGTGCCGAGGCAACAGCGAGCAGACCAGGACAAATTCCTTACGGCTAATTCACTTCATAGATTAGCACGTACAGCGAATACATGTGTTCAGCCCAGGGAGATGGACAACACTTGAGTGCATTGAGAGAACAGAGCTCATTTCTTTGTGTGGATGATTGGGTTCTCCTGCTGGAGATAATGACTGTGCCCTCCTTTGACTTTGAGGCAGTGACCTGAAATAAGGCCCACAAGTGAAACCGGAGTCCGCCTGAACCTGTGTGTGATTAAGGTCACCCAGACATACCACATTTTCTTGACCCCCTGCTCACATCGACCACAGCTTGAATTCATTGGAGACTCTTTTGTAGTTTTCGTCACAATGCAAACATCAGACCCCGGCAGAACGGCGGGGGGGGGGCGAGGCGGGGTGATGCCGAGGTACTCGAACCATCCTAAAGCAGTTTCTTTTCTTTTTTGGCCTATCTATTTTCTGACAGCTTGATAACACTCGCAGGGGACTTTTTAAAGCATATTCAGCTTGCTAACTTACCAAGGACAAGCATTCAGTCATGACCACAGTGCTAAAACCGGCATGTCGAGTAATTAGTAAGATGGCTACTCATGAAAAAAAAAAGACACTGGGCTGCAGCTCATGCTGAATGTTCCCAGCTGAATATGGCCTGTAATGTGAGATTTATGAGTTTCAACACAGAGTTTACTCTCAATTCATCTCCTTGCTGTGCCCTATCGGGGCGTCAAAGTCAGCCTTTTTTATTTTAAAGTGTCCTGTCGCCGCTGACCAATATTCCGTGGTGGCTTGGTGTAGTATAACAGATGACTCTTGCACTTTTTCACTGCCGCTGCTGGCAACGTAGGACAATTTATTGACGTCGCCGGCTACTCTGATGGAACACGTATGGATGAACAGTAATTCCTAGAAAAGTAGTTACCTTTTTAAGGCTTCTTCATTATGAAAATGCACAGTCTACTGTAATCTACTCAAATATATTTTCCCATGCTGTACGATTTTATTCACTTAAGATCAGATCCCTTTCGTTCGATAAATAATTAAGCATAATGCGGCAAGTTTTCTGAGCAGATCTCTGAGCGGACATATCATCTTATTACGGAGCAATACGTGTCTTCTTCTGCATGAGTAATACGCCAATGGAAAACTGAAATAACATCTAAGCTAGAGAGTGAGGGCTTCAGTTCCAGCTGGCTGTTTGGAACTACAGTAGCATCTTATGATTGATTTTCAGCTGGCAGATGATACAAGGATATAACTTTGTTTGTCAGGTTTTATATAAAGCATTGATCAAACTATGTATAATGTAAGACTGAATAGGCAGCAGTGATAGTTTGAAAATAATTGTGTTGCTTATTTTTATGTAAGGTTTCAATCTAAAGAGGTCAGGGTGAAGTTCTAAACAACTTCCCATCCCACTCTTTTCCTTTTACACTGCTGAAATTCACTTTTTTTCTCCATAAAGCACAATAGGCAGGTAGAAGAAATAAAAAATTAATTTATTTTCACATAGGGAAATTGATTTTGAATACAGTAGACACTAATATTTAAACCTGTTACTGTGCTGTAATCTTTAAAAAAATGGTTTTATTGCTAAATTCCCAGTGTATAACTACACTACTCATATACATGAAGAGCAATTACAGATCATGATGAGAATCAAACAATCCGAGAAATCGCTTTTAGGTTGTAAATGTATGAGTCGAAAGGACTCTTTGCCGTCACAGGAATAAATCCCATTTTAAAATATGTTAAAATAGAAAATAGTTATTGTAATAATATTTCAGAATATTCGTTTTTACTGTAATCATGATCAAATAAATGCAGCGTTCGTGAGCATAAGAGACTTCTTTCAAAATTAACTTAAAATATATAGGCCTGGTTTCACAGACTGGTTTTATATTAAGTCAGGATTAGGCCTTAGTTCAATTATGGCATTTATAGCTTTTATAAATGCTCCTTAGATAAAAACATAACTGGTGCTCTCAAAAAAATTATTCAGGCCCTACATAGATTTGACACGTTTAAATTCTGTTCACTTTACCTAAACATGAAATTTTGTCACAACTGAATCTAATTGTGTTCAATCAACCTACTATATTTAAAACTGAAGTTTACTTAATTAATTTGTGTTAAAACTACATTCATCGTTTTTGTTGACTTAACTGGGCAGTGGATCTGTAGTTCCCAGGATGGTTTGCAAGGGACTGCATTAGGAAATATTACATTTAGGGATTAAAGTGTTATTTTAGTGTTTTTCTGTAAATGGAAATGTGTTGTTAGTTAATGTTAGTGTTTAATGTTCAGTTATGTTTGACATTTAGAGGAGTATCTGTAATGTTTTTGATTTTTGTGGTTACCATTACGCAGAAGAGTGGCACCTGAGCTGTACCAACTCAATTACATTGTCCCAAATTGAGTTGGACAGCCCAATTATATTTTACTGCATGAATTAGTTTTTTATGAGTTGGGGCTACACATATTTATTGGATGGGAAACCTGCCCTCAATTAAATTGAGTTTGTCCAATTAGTTGTTTTTTATCATTAATGGCTTTAAGTCAATATTGTTGTGTATGACTCAATTGACATCTATTAAGTGGACATGTTATTAAGGGCCAGATTTACTAACAGCTTGCGCCAGCGCAAACCCTCTTTTAGCGAAAAAACAAACAAACAAAAAAACCTACTGTCACGATTTACTAAAGACACGCAGTGAACAAATAGCACTGAAAAGGCATGGACAGGGTTATTTTTGCGGCTGACCTGATTGCATATGGCTTGTAGGAGACGCAAAATTTGTGGGAGGAGAGTATTTAAATGAATTACTAAGGTTTGCGCTTGTCTAGTATTTGCATCATTATTTAGCGCCAAAAAATATTTACATTTTTTTTAATGAATGAATGGATTAGCTGGTTGGTTTCTTTAGTTTTCTCTATTCTAAAATTCCTATTGTGAAAATGAAGTGTCACTTCTTACCAATTACACCGAATGTGTGATATTAATGGAGTACATCCGTCAATGCAATTGGATACTGAAAATGAAGTGTCTTCAAAACCAGTTGTCCTTGACTGCTTAAGTCTAAAGAGAAGACATGAAAGACAGAGCAAGTCAAAACACACATTTCCTGCAAAGTGAGGAATCCTGTCTCTTATCTATTTGATTTTGCACTTGGGGAATTTTTCTTCATCTTATGCTTCAAACGTCAAGTGCCAAATTCATTTGCATGCGCTTGAGGCTTGGAGAGTTAAAACAAAGACGTGTGACTGGGCTCGGTTCAGACACACAAGCTGTTGATGGAAAGGAAGTGCGGTGGGAGGGGAACCTGGAGGAGGGAGGGGTTCTGAAGGCTGCAAATCACATGAAGAGGATAATTTAATCTGACTCAGTCTTTCTGTCACTTCATATAAACTGGTTAGCTGGCCAGGCCTCCTGAAATGAATTAAAATGCATGAATAATGAAACATCTCTGGCTGAGAAAGGAGCCGAGCGTCCTACAACTTCAAAGCTGGACAAAGCAGCTTTTATAATCAACAATTTGGCGTTTCAGTCTTATATTAATGCCCGTGTTTGACATAACAAAAGTTGTCTTTTAAGAAACATATAAAGCAGGTTTGTAACACTGTTAAATTTAATTTGAGAAATTTTAGACATATTCGTAATCAGTTACCTCTAGATGCTGCTAAATTGTATATGCACTCAATGATTTTCTCACATTTTACATACTGCATCACAAGTTGGTCACAAACCGGAAAAACAATACTTGCTCCACTACAAACGCTATATAAACAAACTCTTAAAGTATTAGATAAAAAGCCATCAGGTTTATCACTACTGTAATATCATCCAAAAGCACAAACTCTTGACTTTTGACAATTGTATGTGCTTTAACAATGTTTGTTTAGTTTACAGAGTAATTAATAATCTGGCTGCGCCCCCATTAAAGGAGTTCATATTATTGCTCTCAGATAGTCGGAGAACTACCAGGGCAAACAGTAGAGGTGACTGTGTTGTACAGCACAAACGTACTGAGTTTGGCAGATCAGCCTTCTCTATCAGAGCCTCTAAGTATTGGAATTCAGTCCCAAATGAGATTAGAGACATCAGTTAATTTACTTGTTTTAAATATAAAATAAAATTATGGTTAAAATCAATACAATCATGTACCCATTAATCATAAATAAAAAAAATAAAAAAAACAACAACCTCATTTTCAGTTGTATCCTAACATTGTATTGTTGTGTCTATTAATATTGCATTTTATTTTGTTCTGTTGTTTTGTTCTATTGGGCTTTTAAGAATGTGAAACTTGTGTGATGATATTTTATGGTCTATTTATATGTGATTGTTAATTGTATGTTACCTTGTCCTGCCCAGGGACTACAGATGAAATTTAGCTTGTAGCTAATTCTGGTGTGGCTGAGTGCCATACACTGTCCCTGTTAAATAAACGAATAAATAAATAAATAATGAAAATGCAATTAGGTTTTCAGAATTAAAACTATTTCTTTAATCAACCTGCGACAAGAACACTTGTAATGTTAACAGCCGTCGTGCGCAGCTGTTTCTGACATTAAACTAGCTCTAAAATTGCAGGCGAGAAAAACAGAATTAAGCATTCAGTTTGAATCAAGATGCTTTGAACTCGAAAACTAGTCCATGCGGTATCTGGTCATGTGTTTTTAAATAACTTTTACTTCAGGAATCTAATGTCAAAACCAAAGTATATACGTTTGTGCTTAGTCCAGACTAAAACATTTATTAATAAAATACAATCCTCGATGCAGCAACATATTTTTTACGTTTTAGTGTTGCCAAGGTTAAGCTGCCTACTGCGGACCGCTGTCTTTCTATCATTGTTTACTGCTAGAGATAGATGTGATATTCCTTTTAATGTTAAGCTCCTATAGAGAATAGATATGCACATAAAACTTTGACTTGAGCCTTTACTTTAACCCTAATCTGGCGGTGGCAGTGTACTTTAATGTATTGGTGCCACATTGTGAAGAATGGTGGAACGATAACGCTTTGTGATGTGCGATCCAGTTGGAGATCAATGCCCTGGCAAATAAAAGCATGAGGCCACTGAAGGCAGAGAATTTATAAGCAGCTGAAAGTATTGCAACTAAAACCTCAGAGGCATAAAACCAGGGGTGAACAAGCATTCTTGGCCTGGCAGTGATGTCCTACTAAAGGGAATAGTTTATTCACCCTCATGTTGTTCCAAACCTGAATGACTTTCTTTATCCCATAGAACACAAGAGGGCATCTTACTTATTACTAACAATGTACTGGTCTGTCTGTCTGTATATGTGGAGCTTGACAGTCCCAGGTCCCACTTCTTTCATACTGTATATTGTTACAAATTTGCTGATTTTGGTACTCAAAAACATCATTAATCAGCATTATTTGAAATAGAAATCTGTTGTAACATTATCAATGTCTTGTATCTATTAGTGTAATGCATTCTTTCTCCAGTAAATCATATCAGGTTACACTTTATCCACTTTATCCACTTTTACCATCAAAACACAGACATTTGATGCAGTTTTACTCACTGCCTGCGGTTTCGACTCATGACCGGGAACAAACAGTAGAACAAACAAAGAACTCCATTGCTGCTCCGGAAAAACAAACTGCATCCACTGTTTCCTTAATGCTGGGTTATTTGGGAAGCTGATCTTTCCCTTACAACCAAAAACACACTTCTTTAGTGACATTGCTGATTTTGTTGTCTAAAAATAAAATGACAGTGCTGCCTTCACACACACTCATCCGGGAGGAGTGTCCGTCATATACGTCCAACTCGTGTTTTTTTTATTTTGGCCATGTTTAGCATGAGAATTCAACTCTTTAACAGTGTAAATAAGTCAGAATGCATGAAATAGCATTAGACCCCCTAATTAACTACATGTACTTACTATAGCGTTATGGTTAAGGTTTGGTTTGGGGTTAGATACTTGTAATTATGCATCATTTACTGTTATTACTATAGTAAGTACATGTAGTAACGTGTTACCATACTATTAATTTCCTTAAACAATTCTCATACTAAGCTAGCTTTAGGAGAATTGGAATGTAGCACACAAGACTTGGACCGCTTTTATGATCGTTTAAAGGTGCTTTTAAGTCACCATTCATTGTAATGGGGGGGGGTGACCGTTACATTATTCAAAACTTTTTCTTTTTATGTTCCCAAGAGTCTTTGACTTCAATTTTAGGCCAATCCTTTAATATTTCCATGCTGAAATTTCCATTTTAAAAAGCAATGTAGAAGAGATTAGATGAACAAAGCTGATTTCGAAGTACAATTTTAAAAGGTATATTAGCTCATTTGTTAGATTGGTTAGATGTCTGAGCTTGTTTTTGTCTTTTCTCTAATCTGATCAAACCAAACCAAAAGAACGCTGATTAAAGTCGCCCTCTTATACAAAAATCCAGTCTAAAGGAAAAGGCAGTTGCTCTGAACAAAGTGAGGCTTAACCATTAGACAAAACAGAGGCGGCATGCACTTTTGTTGGATGCAGGACAAGATTAATACAATCATGTTTTAATCACTGACCCGGCTGATTCTAGAGACATCCCGCCCCCTTCAATGACTCTGGGCATGAATGAAGCCAATTGATCTCCACCAAACTCTGTGAAATCGATGTGTGGTGACCATCTTAAAAGGAGAATAATGACTGGCATCAAAGTCTGTGATCACTCGTTTGGCAACTCTGAAAGATAATTACCAGATATGTTGGTCTCTTTACAGCTTGCATAATTAACACATAATTAAGTGTTGAGTTGAGTTGATGAGTTCTCTCAAAATATGGCTGACAATCGTAATGTGCACAACAAAGTTGAGACTTTGCTTTATTGCCTTGATGAGCCAAAGCCAATACAGCTCTTTGCCATTGGATAATGGGGAGAGAATGACTCACAACCAATCAAACAAACTACACACATAATAGTACAACAATTTAAGCTATAATTTTCTTTTGTGTCCCAGTGATGGGTTTTTTATAAAACATTGACATTATTTGAAAGCCACATTAAAAATAAAACTTTTTACCATGCCTTCATCAATAGTTTTTGCTACTTTATTTGGATATACAGTTGTTGTTGTTTTTTTTCCAAGACTGAGAAGTTCAGTCCTAAACTGTACAAAAAAACAGTATTTAAACTATGATAATACAAACAAACAGTGAAATTAACATCAATCACTCCAATATTAATTTTGTAAAAAAGGATTTATATTATTATTATGCAAAAAAACATGGCTGTCCTTCTGACATTTTGACAAATAATTTTGCCCCATTTTTTTCTTCAAAAGTTACTTGTTTACGAATGAGAATTTATTTGAGTATATATTGCTTGAGTAACATGTAAATATCAATAGAATATATTGTATCATTTGAAATCTATCTGAAGTGTAGTCACCTTATTCAAAAAGTGTGAAAATATTATTTAATTGTGTTTATTCATCATATACACTCACCTAAAGGATTATTAGGAACACCTGTTCAATTTCTCATTAATGCAATTATCTAATCAACCAATCACATGGCAGTTGCTTCAATGCATTTAGGGGTGTGGTCCTGGTCAAGATAATCTCCTGAACTCCAAACTGAATGTCAGAATGGGAAAGAAAGGTGATTTAAGCAATTTTGAGCGTGGCATGGTTGTTGGTGCCAGACAGGCCGGTTTGAGTATTTCACAATCTGCTCAGTTACTGGGATTTTCACACACAACCATTTCTAGGGTTTACAAAGAATGGTGTGAAAAGGGAAAAACATCCAGTATGCGGCAGTCCTGTGGGCGAAAATGCCTTGTTGATTCTAGAGGTCAGAGGAGAAAGGGCTGACTGATTCAAGCTGATAGAAGAGCAACTTTGACTGAAATAACCACTCGTTACAACCGAGGTATGCAGCAAAGCATTTGTGAAGCCACAACACACACAACCTTGAGGCGGATGGGCTACAACAGCAGAAGACCCCACCGGGTACCGCTCATCTCCACTACAAATAAGAAAAAGAGGCTACAATTTGCACGAGCTCACCAAAATTGGACAGTTGAAGACTGGAAAAATGTTGCTGGGTCTGATGAGTCTCGATTTCTGTTGAGACATTCAGATGGTAGAGTCAGAATTTGGCGTAAACAGAATGAGGACATGGATCCATCATGCCACTGTGCAGGCTGGTGGTGGTGGTGTAATGGTGTGGGGGATGTTTTCTTGGCACACTTTAGGCCCCACTTTAGGCCCCTTAGTGCCAATTGGGCATCGTTTAAATGCCACGGCCTACCTGAGCATTGTTTCTGACCATGTCCATCCCTTTATGACCACCATGTACCCATCCTCTGATGGCTACTTCCAGCAGGATAATGCACCATGTCACAAAGCTCGAATCATTTCAAATTGGTTTCTTTAACATGACAATGAGTTCACTGTACTAAAATGGCCCCCACAGTCACCAGATCTCAACCCAATAGAGCATCTTTGGGATGTGGTGAAACGGGAGCTTCGTGCCCTGGATGTGCATCCCACAAATCTCCATCAACTGCAAGATGCTATCCTATCAATATGGGCCAACATTTCTAAAGAATGCTTTCAGCACCTTGTTGAATCAATGCCACGTAGAATTAAGGCAGTTCTGAAGGCGAAAGGGGGTCAAACACCGTATTAGTTTGGTGTTCCTAATAATCCTGGTGAGTGTATTAAACAAGCACACAATTTTATTCCATAGATTTTAAATGTAATTTCAATCATAAAATGATTTGTGATTGGTACATGATGGTTCATGTATATTGACTATATCAGACAGCCGAAAAATTAAATAAGTGAAACATGAATTCATGAGTAAAATGTGTTTTAAAGGTGTTTGATTTTTTTGAAGTCCACTGCCCATAGTTTGAAGCAAAGATATTGTATGTAAATATTGTTTATAAAGTGTTGTTTGTCAGAGAATTTAAGTCAAGGGGAATGTTTTTCTGTCACAAATTTCCATCCATCCATGAATATCTGATGCATCAGTTTGTGTTTAAAGAGGCATACAATGTTCAGGAGAAAAGAACATTATTTGACGGGGGGTAATCCTTTATAAGACTCATCCTGAAGTTGCCTGCGGGAAAATAGAACAAGGGAGCAGATTCACGCTTCTGGCTGAATTCACAACTGTTATCTGGCTTCCCTATCCTCTTGTTTAGTGATATTGCATTCTGCTCCTTGATATTCCAGTTAATCCTTCAAGTAAAAAGATTTAACTCGAGATTATGCTGTTTCTATGAACGCTGGCTCTTGCTTGCTCTCGCGTGTCTGAACGAATGCTCCCGAGGCGATGTCATAATTCGAATCCTACAGAGAGAAAGCGGAAAAGGAAGCACCGGGTTTCCCATTGGTGCTTGCATATACATGATCTACGAGGTCTAAATCTGTATACAACTCTTAATGAACGTGTCAGATTCATCTTAAATCTCCATTTAATGAATTGCTTGATGGCTTAGAAGCATTGTGATGTTATTTTATGTAATTTCAACATGTCACACTCATTATTTTTTCCACTTTCTTTAGAGAACACTAAAGTGCTTGGCTCATGATAAGTGTTGGGACTGATAACCACTTACAACACTTACCAGCTTAATGTTAGATTAGACACTTCAACTCCCAGTTGCGTTTTAACTCTGATGCTGCACGTAGTGCCGTTGTTCACGAACTAACCCAGTCATCAGCTATTCATATTGTACAATAATCCACACAGACTATCAAACATACTTAACATCGTTTCCTATATAATTCTGCTGTGTAGCGTCCTTCACTAATAGTAGTAGTTTTCATAGTAGAATATTGCTATATTATTGCAATTCAAAATGACTGTATTCTATTGAAATATATTTTAAAATGTGATGGCAAAGCTAACATTTCTGCATCATTTCTACAGTCGTCAGTGTCATGTGATCCTTCAGAAATCATTCTAATAAGCTGATTTGCAGCTCAAAGAAAATTGTTTCAGAAACACTGATACATTTTTGTTTCAGGATTCTTTAATAAAACACAAATATTTTGTATCATTATAAGTGTATTTACTGTCACTTTTGATCAATTTAATACATCCTTACTAAAAATATAATCAAAAGAGTCATTTGTTCACAAATCAGACAGCACTGGCCGCGTTGAATGCTGTTATGTATGGAACTCATGAGGACAGCTCTGTAGAAATATATTTGTGGTACACTGTACTTTTATAACATCACATTCAATGCAGTCTGCAAACTCACATTCTATCAAGAAAAATATGATTTATTTTGCCACAGTGCTGTAGATTAAAGCAAAGTGGTGCAGGAAATGCTGATACATACAGTAAGTATGACCAGAGACAATACAGGAGGAGACACACGTCCTGATTTTGCCAAGTTAAGCCCTATTCGGACAGGACTAGTATTATAAACAATGTTTGAGTCACAATTTTTCATCACTGACGTCTGTGATTTCATGTACAGGTTCAGACGGGACTAACATCTCTGTGTTTATTACAGAGGTGGGAGTGTGTGTTTTCTAGATGTGGGCAATGTGCTTGTGTGCATCACCTATGTCTTTTAATTATTTGTTAATATAATTTCAGTTTATTATAAAAACCCAATTTAAGTAAACTTCATGAGTTTTTAGAAGTGTCTGTTTATAATAAACCCACTAAGTGAGCAATGAAATCTAGCATCTTGCTCTTACCTGACACTGATAGAGTAGAGCTGCGATTTGGCACTATTTATTAATTTTATATTTTTATTTTTTCGTCAGATAATATTCATATTGAAATTAAATGAATGCATGCTGAAGATTGATATGCAAAAGGTAGCTCAGGTAAGTCAAAAAACACGTAAAGGAAACGCGTTAGGATAATACAACATAAATAATCACATTTATCATTCGTATGGGAGTATAATCTGAGGTCATCTTTCCAGACCTTTTTACAGAAGGTAAGTCACTGTGATCTTTACGAACATTGTCCATAATGATTACTGTGATGGCCCATTCGGACGGAACATTAGATGCATTCCCATTAGATGTGTTCCATTTTGTTGATCCTGGAACAACATTCCTGTCCGAAAATTTAATCTTAACCATTTCCCTACCCCAAACATATACCTATCCATAAGTTATCCTTAAAATCAGAGGGAAATGATAGGTGAATAACATTGATGTTGAAGCAACTAAACCTGGTTGTAAGCCTAAACTTGACATAAATTGTAAATGTGTCTCTCGAGTCTGATTGCTTGATTGGAATGTTTATCCAGGGTCAACAAAGATATTGATCCACACATTGCACTTGGTGAAATCAGGTTATCCGCAGGAGATGGGCACATTTAAAAAAAAAAAAAAAAAAAAAATAGCAGAAATCCTAACACTCAATATGTCAGCAGTACGAATTGAAGTCCCACCTTTCTGGAGAGTTAATCACCCTTTTTTTTTTTTTAGATTACTTGGGGGTGGGTGAGGGTGGTTGAAGTAAATAGGCACTCTTATTGTATTCCTATTACCTAGAAAATAGCTGCCAAGGTGTTACCAAAATGGCCGGCAAGTAGATTGACTTGCCTTAAAGGGACATTAGTATGACATTATCATATTAAATTACAGTGTCAGGTTTTTCTCCTTCTGAAACAAATGGAAAGCAGCATATTTTGCTCAGATAATGGCCCTTGGGCCACTCATTTGGCAGCTTGCAAACCAATGTGCTAAGCCTTAGGTCTATCTGGTCTGCTATTCTATAACGGCTTCTCTTTCTTGCCCTGAATATGAACTCATGCCTTCCTCATTGTGATTCTCTTCTCATGGGCTGTTGTCAGTGGTTCTGCTTAAGTCTAAAGGGCTAAAAAGTGCCTGTGAGTCTTATAAAGAATGATACCTGTTAATTTGATCCACATGATTTATGAGTTGGTATTTTGGTCATAGTTGCAATCTACTACTGTTAAATCTTTAATGTTGCAAACAGTTGCAAGACACTTGATTGGCTGTAGTGTGTATATGTTGGCACATGGGATGGTTGCCTAGTAACATGAGCTGTCTTTTTGCAAGGTCTTTGCATTGTGCTATGAATTCTTTAAGTTGCATGTTCCCCAGTTCAATCAATTGAAACAATCAAAAATACCTTTTTTTCGATGGAGAGTTTGAGCGCTGTCACAGGTTATTATTGTCTGATGTTTAGTGGTTTGAAGAGCATCTCGATATATTAGTGGCACCTAATTGCATTACCTGGAGGGAGACGGATGGCGCCAGCTAAAATGGTTGGCTGAGGCTCAAGCTGTGTTGAAGGCAAGTGCATCTTTGCAGCTTTTACATCCATTTCCAGCTGGGATCTTTTATTGACGACTAAGTGATTTTCCAACAGTTTTTTTTCACTCAACACTCATACTTCATCTGAGCAAGTGTATTGCCAGTCAAAGTCAAGAAGCATAATAGTAGGGATTTCTCATTAATTGAGTAATAAGGCAATGTAAAAAACTTCTGTGGCTTCTTGCATTGAGGATAGTATTACATACTGGAAGCATTTGTTTACTTATTTATTTGACAATTGTTCTTCATATGACTTGTACACTAGATGTCTGTGACTATATGTTCACAGAGCATGACATATTTTAGCCCAGCAACAGGCTTTCTACAAATACTCCAGATCTGTTCGGTGACATATTGGTCACTGAAATGCTTAAACTGACCAGCCTCCTCTTCTAGATAATTTATTTAGTTATTCTTTGTTTCATGTTGCTATTCATTAACATTTCTACATATCAACATGCATTGGCTCTAGCCTGACCTAACCAGAACTGAATAAAGTTGCAATACCCCACCCACACATTTATATATACATACACTATATTGCCAATAGTATTGGGACACCCCTCCAACTCATTGAATTCAGGTGTTCCAATCACTTCCATGGCCGCAGGGGTATAAAATCAAGCACCTAGGCATGACTGCTTCTACAGATTTTGTGAAAGAATGGGTCGCTTTCAGGAGCTCAATTCAAGCCTGTTACTGTGATAGGTTTTCTAATTTCCTCACTACTAAACATTCCACAGTCAACTGTTAGTGGTATTGTAATAAAGTGGAAGTAATTGGGAACAACAGCAACTCAGCCACGAAGTGGTAAGACACGTAAAATCACAGAGCAGGGTCAGCGCATGCTGAGGCACACCATGCGCAGAAGTAGCCAACTTTCTGCAGAGACAATAGCTACAGACCTCCAAACTTTGTGTGGCCTTCAGATTAGCTCAAGAACAATGTGTAGAGAGCTTCATGGAAAGGGTTTCCATGGCTGAGCAGCTCATCCAAGCCTTACATCACCAAGTGCAAGGCAAAGCCTCAGATGCAGTGGTGTAAAGCACGTCCGCCAGTGATGCGCGGGTTGATCCAAAATGAGCGGGTGCCCGCGGCCACCCGCGGTTACCCGCGGTTACGAGTCATCCAAAAATATTTTTAATGATATTCGGGTCACGGTCGGTCGGATCGTCAATAAATCCTTATTTACCTTTTGAATGTTGAGCGTTATTAACTTTTGAATAAATGCTGACGCGGGACAAAATGCCCGATTTCCCAAAACGTTGAACTGAGCAATGCCATTGTACCATTTTAATAGGCTACTTTTAAACGCATTTAAAGTCAGTTTTATGTATTTTCTGAGAGGGGGCGGGATTTTTGTTGGGAAAGTCGGGGGAGAGACGCACACTTCGATTAGACTGGATAAACACATGCAGCATCTTAATTGTTAAGAAAATTAAACGAAATAAATGAATAAATCAAGCCTGTATTACATAACACTAGGCTATATCATACAGCATTCAGAAAAATAACAGTTTGCGCTCCTAAGGGCTTTCACACTTTTCCAAATGTTTTCCAAATGTGGGCTGATGAATTCTTCAAGCCGGGTCGAAACATAAACATCGCGTTCATCAATAATATGCATCTGGAGCTGAAATGGAAAATGATGGGCCGCCTCAAGAACTGCCTGCTCTCGCTGCTGCACCTCTGAGCGCACCACGCCAGGGCCTGAAACATTTTCTCAATGGCCCAATGAGCTACGATGAGCATTTACTACTTTTAAAAAATGCGGGTCAGGAAGCGGGTCGGGTACAATATTTTCTTCTTTTTTTTGCGGTCCGAGTTGCGGGCGGGTTAGTTGAAAACGTCGGTCGGGTGCGGGTTGTTTATACATTGACCCGCGCATCACTGACGTCCGCCACTGGACTCTAGAGCAGTGGAGACGTGTTCTCTGGAGTGATGAATCACGCTTCTCTGTCTGTCAATCCAATGGACTATTCTGGGTTTGCCGGTTGCCAGGAGAACGGTACTTGCCTGATTGCATTGTGCCAATATAAAGTTTGGTGAAGGGGGGGTTATGCTGTGGGGTTGTTTTTTCAGGGGTTGGGCATGGCCCCTTAGTTCCAGTAAAAGGAACTCTTAATGCTTCAGCATACCAAGACATTTTGGACTCAAATTTGTGGGAACAGTTTGGGGATGGCCCCTTCCTGTTCCAACATGACTGCGCACCAGTGCAAAAAGCAAGGTCCATAAAGACATGGATGAGCGAGTTTGGTGTGGAGGAACTTGACTGGCCTGCACAGAGTCTGACCTCAACCTGATAGAACACCTTTGGGCTGAATAAGAGCAGAGACTGCAAGCCAGGCCCTTCTCGTCCAACATCAGTGCCTGACCTCCCAAATGCGCTTCTAGAAGAATGGTAAAATAAACACACTCCTAAACCTTGTGGAAAGCCTTTCCCAAATAGTTGAAGCTGTTATAGCTGCAAAGGGTGGCCCAACTCCATATTAAACCCTACAGATTAGGAATGGGATGTCATTAAAGTTCATGTGCATGTAAAGGAAGGCATCCCAAAACTTTTGGCAATATAGTGTATGTATAATTACACTTTATATTATTTAATATTAGTAATATTAATTAACTACATGTACTTTTGGGGTTAAGGTTAGGTTTTGATTTAGGGTCAGTTACCTGTAATAATGCATAATTTACTATTTACTGTCATTATAGCAAGTGTAACCATATGTGGTATATAGCCTAATATAACGTCTCGGTTACGGATGTAACCCTCGTTCCCTGAGGAGGGAACAGAGACGTAACGTTAGTGACTAACGAATGGGGGTTTCGCTTAGAAGCCTATCAACTTCGAGTTTAGAGAAAACGCCCAATGGCGTGCCAATGCCAAGGGGCATGCGGAATTTGCATTTGTAACTCCGCCTCACTGCGTGAGTATATAAGGAAGTACGAGGCAATATCGCATTATGTTACCTGCTTGAGGAGCCAAGACTGAACTCCTGCGTTCCAGGTAGCACAGCTGATGTGGCAAGGGGACGTTACGTCTCCGTTCCCTCCTCAGGGAACGAGGGTTACATCCGTAACCGAGACGTTCCCTTTCGTTCAGTCACTACGACGTAACGTTAGTGACTAATGAATGGGGGTCCCAATATAATCCCGCCACTCAGCTGTCTTCCAGCGCCCTGCGTAAGTGTGAGTACCCTGTCGTAAGACTAATACGGACGAAGGACTCCCACTTAACACAGGAATACCAAGGTACACTGGGAAGCATATCCCAGTGAGGGAATGCCAAAATGCCTACCCGTGGGGAGGACTTAAGAGACACATATGACCCGCTAAGGGCTGCATATGGAAGATCTCTAGGGTACCAGCCGAAGGTGGATTTTTAACCCTAGGGGTGGCGGGGACACGCCAAGGGAAGAAACCCGCTCACTGCGGAGACTTACGGTGAAATACACATGTGGGGGTCGCCGGAGGGAACCATGCACATGGGGCACCTGGCCGGACATGAGGGTCTGGGCTCGAAAGGGCAGACAGAACTGATGTCGGCGTCGACAGTGCTGGAGGAGCTCAGGGCTCTCGGGGAGCTCACCTGAGGAAATATCGCACGTATCCAGTCTGTGGAGTGGAGTGGCGAGCAAGCGATGACACCTGAGCCTGGCCAATCACCGGCCCCTCGGGGGGGCGAGTACATAGTCGGACACTGGCTCCACTCGGAGATTGTAGAATCTGGCGAATGTGTTGGGTGTCGCCCAGCCTGCAGCTCTGCAGATGTCTGCTAGCGAGGCGTCATGCGCTAGAGCCCAAGAGGAGGCCACACTCCGGGTGGAGTGTGCCTTCACACCAAGGGGACATGGTCGACCTTGCTGCTGGTAAGCCAAAGCAATGGTGTCCACTATCCAGTGAGACAGCCTTTGCTTTGAGAGAGCACTTCCCTTCCGCTCTCCACCATAACAGACAAAGAGCTGGTCTGAGGTCCTGAAACACTGCGTCATGTCTACGTAGGCGCGGAGGGCGCGTACTGTACAGAGCAATGCCAAGGCTGGGTCTGCCTCCTCCAAAGGCAGCGCTTTTAGGTTCACCACCTGGTCCTTAAACGGAGTGGTGGGAACCTTGGGCACATATCCAGGCCGGGGTCTCAGGATCACGTGAGAGTTAGCCGGCCCGAATTCCAGGCACGCTTTGTCAACCGAAAATGCCTGCAGGTCCCCGACCCTCTTAACTGAGGCCAATGCGGTCAGCACAGCCGTCTTCATAGACAGGAACTTAATAACAACCGACCGCAAAGGCTCAAAGGGAGGTCTCAGCAGAGCAGGTAACACTACTGCGAGGTCCCAAGAGGGTACGAGAGGAGAGCGAGGAGGATTCAGTCTCCTGGCTCCCCTCAGGAACCTGATGACCAGGTCGTGCTGACTTACCTTTTTGCTCTCCAAGAGATCGTGGTGGGCAGATATTGCGGCCACATATACTTTGAGGGTGGAGGGAGACAGCCTTCGCTCCAGCCCCTCTTGGAGAAACTCAAGCACGGACCCGATCGGGCATTTCCAGGGGTCTTCTTGGCGGGAAGAGCACCAGGTGATGAAGAGGTTCCACTTCAACGCATAGGCATGCCGAGTGGACTCTGCCCTAGCGGAAGTGATGGTGGCGACCACCGTAGGTGGTAGGCCACTCAAACCTGCCGCGTCCCGTCTAGGAGCCACACGTGGAGGTTCCAGAGGTCGGGAAGCGGGTGCCATAGGGTGCCCCGTCTCTGAGTAAGGAGGTCCGGTCTCAGAGGAATAGGCCAGGGAGGGGCTGTCGCAAGGGGTACGAGTTCGGGGAACCAGTCCGGCCGTGCCAGTACGGGGCGACCAAAAGGACCTGCTCCTTGTCCTCCCTGATCTTGCACAGGAGCTGTGCGAGTAGGCTCACTGGGGGGAACGCATATTTGCGTAGACCCCGCGGCCAGCTGTGCGCCAGTGCATCCGTGCCGAGCGTGCCCTCGGTCAGGGAATAGTACAGGCTGCAGTGGGAAGAGTCGTGGGAGGCAAACAGATCTACCTGTGCGTCGCCGAACTGTTCCCAAATCAGCTGAACCGTCTGGGGATGGAGTCTCCATTCTCTCGGGAGAGGCTGAAACCGCGAGAGCTCGTCCGCTGCGTGGTTCAGGACCCCCGGAATATGGACAGCACGAAGGGACCTCAGGCGCTTCTGACTCCATAGAATGAGATGGCGGGCGAGTTGAGACATACGGCGGGAGCGTAGACCGCCCTGGTGGTTGATGTACGCTACTACGGCTGTGTTGTCTGTCCGGACAAGCACATGTTGGTCCCTCAGCAGCGCTCGGAAGCGGTGCAGGGCAAACCGTACTGCCAGCAACTCGAGGCAATTGACATGCAGGAGGCGCTGGGGTCCTGTCCAGGAGCCCGCGGCTGCTTGTCCATTGCACATGGCACCCCAGCCCGTGGCAGAGGCATCCGTCGATACGACAACATGCCTGGAAACTCGTTCTAAGGGCACACCGGCCCGAAGAAAACTGAGGTTCGACCACGGGGTGAGCGTCTGTAAGCAGGCCCGAGTCACTTGGATCCGGAGCGTGCCAGACTGCCATGCCCATCTCGGGACTCGATCGCGAAGCCAGTGCTGAAGCGATCTCATATGAAGCAATCCGAGCGGCGTTACCGCGGCTGCAGATGCCATATGCCCCAGGAGCCTCTGAAATAGTTTCAGTGGAACCGCACTCTTGCTCTCGATTTGACGGAGGCAAGTCAGCAGAGACTGCGTGCACTCGCTCGAAAGCTGCGCGTACATGGCGACCGAGTCGATCTCCATACCGAGAAAAGAGATCCTCTGCACGGGGCAAAGTTTGCTCTTTTCCCAGTTGACCCGAAGGCCCAGACGGGCTAAGTGGTGGAGAACCAGATCTCTGTGTCCGCAAACCTGCTCTCGAGAGTGGCCCAGTATGAGCCAGTCGTCGAGGTAGTTCAGGATGCGAACCCCGTGCTGCCGAAGGGGCGCAAGGGCTGCCTCGGCGATCTTCGTGAAGACGCGAGGGGACAGAGATAGCCCGAATGGGAGAACCGCGTACTGATATGCCCACCCCTCGAAAGCAAACCGTAGGAACGGTCTGTGTCGAGGAAGGATGGAGACATGGAAGTAGGCGTCCTTCAGGTCGATCGCTGCAACCAATCGTGAGGACGAACGCATTGGAAAAGGCGTTTCGCAGTCAACATCTTGAACGGAAGCCGGTGAAGGGATCGGTTCAAGATGCGAAGGTCCAGGATTGGTCGTAACCCACCGGTTTTCTTGGGTACAATGAAGTAGGGGCTGTAGAACCCCGACCTCATTTCGGCTGGAGGGACAGGCTCGATCGCACCCTTCGCCAGTAGAGTGGCAATCTCTGCACGCATGACGGGGGCATGGGCCCCGGTCACGGTATAGCGGACTCCCCTGTAACGGGGAGGAGCCTGCGCGAACTGAATCGCGTAGCCGAGCCTGACGGTCCGGGCAACCCAGCGGGACAGCCCCGGAAGCTGAAGCCAAGCTTCCAGAGACTGCACCAACGGGGTCATACGGACGGCAGACGTACCCTGGGTGGGGCAGCGAGGCAGCGTTACCGGCCCGGACAGGAGAGGCTGTTGGGCGTCCCGGGGTCGGGGCACGGTTAACGGCTGCGTCCTGACAGAGGAGACCAGGGAAGGACGCACGTTCCACTGGGGTCTGCTCTGCCAGGGGGCTGGCGACAGAGAGGGATGCGAGTGGCGAGACCCGAGGGTGGCGCGCACTGTCATCACCGGTCTCTGGGTCCTCAGAGACAGGAACATGAGTTCTTTCCCAAGCGCTGCTAGCCCGGGGGCCAGCAGCGGAAGGATTTTCCCCCGGCCCTCCACCGGGGGAAGGAGAGGCCCTGCTACCATCCCCTGGGAATAACTGGAACCCATCTCTGAGTTGTCCACCTCCAGCCTGGCGTTTAACCAGTCTGGGGAGCGGACTGGGCGACATCCTCAACCACCTCCACGGTGCGGCCCAGGTGAAGGCTGCTGCTGGGGCCGGGCGGGAAGAGGGAGGGCGCCCTCGGCGGCGAGCGGACTGAGGCGACTGAGCCGGCGGCTGGTGCAGCAGCTGGCCGCCGGGGCAGTACGTGTTACAGCCTCAGACTGCTCTGGGGCGGCCGAGAACTGTTGGGCGCAGTTCCCAGCCACGCCGCCGAAGAGGCCAGCCTGGGATATGGGTGAGTTGAGGGGGCGGGCCCACTCAACGTCCTCCACATCACCAGGTAAGGCCAGGTGTTCTCCCGGACCACAGCTGTGGACATCGCCCGACCCAGGGAGCGTGTGGCCACCTTCACCGCCCGGGGGCGGGGTCAGTTGCGGCACGCAGCTCAATGAAGAGCCCTGGGTCGGCTCCACCCTTGTGCATGTGCAAAGGGGCGGCGGCCTGCCCGTAGCTCTGCGGGACCACGCCACCGAAGTAGACGAGCCCACAGGCTTTGGGAGGGTGCTTAGGACAGCCACACCACGCCACGTCCAAGCCCTCTGTGGACACCGTAGTGCGCAACAGAGAGTTTAACAGTGGGGGGGAGGGGGCCCCAGTGTACCCTAGGCCGCGGCCCCATCAAAGGCAGAGAAGGCGAAGGAGGCCACCAAACGGTCGCGGGAAGCACGGGGACTTCCGGGACCGCGTGATCTCCTCATGCACCCCGGGAGCGAAAGGCATTGGGGGCGGGGCCCAACAGCTGTCGTGTGCCGCCCCCAAAAACCAATCGCGCAACCACGAGCACCCGCGACTGGGCGGAGTTCCACACCAGCGCGCGACTCGCGGCTGCCCGAGATAACATGGCTGTCAACTTTAGGTCAGATCAGGCAGTGCTGACACACCCGGAGGCGGAGCACAACCTAATCGTCATCCCCAAAGGACTCCAGCCCACCTTGGGATGCGGCGATCGATATCTCACTGCTATCTGGAGCGTGAACTGAACGAACGGGGCGTCAGAGACGGGCCGTAGATTCAATCCAACACTCGCGGGAGCGATGTATAAGAGGGGGGCGTGGCCCGAGGAATGAACGTCGGGGTTCTTAATACCACAGCACCGCCCTCAGGTCACCCTGGCCACCAGCCAAAGTACCATCTCACTCGGGGACGGTAGATTGGGGTGTGGCAGAGGGGACTCTCTCTCCTCACGGAGATCATAGAGTCTCGACCGCGACATCGCGATGGTCACGCCCCCGCAATGGAAAGCGTGACACATCCGCAAACACTGCCCAAACGTGCTGAAGCCCAAACACGCTCGAGCAGTGAATGCGCCCATAGACAGCAGCGGAAAATCGATCGCACCCGGAAGTGCACGGGCGAGCCGTCTTGAAAAAGACGTGCCACGCGCAAGCTCTTTTTGTGAGAGGAAAGCCTCGCAGTCGATGCCGAAGCGCCCAGGGAAACACACACCAGCTGTCAAACGGACCACTGCGCAGATCAGCAGGCAGGAAGTATGCGATCACTGGAACGCGCCGTTACACCAACACCGACTGGAAGCTGCTCGTCTCGAAGAAGCTGACAGAGTCTCAGAAGGCTGTAGGAGTGAAGAGGTAGGTTCTCTTGGCTCCGAAAGCAGAACATAATGCGATATTGCCTCGTACTTCCTTATATACTCACGCAGTGAGGCGGAGTTACGTATGCAAATTCTGCATGCCCCTTGGCATTGGCACGCCATTGGGCGTTTTCTCTAAACTCGAAGTTGATAGGCTTCTAAGCGAAACCCCCATTCGTTAGTCACTAACGTTACGTCGTAGTGACTGAACGAAAGGGAAAGCCAATTACCAGATATGAGGATAATGTGCAAAAAAACTGTGAAAATTACACTTAACAATTTGACATGCTAGCCATTATTTTCATATTTCTTATGAAACCTTGTTCTGTTTGTTCTGTTCTGAACAGAGCTGAAAATATGCCATGGCAATCCTTATGGTGCTAACATCCTAATTGGGGGTTAAAGACAAGGGGAAGTAATTATTTTTTTCATAGACAGAAGCACTAGTGCTTTTCAGGTGTTGTTCGCTGTGAGGTGAGAAATGGAATATATTTTAAGTTTAAGGTGGTCTTTTGGGAGTGTTAACCTTACACCATACAGCAAGTGTGTTTCATTAAAATGCATAATGCATAACGTGCAATCATTGCATGCCATTGATCAGCACTTGAATAAATTGAGTTGAAATTCTATTAACATAACCAGTTAAGCATAAAGTGAGATGAATATTTTACAATAGTGCAATATTGCATATATAAACCCCTTTGCCTCCTTGAGTGGCTATTGACTATTTAAACGACTCGAACAGACTAAACTGCATATATGCGTCTGAGCGATACGTGTTCCCAATTACCGCATAATAAACATAGATCGGCAGTATTATCTTAGATCTCATCCACAGACATAAGTGCTTCTTTTAGATGGAATCATTAAATGAGCCCTGATCAAAAGAACCACCAGCATTTTTCATCACAACTCCATGTAGAGTCTGGAGATCCAGTTGTTTCCAGCCCGTTTTACAGCGTATTTGCTGAGCGCACAATTTGTCACTATGAAATGTGCGGTGAGGTATACTTGCCGGCTCCTTGTTTGTGGCGCCTGTCTCCGCTCGCTCTTTGTCTGTGGGCTAGCCTGACTGCCTGCTTGTCCCCTGTGGCCGCCCGGCGCTCTCCTCTCCTCACCACAAAGCATTTGCATGTATTCGCATTTAAAGCAATTAGGCCCTAGCCTGTCAGCCTGACAGGTGGCCTCCATCTCACTAAATGCACCTTTAATGTTTGCGTCTGAGTTAAGTCTTTACGGGCCCAAGTTGACAAAATGTCGCGTTTCTGTATTGTGAATAATTAGGACAATTATTTTGAGCGGCGAGCGATTAAACATATGCGTTTTGCCGATTCAATCCGGCAGGGGTCTGTCACTCTGTTCCACACGGGCCGCTCACTGACCCAAATTATGGCAGAAATCCCTCCCCCTGCTCCCCATCAACTTCCACCGCAATGGCAGGAGAGTCAGCGAGCGTACACTGCCTTAATAAAACAGTAATGATAATGACTATTGGTACTGAGGCGCTCAGCTCCACGACATCAGGCCAAGGGAGTCTTGTTTTATAGGATGGCTAGTCACGGCAGACAGCCTGATTTATCCAGAGTTTCATTTAATACCTCTATTTAGCAGATAACACTAATTTCTTTAGTGTTATGGGGTTTCCGCTGATTGTTTTTTGTGTGCGTGAGGTGTTTTAGTGGATGCAGCATTGAGACTGGTTGAAAATGATTAGGTTAAGCAGCATTAGTTTGTCTAAAGAGTCTTAGGTCTTTTGAATTATTATTGCTGTTGGTCACACATCATTTCATGAACATAATGCTTTCCTAGATTAAGCCATGCCGTCTTTTACAACAACAAAAAAAAACACAGCATGGATAATCTTCTCAGCTCGTCGTAGTCTTTGCCTGTGTCTCTTTTAAGCGCACATCGAAAACGTTCGATTCTTTGACGTGTTACATCTCCGTGCCCTGCTAGGGTCACCGAGAGCTTTGAGCAAACCATCTGTCTAGAAACGTGTCAGGAGCTGACCTGAATTCAGCCTAAGTCAATGAAGGTCTTTGTTGTCATATTGAGCTTCCTCATGGAGAAAAAAACACAGTTGTTTTCGCTCCGACCTCCATTTGCTAACCCCATGCAAATGGGAGCGCAAAAATAACGCCAGTTGATCCATGCAAAATGCTGTCACGCAAGAAATATTGTCAGTTTGTTTTGTCTGTAACTACATTTGCATTCTGACGTTAATCATCGCTCACAGGTGAGCCTCCATGTGATGTTTACTATTATGGCTGTGTAGTGGCATCAACTGATGGTCTAAACTACAGATTGCAAGAGTTGGGGACTTGATAAGATATTGCATGCCATTTTTTAAAGGGACTCCCACGCAGCACTGCGAGGCAACTAATGCTGCCTCTCACAGCAACACAGAGAAAGCAGGAGAGGGAGCTATCAAATGTGACTGTCAGTCAGACTCTGGGGAATCACTTCCCCATTCATGACCATGAAAAGGTTGCCAGTACAATGTTTCTTAGCAGGTAAAAAAGCATCTGTTTTTACATTTTTCACTTCATGTCAACCTTTTGCCTCCTCACTGCAGGCTAAACGCAAAACAAAATGCGCTAAGCTCCTTTAGCATGGAGAGAATAGAGAGAGAAACCAATGCTTTGTGTATCTTCATCTTTGTATTCTAGTAGGAGGGAAAAAAGAAGAAAAGCTCCTTTTGAACCTACTTTTTCCAACACATGTAGGAGACATTGTAGCTTTTTAGTGCACAGACGCTTTGAAACAGTGAGTTCTGCCTTTGCCTGATGTGCTATGTGGGCGACACCAATGCAGACTCATTTATTAGACGGCTGTAATTAATGTGTTTGTTGATTCCACTCAAAAAAATTATAAGAATGCCTTTGTTTTAATTCTCAGGCAGTTCAAGAGCACAATAACCAGATTGTGTTCTTTATTTGTCAAAATGTGTTTTCTCCAGTGTGTTAAATCACCAATGATGTTGGATGGCGTGGGAGTGTCATTGGGAGATGGAGGCAGAGCTCTCTAAGAAGCCCCAAGAGTTTGTGTCATCTTAGTTAAATCAAGCCTGTTTACATGCAACTATTATCCGCAGTTTGTCATATGGCAGGTGTGGGATCTTCTCAATGCGGACATAATGAGGACATGTGAAACAATGTTTGAGGAGGAATACATTTACATACTTTTGAATATTTCCGTAGTCTTCTAAAGTTTCTGCCAAATGTCATATTAGAATAGGTAACATCTCGACTGGGAAGGTATAACAGATTTAAATATGCACATACATGAGATATAGTAACCTAGATATATACATAACCGTTCAAACTTTTGGGAGAATTGTATTTTTATGTAACTAAAAAAATTGGGGAAAGTACAAAAAATCACGGTAATTACAAATCTCAAATATGCATATGCCTTTCAAGGAAATCCTTTAAATGGACAAAGGCATCCAGATATCACTGCAGCTGAATAGCATTCAGATAGAGACATTTTACCTAAAATGAAAAGAATAAACAATTGCACAATTGCAATTGAATATGGATCTGTGTACTTCAAGCCATTTCGGGTATTTTCATAAGGACAATGTTTATTTAAAATGCAATGCTAATCGACAAAGCCTTTATCACTGTATATAATAAAATACTATAACAAAATATAATTTCTACCTCATTCTGTGATAAGAAGCCACATCCGCTCACAAAAAGGAACACATTTAGCTTGCGCTATAAGAAATATGAAGTTCATTCATAAATTGTCATATACTTTGACACTGCTTTATTCTAAAAAACGGTTTGCATTTTAGTCTCCTCTTATACAATTATGTGGTATGGTCTAAAAATCATATTTTATCAGTTTTGTTAACAGTATCAGGTAGCAAATAAGTGTAACTGTACCTTTAGTAGGCAATGGTGCGATCCATTGGGCAAAAAAGAAGAAGAAATAAATAAATAAATCAAGATTAAATTAAATTTGAATAATAGTATATATATTTTTTTTAAATAGTGAAACATACTGTGACAGGCTAAATAAATAAATAAATAAGCAAAAACATTTCATGTTAATTTATACATTTACACATTTAATCCGCAACTTACCTATTATTATTATATAATATACATATAATATTTTAATTGGAGTGTCTATTCACACCAAGTGCAAATAGCGTGCCTTGTTAGCAAACCCTATTCGCACTAGCTCCGGCCAACAATGGCTGGTTGGGCCAAACACACATATTTTAATGTCTTCAGTGGTGCAATCAGTAAAGCATAAGGCTTAAGGATCTTGTTTTTAATGCGATCGACGAGGTTCGAATCCGCCTTTTGCAGAGTGCGCTCTTATTCCTTTTTTCCCATCCCATATCACATTGGAAAGGCATTTACTTTCAATAAAAATTAAGAACATTTGCTAAAAGTGGAAATAAAGTGCCTAACGAAATGTTTAATAATAATAAAAGCATTTATTGGTTAGGGTTAGGGGTAGGTGTAGGGAGGGCTTTTATTGTCCCATTAAGGCAACATCCATTTAATAATTTTAATAAATATAATCATTTACACTCTATGTTATTATTGCATCCTGTTAATGTACAACAATATTAGGGTGCAAATAGTATGTATCTGTCAAAATAAAGTATATGTTGCATCTAATTACTATTTACACATATTGCAAAGAACTGCTACTTTTATATGGTGTAAATAGAATATATCACTATTTTCACTTATTATGCTATTTCACTTAGTAAATAGCATCTATAGCATCTACAGCTTTTTGCACTTAGTGTAAATGTAATCTATTGCTAAGAAAATATGTTATTTTCACTTAGTGTAAATAGAATCTATCTGCTATTTACATGGCGTAAACAAAAGCAATTCAGGGTACAGAAACCTGAAGTAACCAAACAGGATGGTTGGCTATTATTTATTCATAATCACTTTCTTTTAGAACCATTAGTCATCAAATCTTCAGTAAACATGGCAGGTGTCATAATGGTGGTAAGCATAGATATGCACATTATACGGGTGGGGGGGGGGGCAATTGTGATGGGAGGGTTGGGGCTTATCGGAGTGATTTGTGATGTCTTTAGTGGCTGAGGTTAGAATCTTAATGTTATTTGCAAATTATATTTCCATGCGTTTTCCTTTTGGCACACATTAAAAAAAGCTGCAAAGGGAAATTCAGAATTAATGCATAAAAATGTTGTATGGAGTTTCGTGTTGTTACATCAGAAAACAATGTGGGAAATAGACTAAGGAAGACATACTTATTTTTTCCTCTTTTGTGAGTTTCCGTAGGGGAGATCAGGAAGTGCTGTAACATGTGGTGAGTTGTAACACCATTAGTTTAAACGATTAGAAAAGAGCTACAGGGGTGATATCACAAACATACATTACCCCCCTCCTTCTGATGTGACAGTACAATTTGAAAGTCTGTATAGAAATATAAAGGAAAAAGGTTTGAGGTAAGATACAGTAACTTTATGTTTGATTTATTATTATTGATTTGCTATCATTAGTTCTACCAGAAAGACTCTGGAGGCCAGATGAAGTACAATGAAGTAACAAATGTATTAACAGACCAGCAAGTATTATATTTAGAGTTTCTTTGGCGTAGACTCTGCATTTCCTGCCTGGAGATGAAGGCAGGGCACAGCCGACCCCCTGGGAGATATAGGCAGGGACCATCCTGGTGGTGGACGGGAGGATGGAGGTAAATGTTGGCGTCAGCATCTGTGAACTCAAACATGTGTGAATAACCATCTTTTATATGAGAATTAGGACATGATTGGTTAGGTCTGGATGTAATAAGTGACGTAACATTGAATCTTCCTGGCAGAACTTTACGCTAGAGCTTTAATTTCACCCCAAAATTAAAATTCTGTCATTAATTACTCACCCTCATGTCCTTCCAAACCCGTAAGACCTTTGTTCATCTTCAGAACACACAATAAGGTATTTTTGATGACTTTATTCAACAATCTCTACTAGTTGCCAGTCTCCTACGCTGTTGACGTAGTAAATACAATGTAAAGCTTTCAAACCCAACGCTGTTCACATGAGCACCATGATGCATGCCTGTGATGCTGATGCAGGAGCTAGCCAATGGTGAGCCACTGTTCTGCCGTAGAACTCGTAAGTGCTGCGCTGTATTTACTACGTCAACAGCGTAGGAGACTGACACAGACGAGAAGAGATTGTTGAATAATCTCATTATTTTTGTTTGTTTTTTGCGCACAAAAAGTATTCTTGTCGCTTCATAAATTTAAGGTTGAACCACTGTAGTCACATAGACTATTTTAACGATGTATTTACTTCCTTTCTGGGCCTTGAAAGTGTTCATTAAATAGCTGTCTTTCAGAGAGCTCATCGATATCATCAAAAATATCTTCATTTGTATTCTGAAGATGAACTAAGGTCTTATGGGTTTGGAACGACATTAGGGTGAGTAATTAATGACTGTATTTTTGGGTGAACTAACCCTTTAACCCTCTGAGCCCGAAAACCGCGCCCACGTGTTTTGCTTGATTTTTCTCATGACAGTGCAAAACAAATTAAAATACTCCGTCATTTTTGGCCTCACAGACATGAAAGATATGTCTTTACAAAGCTTAAAGTGTCTACTTTTATTTATGTACACTCAAAATAAAAACTAAATGTTGTGCTTTTCGCTAAATAAAGAAACAAAAACGGTGTGCATTCTCCCGTCTGTCTCCCTGTGATGTCCACTCTGAAATGCATCTGAAAATTAACTGTAACTTAGTGAATACTTGCCACACAGACACAACATATATGTCTTCTTTTAAATGAAAACAAAAAAAACAAAAACAATATTGTAAATATTGTATACTGTTTATGTAATCCGTACCGTATGAAAACAGCGAGAGGTACAGTTCCTTAAGCGGAGCCTCATTATCTCATTATCAGAAGAAACAGAACGTGAATTTAACAGGAGAATTTTTAAGGTAAAACATTTCTTCTCACTATTAACGTTATTGATGCATAAACTTCACATTGTAGGCTACTAGTTAAACTATTGCCAGATTAAAATGTATGAAATCAATGGAAACATGTTGAAATATGAAATAGGTAGGCAACCTTTCAATGCTAAATAAAGATACACGTACGACAAGAGGACATTAATAATATATGTTCTATAAAATTAAACAGCATGATATAAAAGTGGGGACAGGATTACGTATTAGCCGGGACGTCCTGTTTATTGGGCCTAAATGTCCCGTACATGACCTCCCTTGTCTCGTTTATTGACTGCTACGCTGATCTAACCACTGTCTAAGGAGTTGTACACATATGTTGCGTCTTTTGCATGCTCAAGTTTGTTATTTTAAATGTAGACGCGCGACAAACGTGCTTAAATATAGAGCAACGCCGTCGTGATGATCAATGCGGTGCGCCGAGTTCGTTTTTCCCAGACGCATCTATGCGCAGCGAGATGAAAAAGCAACGGCAGGTGTGGTAGGAACATCTGTTTGTGTATGCATTTGTAGATTATATTGCAAACAAATTATTATGACATTCACAGTGATACTGTAATGAGAAATCGATTTTGAAAACCGTTGTGTACATTTTTTTCAGGATTCTTTGATGAATAGAAAGTAAAAAAACAGCATTAATCTGAAATAGAAAGCTTTTGTAACTTTTGACACATGTAATGCATTCTTGCTGAATAAAATTTCTTTAAAAAATATTAATTATTAATACAACTAGTAATTTAAAACAAATTCTTACTGACCCCAAACTTTTGAACAGTAGTGTAGGCTATAATGCTTCAAAAGCTTTAGATGGTTTATGTGTACCAATTGACATTCATTTCTATGATGTTAAAATTATTTTTATGATTAAATTGTGCATTAATAGGTTGAGCAATCTGAGAGCCTTTTATACACACACTTAACTGCAGACACTGAAATAACATATACTTTGAGTGTCCTTATTTTTGTCCCACTTTTTGTCCTTTGTTGTGTATATTTGGATTATGTGCCGTTTGGAAATAAATGCAAACAATTAAAAAAGCCATTTTTAATCTCTTCACATTCTTTGTTCTAGTTCCCTCACAGTCCCATTCAGCTGATAGAGCCATTAGGGGAGGGTCTTTGTCTTTCAAGGTGTGAAAAACATCATTATTCATGATGATTCACGCCGTCCCTGCATAAGCCTTCCTGACACAAAACATGTCTTAAAAATATATTGTTTTATGTGAATGAGTGGCCAGAGTGATTTTTACATCGTCTTGAAGCAAAAATTCTAGCCTACGCGATCCAGTATTCAAAAGTCTTGTGAACAAATATTCAGTATGAGTTTTTTGGCCTTATTTCAGTGACTTTTGCATACATGCTGCTCGCATATTATTGTAACAGATTTTGTGCTGAATACAGTGTAATCAGACTTTAGCCATGAAAATGTTACAAGTAACAGAAATAAGCACAAATGTCAGAGCATGTCAAAACACCTCCAGGGCCCAGAAAACAGCTCATGGCTCAGAGGGTTAATGATTGTCAAATCACATACAGTATCATCAGTTCCCTTTCAGTCGGTCACGTTCGACGTACGTCGGAACTGACCGACGAATTGGGATCTGTTTCAGAGACCAATCTACTTCGAGTGTATTAAAAACGAGCCAATGGACATTGGCATGCGGTGCACGCATTCCACGCGCCGCCCCGCATTGCGGGTATAAATACGGAAGTGGAAGTACCGCATATTGCTTTCAACTTCGGAGCCGAGCTTTCATGCTTCCTGCGAAGAGTGTGTTCTACGAACGAGTTTCAAGACATTACAAGAGAAGATCAGCCTACCTGTTCCTGTGTCGGTGTGACGGTGCGATACAGTGGTGGTCGCGACCAGAAGTGAAACTGTTGGTTCGCTGGGCGTTTCCCTCTGAGTGCTTACAGCGGGCTTGCACCTTTAAACCGCTGTAAGCCGCGGCTATTCCCCTGTGTGCCTCGGCACGTTCGGAGCGGTTTTCTCTTCTCTCTGTCACTAAAAGAGCAACACGGTTTGACCCTGCGTCTTTTTCAAGATGTCATTCAAACCGTGTGTTTCTGGATGCGGTTGTTTCCTGTCCTCATTTGACGGCCACGATCTCTCTCACATATAAACATGTGAGATTGCTTTCGTGGGTGATTCATGCTCTCTCAGGAGGGCGTGGTCACGTCGGCGCGTTGTTCATCTCACCTTTCTCGTAAGGGCTGAGCGTTCAGCGCGCCGTGTGCCGTCTCGCGCCGGCTGATAGCGGGGGTTGTCACGGCAACCCAGCGCGTCACTCGGCGCTCTGATGCGCGGTCGAGACTATGAAACTTCAAACGGGGTTGAGTCCCTTCACTTATTCCCCGATCTAGTTTCTTTTCTGGGGCTCCAGAAAAGGATTACTTTGGCTAATAAGCGCTGGTGACCTGAGGATTACAGTGGGGCTTCCCCGCCGAGTACATCTCTTCGGGCCCCCACTCCTCTATCGCATCACGAGCGTGCTGAGACTTTGTTTGTGGGTGGTTCATGTTCTCTCACGAGAACATGACCACGTCGGCGCGTTGTTCACCTTGCTCTTTCATAGGGGCTGGATTGTTCAGCGCGCCGTGTGCCGTCAAGTCTGACGGCCACGCTCATTGTCTCACATGCCTGCTGGTAGCTTACAGATGGGATTGCTGGTCCTTTTTAAAAAAAAAAAAAAAAGGGATCTAGCGTTTCATTTGGCGCTCTGGCGGAGGACAGATGTCAATTGCTGCATCGGAGAGAGGGCTGTTATGTGCTGGAAATGATAATGCTGAGTTTCCCACTATAATGGTGTGTGCTCATGCTGAATCAGATTCAGAGTTGACAGCAATGCTTTCCGGGGTGGCTGCCCGGATGTGCATTGGAAAAATTTAACAGCATGGAACTATTTGGTGTCAAAATATGGAACCCCAAAAGGGCCATAAACTGTATAAGTTTTTCCCTCTCTCACTGCCCTCTGTCCTGCATGCATGAGGGTAGTCCCGACCCAGGGGTTATGCAGGAACTGCGTGCGGTGATGGACCTCGCTCTCCGGAGTGATGAAAGTCACTGCACGCTCCCTGGGTCAGGCGATGTCCACACTAGTGGTCCAGGAAGCTGGGGCTAAACCTGGCAGATATGCGTGAGCCCGACGAAGTTCGGTTCCTCATCGCCCCTGTCTGTCAGGCTGGCCTCTTCGGCGACGCCAACGAGAACTTCGCCCAGCAGTTCTTGGTGGCCCAGAAGCAGACGGAGGTGGCTAAAAAAATAAAAAAAAATAAAAAAAAAATAATAAAAAAAAAAAAAAAAAAACCTGCCCCGACGACCAGCTGCTGCCTACACCCAGTCGTCGGCCGCAGCACCTCCATCTGCTTGTCGCCGAGGGCGCCACCCTGCGTCCGCCTCCACCCAGGCAGCAGGTGGCCGGGCGCAAGGGAGGTGCCCAACCCGTCCAGGGTCCCGCGAGCCTGCTAGCAAGCACAAGGGCAAGCAACCCTGAAACGGGCAGCTCAGCGAGAGAGGAATTGCTCGGGGAGACGGTGTCCGCACCCCTCCCTCCCCCGGAGGAGGACCGGGGGGAGAATATTTTTTTGGTTTCGGTCCTGCCGCTGGCTCCCCGGAGTCCAGCGGTACCCACATTCTCAGAGCAGTTCTTCCCTCCCTGAGCCCAGAGAGGGACAGGTTGGCAGTGTGCGACGCCCCCGGGCCTTGCCACTCCTTTCCTCCCCTCTCACCCCTCGCCAGGCGGCAGCAGATTGGGCACCGAGGACGCCCCCGGGCCTTCTCACCCACTCTCTGCCCCACCTGGAGTATTCAGGCAACACTCCGGGCCGCCTCCGGGCCTCCCGAGTCGGGTCTGAATACTCCACCTCGCTGCCTCACCCCGGGTACGTCTGTGGTGCCGTTGATCCCGCTAGTTCGGTCTCTGGGGGCCTGGCTAGGTCTCCCCAGGCCGTCTCGCTGGCTCATCCGTACCATCAGACTCGGCTATGCGATTCAATTCGCACGCCGGCCTCCCAAGTACAGGGGCATCCTCTTCACCTCCGTGCGGAGCAGCGATGCCCATGTCTTGCGGTCCGAGATCGATGTCCTGCTGGCGAAGGGCGCGGTCGAGCCGGTTCCTCCTGCCGATATGAAGTCGGGGTTCTACAGCCCCTACTTCATTGTACCCAAGAAAGGGGGTGGGTTAAGACCAATCTTGGACCTGCGCATTCTGAATCGGGCCCTGCACAAGCTTCCGTTCAAAATGTTAACGCAGAAACGCATTTTCCAATGCATCCGTCCCCGAGATTGGTTCGCAGCGATCGACCTGAAGGACGCGTACTTTCATGTCTCTATCCTTCCTCGACACAGACCGTTCCTGTGCTTTGCGTTCGAGGGGAGGGCATATCAGTACAAAGTCTTGCCCTTCGGGCTGTCCATGTCGCCTCGCGTCTTCACGAAGGTCGTCGAGGCAGCCATTGTTCCGCTCAGAGAACGCGGCGTTCGCTTACTCAACTATCTCGACGACTGGCTCATACTCGCCCAGTCTTGAGAGCAGTTGTGCGAACACAGGGACATGGTGCTCAGTCACCTCAGCCTGTTGGGACTTCGGGTCAACCGAGAGAAGAGCAAACTCTGCCCCGCGCAGAGGATCTCTTATCTCGGTATGGAGCTGGATTCGGTCAGCCGGACAGCGCGCCTCACTCCAGAGCGCGTCCGGTCAGTGTTGAACTGCTTGAATACGTTCAATGGCAGGACAGCGGCCCCACTGAAACTTTTTCAGAGGCTCCTGGGGCATATGGCATCCGCAGCCGCGGTAACGCCGCTCGGATTGCTTCATATGAGGCCGCTTCAACGCTGGTTACACGACCGAGTCCCGAGATGGGCGTGGCACAGCGGTCAGTACCGGGTCCCAGTGACTCCTTACTGTCGCCAAACCTTCAACCCGTGGTCAGACCCCTCGTTTCTCCGGGCCGGTATGTCCTTAGAACAGGTGTCGAGGCATGCTGTGGTCTTCACGGATGCCTCATCCACGGGTTGGGGGGCCACGTACAACGGGCACGTGGTTTTGGGTCTGTGGACGGGACCCCAACTGCGTTGGCATATCAATTGCCTAGAGCTTCTGGCGGTACGGCTTGCCCTGGCCCGGTTCAAGAAACCGCTCCAGGGCAAACACGTACTGGTCCGTTCGGACAGCACTGTGGCCGTTGCGTACATCAACCGACAGGGTGGTCTACGCTCCCGTTGCATGCTCCGGCTCGCCCGCCATCTCCTCCTGTGGAGTCAGAAGTTTGTGAGGTCACTTCGTGCTATTCACATCCCAGGTGCGCTGAACCAGACAGCCGACGAGCTCTCTCGTCAGTCGACACCTCCGGGCGAATGGCGACTCCACCCCCGGAGCGTCCAGCTGATATGGGACCACTTCGGGGTTGCACAGGTAGACCTGTTCGCTTCCCCGGAGTCGACCCATTGCCAGTGGTACTACTCCCTGACCGGAGGTACCTTAGGCATAGATGCACTGGCGCACAGCTGGCCCCGGGACCTACGCAAATATGCGTTTCCCCCAGTGAGCCTTCTTGCACAGACTCTGTGCAAGGTCAGGGAGGACGAGGAGCAGGTCTTGTTAGTTGCGCCCTATTGGCCCAACCGGACCTGGTTCCCCGAACTTACACTCCTCGCGACAGCCCCTCCCTGGCCGATTCCCCTGAGCAAGGACCTTCTTTCTCAGGGACGGGGCACTCTATGGCACCCGCGTCCAGACCTCTGGAAACTCCATGTCTGGTCCCTGGACGGGACGCGGAGGTTCTAGATGGCCTACCACAAGCAGTGGTAGATACCATCGCTTCAGCTAGAGCCCCCTCTACGAGGCGCCTCTATGCTCTGAAGTGGAACCTGTTCGTCGTTTGGTGCTCTTCCCCCCAGGAAGACCCCTGGAAGTGTTCGATTAATGTTGTGCTTTCCTTCCTGCAGGATGGGTTGGAGCGGCGGCTGTCACCCTCCACCCTCAAAGTGTACGTCGCTGCAATAGCGGCGTATCACGATGCAGTAGACGGTAAATCCGTTGGTAAGCACGACTTAATCGTCAGGTTCCTCAGAGGTGCGAGGAGACTAAATCCTCCTCGTTCTACCTCGTTATCCTCTTGGGACTTAGCCCTGGTGCTTAGAGCACTCCAGGGTCCTCCATTTGAGCCTTTGCAGTCAGTCGAGCTAAAAATCCTGTCCATGAAGACAGTCCTCCTGACCGCATTGGCCTCAATCAAGAGGGTGGGGGACCTGCATGCGCTTTCGGTCGACGAATCGTGCCTAGAATTCGGGCCGGCCAACTCTCACGTTGTCCTGAGACCCCGGCCTGGATATGTGCCCAAGGTTCCTACCACTCCCTTCCGGGACCAGGTAGTGAACCTGCAAGTGCTGCCTTCGGAGGAGGCAGACCCAGCCCTAGCTTTATGTCCCGTCCGCGCTCTTCGCGCTTACGTTGACCGGACTCAAAGCTTCAGATCCTCACAGCAGCTCTTCGTCTGTTACGGAGGTCAGCAGAAGGGAAAGGCTGTCTCCAAGCAGAGGTTGGCCCACTGGATAGTGGATGCCATTGTCTTGGCTTACCAGTCCCAAGACGTACCTTGCCCGTTCGGGGTGCGAGCATACTCAACAAAGAGTGTTGCTTCATCCTGGGCGCTGGCTCAAGGTGCCTCGCTGACAGACATTTGTAGAGCTGCGGGCTGGGCGACACCTAACACGTTCGCTAGATTTTATAGCCTCCGTGTAGAGCCGGTATCTTCCCGCATCCTCGCCCCCCAGGGCCAGTAGCGCTAAGTACCCGTTCTAGTGTCGGCTTGCAACGCCACTCCCGCCTCCGGGCCGGATACGTGCGTCTATTCTTGCTCCAGTTGTGTTCCCCGGAAACGGCTAACCCTGTGAGTTCCTCCGTCACCCCTGCGGTGCCAGACGTTGCGGCCGTCTGGCGCCAGGCCTGCATCCGTATGCTTGTGGAACGTGTGTGTAGGCTGGGTTCCATATGTTGCGGTCCCCTCACGGCTACCCCATATGTGTATTCTCCACGGTATCTGCTACCCTGCTCGGTTAGCCCCGTGTCTTTCCCTCGACAGAGCCCGCTCTGTCATCTCTGGGATGTGTTTTTCCCCCCCTGGGATCAGGTTGGGTCCACCCCAGAGATTTTCCATAGTTGCACTACCCTAGGTTAGGTTAGTCCTGATGCGTATTTCCACCTCTCCTTCCATTGAAGGATGTGGCTCCGCAGCGTACCATCTCCCGAGACGGGCACGCTTTCCCAGCGTTATCCAATAGTCACGCTGAGTGGGTCTTGCAGGAACAGCAGTGACTGTCCTTCCCTGCCGGGAGCCCTGACTCCCACTCCAACTTAGGAGTGGTCCAGCGAGCTCAGGCAGGGCGCTGGAAGGGCCAGCATCCCTGGCGTTTTGGTAGGGATCCCAATTCGTCGGTCAGTTCCGACGTACGTCGAACGTGACCGACTGAAAGGGAACGTCTCGGTTACGTATGTAACCCTCGTTCCCTGAAGGAGGGAACGGAGACGTACGTCCCGTCGCCAGGTGCTGTGCTTCAGCTGAAGGCCCGAGCCACTCTTCTCGGCTCCTCAGTTGAAAACAATATGCGGTACTTCCACTTCCGTATTTATACCCGCAATGCGGGGCGGCGCGTGGAATGCGTGCACCGCATGCCAATGTCCATTGGCTCGTTTTTAATACACTCGAAGTAGATTGGTCTCTGAAACAGATCCCAATTTGTCGGTCAGTTCCGACGTACGTCTCCGTTCCCTCCTTCAGGGAACGAGGGTTACATACGTAACCGAGACGTTATAAGCAAAATTAGCAGCTTTAACAAAATAGGCTAACATTTAAAAGTTTGCGGTCAGTAATTTTTTGTTTGTTTTTTTTGTATAGAGATAAATACTTCCATTCAAAAAGGATTCAACGAGGATGCATTCAATTATTCACCAAGGATGCATACATTTATCAGAAATTACAGTAAAGACATTTACAATGTGACTGAAAGATTTATATTTTAAAAAAGCTGTTCTTAACTTTCTATTCATCAAAGAATCCTAAAAAACCCATTATAAAATCTTGTTTTCTACAAAAATATTAAGCTGCACAACACGTACTTCAATGTTTTTGACATAACATCAATACACATCTTTTTTTAGGGTTGGGGCTTATCAGTTTTTAAACAACTTTAACATGTATTACATAAATGTGGTTATGTTATATCAAAGACAATGAAACTAAATTTGTTACAACACTCCTGATCTCCCATACACCATCATCCAGCAGCCTCTCTCTCTCTCTCTCTCTCTCTCTCTCTCTCTCTCTCTCTCTCTCTCTCTCTCTCTCTCTCATCTGCATTTAATCTGACCTCTCTAACTCACTACTTGTTCTCTTGCTGCACTTTAATCACAAAAAAAACCTGGAAAGTGCTCTTTTCCCTCTACTGTTTTGTGCTTGCACGTCTGTTCAAGCATGTGACCTGCAGAACCTTCAAATCTGTATATACAATAATTAACAGAATTTCTATGAGTAATTTTTGAGAAACAGTCTGTGGAGGTTTACCTCATGAATCTGAAAACAGTGTGATTTGTAATTTAACTTTTGTGGGAGTTTTCTTTTTTCATTTCAAGAAAAATATGCTGCTTCTATAAGACAAATTTAAGAAATTTTAACAGATTGCTTTCAACAACACACTGGGTAAGCATCATCATTTAGCTGTGTGGCAAATTTATTCATGAAACACAATTCAATTTATAATATGAGACTCAATTACAATGAGATATTTCTTGTCTAGCTTCTTACAAAACATGCTTTCTATAATATGCTTAGTTTTGCAACCATTATTACACTGTTCCGGCAATGTCAATAGTATTTGATCCATTTTAGGGGTGATGGAATAAAATACAAATATCTACTAATTGTACTACTAATTTCATGATCTGTGGAAAAGTGATGTGTAAAATAAAGCTGCTGAATACATATTGTCAAGACACAATGTAGACGTTATGACACATAAAGCATTTTCTCAGTTGTCACAAAACCCATCGATCCTACAGTTAAACAAACACTCTCCGTGAACGATATTAAACATGCATTTAAAATGCTAATTCTGCATTAGACTAGCTTGATTTTAAGCTTATAGGCAAAAGCTCTATTCTGAGGTAGGGAAGCGTATCCTCAGTTTCAGCATGTCAGACTGTGGCGTACTGTTGCTCAGTGAGCTCTTTGTATTCCTTGTAAGTAGACAGCCGTTTGACAGTTTGTTTCAAAGAATGTTTCAAAATGTTTCAATACCTAAGGGGAGGTATGCAAGGAAGGAGAAATCACAGAGGCAATTCAGTTATGCAAATCACATCACACTGTTTTCATTAATCCCACCTGAACATTGCAAACTGTCTGTGCAGAACCCGCAGAGAGAAAAAGGAAGAAAGAAAGACAGAAAAAAACACTTGAAACTTTTTCAATCTATCTATCTACGTCTTAATTTGATAAAATTATGACAGACGGAGTTATGTGACATTTTGATGGGCTCTCTGGTTCGTACGTATAATACGCCATAAAGTGCGTATCATTTGCACGCGAAAAACGGCGTACCATATGCACGCCAAAACTCATTTTGGCGTATACATTCCACGCGATTGCACACTTGTATTATTTATACGCATTTTCGTGAGATTTAGACATGGAAATGGTATCACATATGAATAGTTCATGGTTAATTGCCTTGATTCACTAGGATTATAAATGTATAAATTACGACCAACATGTTTTTGACATGCTACAAGTTTGGGGTCAGTAAGTTTTTTTAATTTATGTATTTATTTTTACTTTTTTTATCTATTATTTATCTATTTATTGATTGAGAGAGATGTTAACACTTTTATTCAGCAGACATTATACAATACACTAACCTAAAGGATTATTAGGAACACCATAATACTGTGTTTGACCCCCTTTCGCCTTCAGAACTGCCTTAATTCTACGCGGCATTGATTCAACAAGGTGTTGAAAGCATTCTTTAGAAATGTTGGCCCATATTGATAGAATAGCATCTTGCAGTTGATGGAAATTTGTGGGATGCACATCCAGGGCATGAAGCTCCCGTTCCACCACATCCCAAAGATGCTCTATTGGGTTGAGATCTGGTGACTGTGGGGGCCATTTTAGTACAGTGAACTCATTGTCATGTTCAAGAAACCAATTTGAAATGATTCAAGCTTTGTGACATGGTGCATTATCCTGCTGGAAGTAGCCATCAGAGGATGGGTACATGGTGGTCATAAAGGGATGGACATGGTCAAAAACAATGCTCAGGTAGGCCGTGGCATTTAACGATGCCCAATTGGCACTAAGGGGCCTAAAGTGTACCAAGAAAACATCCCCCACACCATTACACCACCACCACCAGTCTGCACAGTGGTAACAAGGCATGATGGATCCATGTTCTCATTCTGTTTACGCAAAATTCTGACTCTACCATCTGAATGTGTTAACAGAAATCGAGACTCATCAGACCAGGCAACATTTTTCCAGTCTTCAACTGTCCAATTTTGGTGAGCTCGTGCAAATTGTAGCCTCTTTTTCCTTTTTGTAGTGGAGAGTGGTGCCCGGTGGGGTCTTCTACTGTTGTAGCTCATCCGCCTCAAGGTTGTGCGTGTTGTGGCTTCCAAAATGCTTTGCTGCATACCTCAGTTGTAACGAGTGGTTATTTCAGTCAAAAGTTGCTCTTCTATCAGCTTGAATCAGTCTGCCCATTCTCCTCTGACCTCTAGTATCAACAAGGCATTTTCACACACAGGACTGCCACATACTGGATTTTTTTCCCTTTTCACACCATTCTTTGTAAACCCTAGAAATGGTTGTGCGTGAAAATCCCAGTAACTGAGCAGATTGTGAAATATTCAGAACGGCCCGTCTGGCACCAACAACCATGCCACGCTCAAAATGGCTTAAATCACCTTTCTTTCCCATGCTGACATTCAGTTTGGAGTTCAGGAGATTGTCCTGACCAGGACCACACCCCTAAATGCATTGAAGCAACTGCCAGGTTGATTAGATAATTGCATTAATGAGAAATTGAACAGGTGTTCCTAATAATCCTTTAGGTGAGTGTATATACCGTATATATATATATATATATATATATATATATATATATATATATATATATATATATATATATATATATATATATATATATATATATATATATATATATATATATATATATCTCTAAAGATATATATATCTCTAAAGATATATATATCTCTAAAGATATATATATCTTTGCTGAATAAAAGTGTTAACGTCTCTCTCAATCAATCAATAAATACATAATAGACTTTTAAAAAAGTAAAAATAAATACATATATATATACATATACATATATATATATATATATATATATATATATATATATATATATATATATATATATATATATATATTAGGGCTGTCAACGTTAACATGTTAACGCGTACAATTAATTTAAATTCCTTAACAGCGTTAAAATTATTTAACGCAAATAAATTACAGAAGTACGTGAAGCTGCGTCATTAACGTACTTTTCGTCATGCAGTTATTTGATCTTAGAAGTCTGGAGTTTATCACAATCACACTGAGCATCTACAGCACCTGTAACCCTGGTAGGAGGACATTTCCATTCTTTAACCCAATTCTGCTTCTCTGCTTGTGATCAGGCCATTTTAAGCTGTTAAACTCTGAGAAAGTGTTCAGTGATCCAGTAATCAAATTCATTCAAATAGTCCAAAACAGCCCTAATGCAAAGAAAGCCAGGCTGATCACATCAGATATATCAGAGAGAATAGAGACTCATATCGCGTTTTTAGTGAATCATTCATTTCAATGTGCTTTGCTTTAAAACACGAGCTCTGTCATATTCTGTCATTGTTTCTGAAGAGTGCAAGGTTGGTGACTCACAGCAGTCGTACAATAAGCGCGTGAGAGTTTGTAATATTGATGTACAGAGAACGTGTATGTGCGCACTCTTGATAACTGATCGCACGCTGCATTCATGTACAGAGACATTTCAGTACATTCGCGTTGTTTCCACACACTCAGGAAGGATAATGTTTGATTTGTCATGTGTACGTTAGTGATGTCCGGTTCGCGAACGAATCGTTCTTTTGAACCGGCTCTTTTTAGTGAACCGGTCAAATGGCAGTTTACTGTTTAGCACTAATCCACAAATATCTAAAGTTGTTCCATTTTTAACGTGTGTAACTCTTCTTCTTACTCTGAATAAACCAAGTTATTCAGTTACTCCAACAGTACACTGACTTAACCTACTGTACTTAGGAGATAACTGATGCAGATGCGCACGAGCAGTAGAGCAGCTGATATACTGAGCATGTGTGCAGCGGAGTGAGCGACGTTGTTGTGTTTAGTAATCGTAGGTTTATGCTGTCAAAGCGGTTGATTTAGGAGTTTTTTGGCGTCAATATCGTTGTTGTTGCTCTGTACACATACTTTACACTGTGAATTCTGTAAAGTTTTTTTGGTAATGTTTTTTGTTTTCATGGGTGCTTTTGTTTTCATGGGTGCTTAGGTGTGTATAAATTATATGAGTATTAAAATTATTAAAATATTAAAAGTATTACAATATGGGCTCCTTACATTTGGTGTCCTTTTGGAGTTTCCAATGATCCCTGAAACTTGCAGAAAATACAGTTTTGTGAGAATCACCCTTCAATCTGATTTTTTACTTTGGATAGCAAATTAAGACAAAATTAATGTGTTTAAAAAGATAACTGGCGTATGCTTAATTTCACGATAAGTGTGCGATTAAATGTTTTTATATCTATTGAAAGCCCTAATATATATATATATATATATATAAGCAACACAAATATTTTAATTATTGATAATAATAATAATAATAATAATAATAATAATAATAATAATAATAATAATAATAATAATAATAATAATTTGAATTTATTATAATAATTAATAATTTTATTTTGAGCATCAAATCAGCATATTAATATGTTTTGTTGTCTATCTTTTAAATCTGTTTTTGAAGTGTCCTGCTCAGTGCAGCGCTCAGCCTCACGTTTCAGCCGCTATAGGTTGTTTGCAATCACGTGGTTCTGATGACAAGCACAATTCAGATGGAGGACAGGAAGTGAAAAACAGAATGGATGAGATGGAGGAAAGTCCGTATAAACAGAAAATCACAGCATATGTTGGACGTGATCCTTATGTTATGAAGAGGACCAATTTTTCTACTTAATTGGAAGACTTGACTGCCATCTAGACGGCTGATATAGAGAATGTGAAGCTGCTGTCACGCCGTATTGAGTTCTGGTCTGGTTTGTTTATGTCGCGCTTCCTTTCTACCAGTAAGTGTAGGTTATTTTGATTTTCTGTCGACTCGTAATTGTGAAATTTCACCATTGTAGGTCATTCATGTTGCATCGACTATTTCCATACGAACTCACACATTGTTCAGGTGGAAAACAGCGAAATGTAATACACTTTTCTACGTGTAAAACCCTACTTTTTACGGTCTATGGTAAAAACACAGGTTGAGGAGGTGACGGTAAGATGCTGGATAGCAAATCGAGTAATGTCACTGATTAAACCCACAGCCAGTCACTCAATAAAAAATCACATTGCTTTTGAAAGGTCTGTATTTGATTTGGTTTAATTAACTTTACATTTGCTAGTATGATTCTCACTTAGCTTGTGAATTAACAAAACTTGCCCACAGCCACTTCAAAATGTGATTTTGGTTGTAATTTGTTGAAATAAATATTTAAAAAATACTAAAGTTTTTGTGTCTGTCTGCTGAATGTGATCCTCTCAGATTCTCCTGCGTGGCCATATGGGGAAGTGAATATTTACAATGACAACAATAAGTTTCAGTTACATTGACACCTTTCCAACAAAGAAATAGATCGACTTCTATCAGCTTGTTGAACACATTTTTATTTCTACCATATAGCTGAAGCAGCAGCGAGTGCACAGCATGTGACACTGTTTTCACGGTAACGTTAACCAGATCAACATTGTGAACCAAATTCTTCAAAACGTCAGTGAAAACATCAAATGAACATGCATTGCAATAAAATATGATCTTCCCTGCAAACGATACCAAGAAGAATGTGAATATTTAACCAAGTCAAAAACAAAGGAAAGCCGATATCCAGATTAAGTTCAGTATCAGTATCAGCAGACGCAAAACGCCATTAAAGGCAACACAATTTAAAGTAAAAAAGTGATAAAAGTTAGGTAAACGACAAAAGCTCTTTGTGGTTTCTCGGTTTGATCGATTTGAGCAACTATAAACCACACAAAACATAGGCCTTTTGAGTTTGTGTTAGTGATTCTTATAGAGATTCCTATGTAGAAAATCGCTTCCTGCCCTCCTTCTGCATTTCGCGCCTCAGCAGTGACGTCACGTGCAGACAACCTATTGGACGCAACACGGAAAAGTCTTCTGAATTTATTTTGTAGTAAGTAACGAAAATGCTTTGATGAAATGTATTGGAGTAAAAGTATACATTTTATGTAAGAAATGTAGTGGAGTAAAAGTAATAGTTGACAGAAATATAAAAACTCAAGTAAAGTACAGATTCTCCCAAAAAATACTCAAGTAGCCTACTGTAACGAAGTATAATGATGCTGAACATTTAGCTTTTGTCCTCTTTACATTTTGAAATATGAAAATAGTATAAAAATTTTAAATTGTTATAATATTTCACAATATTACATTTTACTGAATGTTTGATTATATTGCCTTGGTGGGCATAAGATAATTATTTTAAAAACATTTAAAAATCAAATGTATTAAACATAAAATGTCTTTGCACTAACATATAATCCTCATAATCCTTACAGATACATATATCTTTTTGAAGTTAAAGCACCGTTTTATCTTTCTCTAATTGATTCTTGCATCAAATGCATTCTCACAATACCGAAATGCCTCTCTCTGTTCTGCTGATGTCTTATTTATTTGTCACTCAATATTTCCCTTTGAAGTGTCAACTACGGGATCAAGTTATAAAAATATTCCAGCCAAATCCGATAAAACACTCTATAAACAGGAGAACTGAGGGAATATGTCATGCTAAAAGCATAATTGGCATTATACATTCTGTTTAAAATCTACATCAGGGGATCCAAACTGACACGTCCTCATTAAGCCTCTGGCCCGTGCCTTGCCGGAGAAATAAAAGTGATTGCAATAATTACACCAGCGAGGATGAGGATGATGATGATGGTGATGATGATGAGGAGGAGGAGGTACTTCTGGCTACAGGTGGCTCTGATTAAGTTTAATCTGGCAGCCAGCCCTCCTCTTGCTATCTCTTCTCCAGGCTCTGTGCCTCTAGGTGTAAAGGCTCGGAGGCAGCCTTCCATAATGAGCTCCTCAGCTACACACTGGATACCCTGGAGTACAGTCCCCACAGAGCCATAATGAGCACTCCAGTGCAGCACTCTGTACTCGCAGCCAAGGGCTCCAAGCCGGCCTCCCCATAGACAATGGCACACGGGTGGGCATGGCTTGTTCGCCATTCTCCTCTCAGTCGGTCCCCGGGGTGCTTGTATAGAAGGTGGGAGGGGTGGCCGGGAGCCTGCATTTGGCAGCGGTTGCCTCGCAGGGAGAGGCGCTCGTCTTGGCCCGCCGACAGCCCTCCTTCACATCCAGCGATCGTGTGGGGTAGCGAGTGTGAAAAAGCGTGGCAGAGAGGCAGCAGGCAGAAGGCACGTCTTCTGGATGGACTTGGAATCACTGCATCAGTGGTGTGGGAAAACTACTTCCCAGACAGCATTAAATAGACTCACTGGGATCAGGAGACACCCACTATCCTAGCATTTGGGATGCGCTCGCTCTTAGTCTTTTGATTATCTTGGTTATTTAAATGGATTTGCATAACAATCAGCTAGGTTTTATTAGCCGACGAGATGCAGAAAACAATCAGTGCGCTGCAGTGTTGATGCAAGACTCTTAATTACAATGTTGAATAATGTCAAGCAAATGAATCAAGCCAAGCACCTCTCACATCAGCTTTCATCAGGATGGAGAGATACAGGGAGCACGCTCATTACGCTTGCAGAGTGTGTGGGTCGTCGATCAGGGGGCCGAGGTGATGCTGAAGTGCTCTGTAGGTTAGCTTTTCACTGTTCCACAATTACGGATATGGAGGGAAATATGATAATATTGTTTATGCATTGCGACTGGCAATGGGCACCGTTTCTTTCTTCTTCTTCTTCTTTTTTTTTAATTGCTCTGTATTTTAATGAGATCACCTCTCTTGATCTTGGACAGACACGGTGTTGGCTAGCACTGTCTTTTCTGAAACAGCTCCATCTGGGAATGAGGATTACATAGTTATTATCTTGGGGGAGGATTAAGGATTTGTGTCTATCGCTGGGTGGTGCAGCCAAAGACAAATAAATCTCAACATGCTGTTAATGCATAGTCTCTATTGTTCCTTTTGTAATAATCAAGAAAAAAAAACAAAAAAACATGGGCAATGATGGTGGTGAGGGGTTTTGGGGTTTACTGCTGCATGTCCTGTTTGGGAGGTGGGATTTATCGGAACAATGTTTCATCAACAGACATAATACGCTGGATTCCGCTGTTCTGGAACACTCAAGCTGTAGAGAGATCAGAGAGTAAATTCATTCTGAAAAACAAAGATTGAAAATTGAGTACAGGATACAAGGTTATATTGCTCTGTCGCTTTTATGTTTTGAATATACACGGTTTTATGTGGCAGGACAGATGTCTTGTTTGAGTACAACCTAAATCCTAAATCACACTTCAATACATTATTCTGTACAGCAGAATTTATCGCACAAATCTATGACACTATAGGGTCAGGGTCAAAAATGAATGGGGGCATTAGGCAAAATGTTACTTTTTAACATGAAACTTCCTAATAAAATTGCCAAGACCAGATGCATATTAACTAGGGCTGTCAATAGATTAAACAAAATCATCACGATTAATCATACCATTTTTGTGTGATTAATCGTAATTATTCGTATACTTATCGCTAAATTAATCATACACCATTTATCTTGTTTAAAGGTCCCATGGCATGGCATTTTTCTATTATTTTATAATGTTTCCTGAGGTTTACTTATATTGTTAGTATGATTTTTACATCAAAAAATGTAATAATTTAGAAATAAAAGTGATTTTTTCTATACTGATGTTTGCCCTGTGGCTGAATGCCCTGTTTCAAGGGGAGTGTATGCTGTGAGACTTCAGTGAAAACGCACACTGTTGTGATTGGCTGACATCTTTGCATTTGAAATGAGTGTTAGATTATGTTGTGGAGGGGGCGTGGTTTAGCGAGGCACTGCACGCACTGCATGCATGAGAAGGAGAGACTGGGCACGTGAACCACTGAGAGCTGGAGGAAGTTTTATTGTAACTGACTTCATTGCAATGTATCTTATAATTTGTTTTTGTGTACATTTTTGACATTTCTGTGCATTTAAATAGGTTTTAGGTCTGTATTATCTGTGTAAATAAGTAGGGACTTTTATTTTGACGGGTGTTGCAGTCTACGGAGCGATATGAAAAAAGAGGGAGCGCTCGTGAGAGCTCGCGGTTCATCATTCAGTGGGTTTAAGAAGATTCAAAGTTTAAAGTTTGTTTAGCACCCCCCGAAAAGACAATAGGTGTGTATGTGCTTGTTTACTGTCCTTTGTAATGAGTATGTTTATGTATTTCGCTGTATTGTTATTGATAATGCTATGGAGAGAGAGTTTGTGTAAGAGGTGTTTGCGCACTTCTTTGTTTTTTGTTCAGCTCTTACAGTGATTTTTGGAGAGAAACGGTTTCAATAAACTCCTGAAACATCAGTAAAGTCTAGCCATCATTCGGACGGGGTCCGCTACATTTATTATACTGAGTTGTTGAGAGCGCTGTGCTGTTAGCGCGAGCTTATTTGTATCTGAGAGTTCTGAATAAACAGTCCTAGTCACGTCGACTCTGTCATTGCAGCGCGCTTTCTCTCACAAAATGCTTTCACCACAACTAACAGCAAACAGGACGTCGATATGAATACTGTAAGAGCCTCGCTGTGCTGCATAACAGCGTCATTCATTATAACGGCAGTTTGAGCAAGTGTGCAGATACACTCGCGATATGTGATTGACAGCTCCGGACATTATAAAGAGTGTTCTCTGATCGCTCTCTGTAGTCAAATTACTTAAAAAACGAATATGTTTCATTCTACTAACAGAAACGATCGTTTTAGTCACTGGCTTGATTCACTGATGCATTAGGGCATCAAGACGGTGATCATTAAACGATCTAGAAAGTAAGTCTGAGTGAATTTGAATGATTAGCTACACATCAGAGATCACTGATCACAGATCAGGCATTAATGAACACTGTTACTCACTGTTTGTCGCGGTGCTGTCGAATCCATATCGTAAAGTCTGTTTGTAAAGCCTGTGCTGACATAAACTGAACCCATTTTCTCCGAGTGCTCTGGGCGGGCAAAGCAGGGGAAGGGGAGGTAACCTTTCCTGTTATGACATCATAACAGGAAAATTCGAGATCAGCTCGTTTGAGCTCTCATTTTCTCAAAGGCAGAGAAAGACAGCCAGAACTCGGTTTACACCCATCAAAATTTCTAGCCACTTGGAACTCATATTAATGTTGAAAAACCTCATAAAATGACATTTTCATGCCATGAGACCTTTAAAACATTCGTTTTGTCATCATTTGCTATATCCAGCAAAGTAAACCTGCAGATTGAAGGGTGAAAGCACCGTTTTGGACTGATTGTTTGAATTAATTTGCTTACTAGATCACTGATTTGAAAACTTTCCCTGAGTTTAGCGGCTTAAAATGATCTGATCGCAAATAGAGAAGTAAAAAATTTTGAATTTCACCTGCAGGGTTACAAATGCTTGTGCCATTGTAGATGTTGCAGTGTGATAATCTCCCAAATTCTAAGATCATCTAACTGTGTGACGTAAATTACATTAAAGGGATAGTTCACCAAAAATTTAAATTCTGTCATCATTTACTCATCCTCAAGTTGTTCCAAACCTGTATGAGTTCCCTTGTTCTGCTGAGCCATTTCAAGTTTTGCTGATCATACTTCCTATTCTTTTGTTTTCTGCCTGCAGTAACTGTGAGTAAAACGTCACTTCATCATTGTCTATCAGACATTGCCACCTTGTGAAATAAAGGTGAATTGCACTTATTACGTCATCGAAGATTCAATTATTGTTGTGCAGAAAATAATATACTTATACTGTTATACACCTCGGACCGTTAACTACCCTATACAGTCTTTACAAAAAATGAATGGGAAAACATGCATTCTTTTATTTTTTTCTTGTTATATTGTTTGTAGTAAATTGATTGAATTTATATAATTGATATAAATAAATAAACAACTTACATTACATTTCACATTCCTGTAGCTCAAACAGTGGAGCATGGTGCTCGTAACGGCAAGGTCATAGGTTCGATTCCCATGTATATTTGAATTCAATGTAATGTACATTTTGCTTCCTTTAGCAATATTTGACATTTTAAGTTGTTAACATAAATCAATATAACAGTTTGCCCTCAAACATGTCAAAGATTCGTCTACAAACACATGGACCACGAATGCCCCTGGCCACAAGTGACCTTTGGTAGACCGGCAACCTGATTTGATCCTTTGTGTTGTATGGAAAACCAAAGCTCACAAAGCCTACTCTTATCCTCATGTAAACCCATTAGCTCATCAAGCTACAACTGTAGTTCTCAGCAAGTGGCGATACAAGTACCACACCTGTTACTGAAGGCTGACTGGCGCTTGTTTGTAAGTGCGATGTATGTTGAAAGCATTGACATGTGTAAGTGTTGAAAGCCCCGTTACTAACCGAGCACACGCCCTGATTTGATAGCCCTGAGTGGAGCTGTAGTATTAAGCAGAGCATGCTGTTAGAATTGGTTTAATCATCATGAAGGACATAGTCGTAAATGGAGACGACGTGACATTGTCTTTTCAAACAGCCTCTTTATTAGTGCTGGAGGATGCTGTAATCTAGAGAGCTACAGCCTGCCAGCGGTTCCTCTGTGAACGGCTTACCTTTGTGCAGCGCACAATCGCTGCTGCACGTTTGGTCCACCCTTAGAGCCCACGCCATCACAACAGCCATTTGGACAATTCTGTATTGTGCTGACAAAAAGAAGGAATTGGGAAAGAAATGAGTGGCAGGAGAGAGAAAGAAGACAATATGTTGCAAGACATCTTATTTTATTCAATGTGATTCCTGTAGACATGGGGCATTTCTTATCATTTCAAATGCCCCTATTGTGCCGTTTTAAAGGTTCCTAAGTTTGTTTTGGAGGTCTCCTACAATAGGTTTACATGCATCCAAGGTAAAAAATAAAAATAAAAATAAATATGTGAAGAGCCTACTCTGCTCTGATTGGTCAGATGGCCCAGTCTGTTGTGATTAGTCTACCGCTTACAGAGCATGTTGGAAACAAAACGCCTATTACCATATTTGAATTTGATATTAACAGGAACGATAGCATCTGTTTTTATGTATTAATTCCAGCACGTGTCCTCATTCTTTTGAAGGGCAAGCAAAGTGGATATGCTACGCTGAAAATAGCATCTTCACAACATTTTGACAGTACGAACCAAACTCTTTCAGGTACAACTATAGTGTTTAAGGGGTGGCCAAAGTAAACATTTTTCATGTGCAGCCATTAAAGATCATAGGTGGGCATTATGCAAATATGTTACATTGTAGGTATGTAACAGGAAGTGAGACTAGAATTGCTGATGACTTGTTTCACCATGAATCGGTTCATTGTTTTAGGAGACAATAACTTTATTTGTGGTGCACTTTGATCCTAAAAACTTGCAAACTGCTTTATAACGCACTGCATGAAAGGTAATATTAGAAAAAAGCATAATAGGGGCACTTTAATCATAAAAGCACTGGATTCCTGTCATATCACCTGAAATATGCTCTTCAAAAAAGCATGCAATTTAGGATAAAATATGCAGTATTAGAAATGATCGGGTACATATAAAGGCCTTTCATAATAGTCCCTGCATTGGTTCAAAAACAGTCTGAGGTCTTAATGATTGGGATTCAAGTTTCTCAGCATAAAGATTACTATTTCACATCTACACCAACATTTGGATGGACTGCTGTGTTATTGAGTTAACAGGCTGCAATTTGCATATGAGGTTACCAATTTCACATAAAATTTTGACTTCTCTTTTGTCCCACAATTGAATTTTTCAGACATCCAGTGCCCTAATCTGGCAACTATGGTGTTAAATGTCACAGAATTGCTATATTTAGATTCCAGCCAGCATTTTCTCATACAGTTGCATCTTTACACGATACAGTGCTTTTTAGATAAAGGAAGGATATGAGAGCAAGGATTCACATGAAGGAGAAAAAACAAAGAATTATAGTGTCATCAAGGATCAGTTTGCTTTTTAAAATCCGCTGTTATTTGTCCTGACATACATACGGCCGCAGTGTTTTTCCGCCTCAATCTTATAAGCCAGGCCGAGTTGTTCCACTGACTGTGGCTTAAGCAACAGATGACTCAACCGAACAATATGCTTATAAACCACTTAGCCTCAAAAACAAAAAAAGCTAAAATAAGCCTCTAAGTTTTGAAGTGCTCATAGTAAGCTTTTTACAAAATAAAACGTACATTTTGCTTTAAAGTCTAAGTTATTAAGGCTGCACGATAAAGCTGGGTCAATCACAGCACATTGTGAGTTTCTGTGCCACATTTTATCCCAGAATCAAAATATTTGTAAAAGACGCACACAAAAGAAAAGTATTGTTTGCTTCATGAGTCTCCAAAGGCTATGAATTATTCAGTGTGACCAAATACCAGTTAACATTTTCAGAAATGAGACACTAAATCACTGCAGAGACTCCACAGCCATTCAGAGAAAGCTGTATCTTGTCACACACATTCTAGTGGATGAGCTCTTTTCTGGAGCAAAGGAGAAGTTGGGAAAAGCTGGTTCTTCTGCTCCTCTACCTCAGAGACGAGGATCAGCAGGCAGAATCCTTTATTTGTCCCAGAGTTGAGTGTGTGGAACACTTGGCCTCGTCCCTCGGTGCTGCCAGGATCAGAGCAGTGCGCGTCCATGGTCTCACTGCTGGCAACACACAAAGCCAGCTTGGAATGACAAATTGGTCTGAGACACCACCAGGCACATGCCAAGAAACACTCGCAGAACACACCACACCAAATTGGCAATCTGAACTAAGTTTAGACAAGCTGAACACACAAGCACAAATCAAATATCTGCAGGGTTTGTATGTGCACATGACTCTGTATACAGGATGTTCATGCATAATTATGATGTGCTCTGTTTTTACAATGTGCGATTTTACACAAAGCACACATTCATAATGCTTTTATTTTGGATAGGATGCAGTCTCTAAGGAGTCTGAGGGAGGTGGCCCATTTATTCTCTCTCTTTTGTTTGTATTCATGATATGGAAAAGCATTTCGGATTCACAGAGTTTTGTTTTCAAAAATAAGATAGTATTTGTTTTCTGATTAACATATTACAATTTACCACACCATCAATAAAAAATGTAGAGGTTAGGTTTATACTAACTTGTTTGCTGTTGACATTTCTGTTATTCTGTTTCCACACCCTTAAGAGAAATGGTAACGATAGCAAAACCCTTGGTGGTGCTATAGCACCCTTTGGAAGTGCTATACAGAATGAAATCTTTTTAATACTAGTTTATTTCCATTAATATATAGGCTATACCTTCCATTGAAACAAAACTGCAAATGTGTACTATCGTTTACCAGCTGCGCAGAATATTTTTTTTTAGTTCAACATCTGCATGTGTGGCTTATGAAGGACTTGTAAATGTAGTAGACTTTTTCTGACTACATGAGGTGCAAACACTAACATTACAATGGCATTACCATGTTTTGGAGACCTTGGAGTAAATTTTCAAATCATCACTCTATCATAGTAGTGTTATAACTGACTTTTTTGAAAGGTAATTTTGAGGGTTTTCAAGAAGTGCTGTTTCATGTGAATAAGTGTTTTAGAGAGTGTTGTTGCCAATAAATTTATATTTTAATTAATACACTTGATAATAATTAATACACTTGTGAAGTAGTTTCTGTTTCTGTTGTGTTTATGCCTGTTTACAAATGTAATGAACGCATATCCTCCTGTCATTTTTGTTAATGTAGAGTTGATTTATTAAAGGGTAAGTTCACCCAAAATGAAATTGTCATTAATTACTCACCCTCATGTTGTTCCAAACCTCGTTCATCTTCAAAACACTAAAATATTGTATATATAAAAAAATATTTTAATGAAATCTGAGAGCTTTCTGTCCCTCCACTGACACAGAGCTACCATTTTCAAGCCCCAGAATGGTAAAGACGACATTAAAGTAATTCACATGACTTTGGTGGTTATACCTCAATTTTATGAAGCAACACGAGTGAATTGTTTGCACAAAAATACATAATTTACCACTTTATTTACAAATTATGAATCTCCAAGACTCGATCATGCAACACCTGCTCTCAAAACAACTTCTTCTCTCACATCAACACAACAAGTATGCGTCGTGATGCTCTCGTGAGCACGCGTTGGAGATTAATATTTTGTTAATAAAGTGGTAAACAAAGCACTCGTGTCACTTCATAAAATTTAGGTTCAACCACTGGAGTCATGGATTACTTTTATGATGTCTTTACAACCTTTCTGGGGCTTGAAAGTGGTAGTTGCGCAGTCGATGGAGGGACAGAAAGCTCTCAGATTTAATCTAAAAGATCTTCATTTGTATTCCAAAAATCTTACGGGTTTGGAACGACATGACGGTGAGTATAAGGGATAGTTCACCCAAAAATGAAAATTGTCAATTTTGACAAAATTGTGCATTTATTAAAATTAAAAATAGAATAATATAAATCCTGATGTCATGACAACAACAAAGTAAGTGCAGCATTTCAAGAAACAAAACCTACCTAAAACTGTATTTCCTTCAGGCAATGCAAATGTACTTAAAATATGGTTGTTTATTGTGTTGTGTGATCTTTTTGATATATTCCAGTGTACACATTTCCCTCCCTTCCAATACGAAAGCTAATTTACAAACCGGTAGTTCAAATATAGGCCAGAAACAACAGACATGACTCTTTTCCCTACCAATGCCTGAATCTATGAATTTAGACTGGATATGAATGACAGGACTTATTTCAGCATATGGCAGGTGGGTACTTTGACTGCCTGGTAGGGTTTTTTATTTTGCCATTAAAATGATATTTGGTCACTCTTTGATGGTTTGTGCCTGAAACCACGCCTTATCATGATTTCAGGTGGACCACTCAAATTGAAAGCATCCATCGCTTGAAGCTACATCAAATAATTGTTTTGAGTCGTAGTGGATTTTATCTGGGATAGGACTTACTTGTTGAAAATGATCCTGGAGAACAATAAAATGCTTTTTTTTTCTCCTCTGGATACGTCTGCAAAAATATATGACAGTCTGGCCCGTGCTTATTGAATTCAGGCCTCGTATCAGTCACAAACCCAAATTCCCCTTATTTCTTTTGGGGGAGTAGAAGCCCCCAATATGATAAATGTACAGTACGGTCCTTTGATTGTATGGCCGAGGCAGCCGCTAAATTATACTGCTCAGTTTGAGGGCTCCAAGTTGCCTAAGGCTTTTAAATTGCTAATGATCAACTGTGAAGAAGCACTTTGATAGCAGTGCCGGGGGACTTTAAAGCAGATCTACTGTTGTGTGCGAAGCACCCGCTTCACACTGGAAACCCTGTACCATTACTCTTTTAGAAATAGGCGATGTCAAAAATGGAAACAGGAAGAAAAATCCAAGAAAAAAAAAAAAGAATAAGTGGCCCAACCCACTCCAAAGGCAGACATGCTGCATGCATAAGTATTATAGCATTAAGGAAGACACATCTGACAACTGCAGCGAGTACTAACCTAGTAGTGTGACTGTTTCATTGTAAACTTGGCCTGTTACGCTCTTTATTTTACACAACTGTCATCACGTTCTCACATTATATGGTGCCACAGCTGCTAAGATCTAAGGACTGCAGCAGGTTTTTTTCTCTTCTTCTTTTTTTTTTCGCTTCACAAGATCAAAAACATGGAAGTCACGTGATCAAAAGCATCTGATTATCCATTTAAGTACAGACCTTTTTTTAATCCCTCAGAGAGAAATGTGGGTGTTGTTGTTGCTTCCTCATATATATATATATATTTTTTGTGCTTTTTCATATTATAACTAAACAACTAAATAAAAAATGTGTCATAAATAGAGACAACAAAATCAAGAGCATGCAAGGGTTGTGCAACTTATTTAACGCTCAGTACTCTTGAGTGTCAGCCAGGAAGTAACAAGTACAAAGTCTCCCAGTGTGTGAGGAGAATGTTACTGGGCCAGAGCATCCTCACTGTGCCAGCCTGCCAGAAAAGCCCTGCTCCTTATTTTGCCTTGGGTGAATAGTGCTCTTGTTTGTGAGTTTAAATGGGAGTCGTCTGAGATCGCGGTGAGTCTTCTCCACCTGGTGCCTAGCGGAGAAGACAAGTTAATGTGACGACGTCAGACCCTCTCTTTAAGATTGCTTTTAAGGTGAAAAGTACTTCGGCGCTCGCTCCTGCCAATTCTCAGCCTGAGGCTTTTTATCTCACTAGGGCTGGCTGAGAGAGAGAGAGAGAGAGAGAGAGAGAGAGAGAGAGAGAGAGAGAGAGAGAGAGAGAGAGAGAGAGAGAGAGAGAGAGAATTATTTGCGTTCTTTTAGGAGCTGTGTTGCCAGCACCATCAATATAAAACAGAAAACATTACTGCATCGGCAACAACTGATTGGCTCATTTGTTGGTGGTGTTGCATATACCAGTCAAAGATTTTGAATAATTCTGAAAAAAATTGTTTTTACATTTTTGAACACAAAATGAGTAACACAGTAATATTGTAATATATAGTAATATAGTGAAATGTTATTACAATTTCAAATAACTGTTTCCTGGTTTAATATATGTTCAAATGTAATGTATTCCTGTGATGGCAAAGCTGAATTATCAGCATCATTACTCCAGTCTTAAAGGATTAGTTCACTTCAAAATGAAAATTTCCTGATATTTTACTCACCCCCATCTCATTCAAGGTGTTCTTTCTTTCATCAGTTGAAAAGAAATGCAGTTTTTTGAGGAAAATATTCCAGGATTTTTCTCCACATAATGGAATTTGATGGCAACCAACAGGTTGAAGGTTCAAATCAATGCAGTTTCAAAGGGCTTCAAAGGGCTTCAGAGGCTCTGCATGATCCCAGACGAGGAATAGGGTCTTATCTAGTGAAACAATCAGTCAGTTTTGCCCCAAGCGAACATGCGAAGACTAATACAAATGCCCTTTACCAAAAAAAAAAGTCTTCGCACGTGCGCTTTGTAAACACGGGGCGGTACTTCTGCCTACGTCTAATGTGACTTTTACGACATGATTAGGTAATCCGTGGTGCGACCCAGAGCAGCGCAAGATGAGCAATTTAGGTTAAAAAGTATATCTTTTTTTTTTTTTTTTGAAAATGACAGATCGTTTCACTTGATAAAACCATATTTCTCATCCTGGATCATGTAGAGGACTTTGAAGCCCTTCGAAGCCCTTTGAAACCGAAACACATTGATTTGGACCTTCAACCCATTGGTTGCCATAGAACTGCATTATATGAAGAAAAATCCTGGAATGTTTTCCTCAAAAAATGTAATTTCTTTTCGACAGAAGAAAGAAAGACATGGACGTCTTGGATGAGATGGGGGTAAGTAAATATCAGGAAATTTTCATTTTGAAGTGAACTGAACTCTTTACCCGCCAGTGTTTTTAAAAAAAAGTTGCCAGCCACCGGCAGGGTTTTTTTACAAAAATGTACTCGCCCATATAATATTTTGTTGCATGAATATCTGAGCATGCAATATATCAAAAGAAAGAGAAGACCCTCTGCTTTTAAACAAACCAACAAAAAAAATTGTATTCTAGCTTTATGCATTCTTTTTTATCAATACTTTAATATGAGTAAGTTTAATAAAAAAGCAACATTTTGATCATGTTTTTGTTAAAGACTACATTCAGATCAGATTCAGAGCGATGATCAAACACATCAAAATTCCATGTTTGGCGGGGAAAGAATTAACCCTCTGGAGTCTGAGCTGTTTTGGGGCTCTGCTTTTTCAGTTGCTTATAAACACATTAAAGGGTTACTTCAGCGATTAGCATTAAGCTTTGTATAAGTAGAAACCAGGTAGTATATTCAAATTATGGTACTTTTCCCCCTCATATCCCCCTGAAATGAGAAAATTATGCATTTTATTTCTGGAAAAAATCATCCGATGACGCAAATATCGTCATTTTGTGCCATCCATCCATCCATCATCTTTCGCTTATCCGGGGCCGGGTCGCGGGGGCAACAGTCTAAGCAGAGACGCCCAGACTTCCCTCTCCCTAGCCACTTCCTCCAGCTCTTCCGGGGGAACCCCGAGGCGTTCCCAGGCCAGCCGGGAGACAGAGTCCCTCCAGCGTGTCCTAGGTCTTCCCCGGGGCCTTCTTTCGGTGGGACGTGCCTGGAACTCCTCCCTGGAAAGGCGTCCAGGAGGCATCCGAAATAGATGCCCGAGCCACCTCAGCTGGCTCCTCTTGATGTGGAGGACCAACGTCTCTACTCTGAGCTCCTTCCGAGTGACAGAGCTTCTCACCCTATCTCTAAGGGAGCGCCCAGCCACCCTACGGAGAAAGCTCATTTCGGCCGCCTGTATCCGGGATCTTGTCCTTTCGGTCATGACCCACATCTCTGGACCATAGGTGAGAGTAGGAACGTAGATTGACCGGTAAATCGAGAGCTTTGCCTTACAGCTCAGCTCCTTCTTTACCACGACAGACCAGTACATCGACTGCATTACTGCAGAAGCTGCACCGATCCGTCTGTCAATCTCCCGTTCCATCCTTCCCTCACTCGTGAACAAGACCCCAAGATACCTGAACTCCTCCACTTGAGGCAGGAACTCTCCACTGACTCTGAAATCTGACTCCTGCTGCGTCTGTGCCGTGCCTTTCGTTCGGTTCACTCACACTTTATTGGAAAGACACGTTCAGTTTTTAGTCTCTAACTGAACAAAATTATTGTATTAGTATGAAAATCAAAACGACGGTGGGGGCGATGTCCTGGTGGGCAAGTGATAACCAGTGGCCGTGGCTTTGAGAGTGGCCTGGTAGGGCAGCGAAGCAAGTGCATTCTGGGAGTTGTTGTCTTTCATCCACATGAGGCAAAAATACAATTTCTGTCTTTTCTCAGTCTAGAAGGCACCAAATTCAAAAATAATTTCACATTTCTGCATAATGAATGAACTTCAGGTATGTGACTAAGAGAGCAACAGGACAAAGGAAATACATTTTGTTATAGTTTATTTAGTCAACAAAGGCCTATTATATTTTAAAGGTCCTGTACTTCGTGATCCCATTTTTCAAACTTTAGTTAGTGTGTAATGTTGCTGTTAGAGCATTTATAATACCTGTAAAATTATAAAGCTCAAAGTTCAATGCCAAGCGAGATATTTTATTTAACAGAAGTTCCCTTTCAAAGCCTACAGCGAACGGCTGGTTAGGACTACATCCTGGTATTTCCTGCTTTAATTACGTCAGTAGAGCAGTATGTCGACTAACCTCCGCCCACAAGAACACGCGAAAAAGGGGGCGTGGTCTTGTTGCTCCCGCGTGGAGAATAGGAAGTGTTGCGTTCGTTTGCGTTCGTATAGTTTGTTTGTTGCCATGTCATCGAGACGCTGTTATTTTCATCCCGGAGTCAAGTCACCTTTGTTTGGCTTTCCCAGGGACGCTGTACTTAGAGATCATTGAGCGCATGCATCCCCGTTATGGTAAGAGGCGTGACCTTTCCGGTAACGTGCGCTCTGCGTGCGCTAAGCTGCTGTCGAATCACAACACGGGAACGCTGGCACAATCAGAACTCGTTACGTGTTTCTGAAGGAGGGACTTCATAGAACAGGGAAATCTTTCAAGCCGTTTTGAGGACAGTGAAAACAGCAGTATACAGATAAGTAAATTGTGTGAAAAATACTGTTTTTTTACACGCGAAACATGAACACATGTTATATTGCACACTGTAAACACAATCAAAGCTTCAAAAAAACACGAAAAACGGGACCTTTAAATTATCTATTTAGCATTTTTTCTTGTTTCCAGTCCAAATATCAAAAATGAGTCAAATAAGATAAGTAAAATGTTCTGGGGAAAAGAAATCTAAATGAAGTGAGTTTTTGCTTAAAACAAGCTAAATTATCTGCCAATGGGGTAAGAAAAATAATCTTATTTCTGTTTGGGACAGAAACAAGAAACGAGATTTCAATCAAAAACAAGATTTTTTTTCTTACCCCATTGGCATATAATTTAGCTTGTTTTAAGCAAAAACTCACTTTTTTATTTGATTTTCAACAAAACAAGAAAAACTTTACTTATCTAGTAAATGCATCTTGACTAGAAAAAAGACACAAATTCTAAGAAGAGCATTTTTTGCAGTGTACCATTTGTAATGTTTTTGAAAGAAGTCTCATGCTAAAAAAACAGTAATATTGTGACACTGAACACAATTCAGTATTCAATAAATACAAATAACTGAATAATTGGTAATGATGAATGTTATAAGTAAAATATTTGGGATTTAAACCAACATAATGCAATGCAATTATGATGTCAAAGAGTAATGTGTGAATTCAGGTTGATTGGGGCACTTTTTTCACAGTCATTTCAATGGCAAACATTTTCTGAATCATTTGATTTTGTAAACGATCAGATACACACAATACTCAAATATCATTTTGAGTTTCGGTTCATTTATGAGACACGCCATCATTGTGTGTATGACGTTTTATGTTGCAGCAGGATTAATACTTAAACAATCTTTTTGCGTTTAATATTCACAGATGCTAACAAAATAAACTTAGCCTACCTTATAATCAGCAGCTGAATGAGGTGAGCTGAATTATTCCAGGATTATTCCTCAGCATGTCTCAAAACGATGTAGCTGAAGTATAGCACTACACTTGATGTGTTTGTTTGAGTTGATGTGTGGGCGTTGACGCATGGATCTTGTAGTGGCCACATTAGCGGATAATGATACCCTCGCGAACGACTGACATCTCTCTCTTTTCAAACAGATTAAACACAGAATATTTGTTTTTGATTTGATTTACATTATTTAAAACCTGACATTTCAACATTTCTTTAGACATATGTCTCATGTTTGTGAAACAAGTATTCACTAAGCTAGAGTTCCTTTTCTGAAGACTATCTCAATGAAAATCTTTCTGAGAGAGGCTGCAGATCACGTAAGGGTATCATGTTTGTTTTCTTTATTTTGCAAAAAGCACAACAATTTTGTTTTGTTTTTTGTGACTGTACACAAAAAATAAATATAAATTTAACAGATTATAATGATTATAACACTTGCCTGACTGATAAAAAAATGACAGAGTTATTTGAGTCTCTTTGGCATTGATTATAAAAAAAGCGAGTCGATCGCGCCGGTGCGACGGCCGACTCGAGGGGGTTAACTGTCACATAATCCTCCACAATTTGGTGCTTAATAATTATAAAATGAAAAATCATTATACATTAGGGGTGGAACGGTACAAGTATTCGTACTAAACCGCTTCAGTACAGGGCTTACGGTTCGGTGCACGTGTGTACTGAGTGGTACGAATGAAATCTTTAACAGTTAATAGTCGGCTTGTTTTAAGCTCGGAACATACTTCAATCCGAGTTCCCACATGAACATATGAAGTATTCTGTCCATTTTATAACGGAATTAAAACGATAAATGCCGTTTTGATGCTCTTTAATGTGACGTGACAGATCACTGTATAGGCGCGTCAGTTCGAGTGGTGGCACGAGCGAATGCAATCATCTCTTCCTAGTGAAAGAATAAACATGAATCAACAGCTGAAGGTAGGTTTAGGATACATTACAACTTACTGAAACCTATCATATGTCATGTAATCGCTCAATCAGTGTTTCAACGGCGGAAAAACATCAATAAAACTGCTTGTAAACAATGTCACGTAGCATTACATTTACCTCAGAAGTCATTCAGTGTCCACAGCTGTTAGTTCACTAGAGAATAATCATAGAAATATTGTAGAACGATGTATCATGTTGCAATATTCAATTAACGATTTTAAAATGTAGGCTAAGTGTCACTAATTAAACAAGTATATGTTCAGCTAATTGTCAGTCTCTTACATGTCTGCATCTCGAAAGATTGCAGAATTCAAGCGACAAAGTTCCGGAGGAGCACGTTCAAATGCTAGTCAGCCCGAGAGGAGGCATATATACACACAGCTGACTCACCTAGTTAGCTCAACAGTTTTCTGCATCCCTCCGCCACCCGACGACTCACTCTCGGCTGGTTCCTATTCCCAGCCAGGGAGACAGGGGAGTACTCTGGGTTTGGGCTAAATTATGAGCTCGGACAGCACACCAAATGCTTGTTACTCTTTTACTCTATTCAACTGCCACAGGTAATCAGACATTATTTTCTTTTTCATTTATATATTTTCAAAGATTTATTTTTGGCATTTCTTTTGGTCTTAGTGATATAGGGGGTCCTCTTGACAACTCCTAATTTTTCAGATATTTAAGAGCTGGTTTTAGAACTAAAATGCTTTGTGAAATACTCTTAGAGCAAAAATTTAGGAGTCCTAAAATTAGGACTGACATGCCTATAATTTTTTCTCCTAAAAAAATTATAGAGTTTCTCCTAAATCGGCAAGTTAGGAGCTACATTCAGCCTTAAGATGTTTTGTGAATATGGCCCCAGTTGAGTAAGGTATATTCATCGTAAGTTCATTGTAAAGCATGATCTATTGTGAATGGTCATGTTATTAGGTTGTTGTAACCGTGTGGGAATTTTTTTTCAAAGTACCGTGTCTATTAATGATTATAGCTATAGTAACATCTTCAACTAGTCAGCTTGAGATCGTTTCCATCTAAACTGGTTATTACAGCTCTTAAACCTAGTAGTGAATGTTTTATGAGAGGTAGGATAACCATATTCATCCACACATTCACTCAAAGCCAAAGCACAACCAAAACAACGTTCTTCTGCAAAATGCATGCAGTTACATGCGTACCTTGTAATGATATTTCATAATATTTAGTTATAATATTTCATAATATTACAGTTTTGATAAAAAAAATGCAGCCTTGGTGTGCATAAGAGACTTTTTACAACAACATTAAAACAATCCTATTCCAAACATTTGACCGGTACTGCACATCTCTGTCATTTTCTTTAGGTTTCATAATAAATGCACGCATGAACACGACCAGATTAGATTAGCTGTGATGAAATATTCATGCTTTGTATTTAAACCCCTGCAAAGCAGTAATAAATGAACATGTTTGCTATGAACTGCTTTGTTTTGCTCAGCTTGAGAATGAAATGTGATTTTTAATGCAGCTAATCCTTTTAAAACACATAGCAGGCTCATTATGGCCTAAGGATACAGTAGTGTCTGTGTGAGAGAGCGTTTGCGTGGCTGTGTTTCTTTACCTAGCTATGTGTATGTGACAAAATTTGCTTTATCTTTGTTGGCAACCGTAAATAAAAAAATATATCATTCCAAATTAGATCTTGGCTATTATGTGGCCCACAGCACTTTTGAGCACTTTTATTATACAGATAAACACACTCATGCATACCTATGCCATTTTATGAAACAAGTGCCTTTACCCTACCAGCTTGAAATGGCTTTTTTTTTTTTAAATAATAATAATAATTTGTTAGATTTATATAGCGCTTATCTGGGTCCTCAAAGCACTTTACATTTAGAAGGGGGGAATCTCCTCAACCTCCTAAAGTAATTGTTTTGTAAGATTTTTGCATAGAAAACTAATGTGTTTTGCATGTTTTAATAAACTGGATTGTGCCTTTTCAAGCTATATTAAACAATTTTAATAGAATATGTTGGGATATAATATGTTGAAAACTAATGGTTGACAGTTTATAGACTAATTTCAGATTTGTGAAACTACAAGTTGCTTTTCAGAAAACAAATTAAATGCAGATTTTTGAGCAGAGATCATGGTAACAAGGTTGACATTTTAAAACCATTGAAGAATTCATAGTTTTCACGTGACGTCACATGCTTGAATGCCCACCTGGAGGGCAAAACAAGGCTTTCCTCCGTTGCCCACTAGTCATTTTTACCAGGTTTGAAGTCAGTATTAATGCAGTAAAACTTTGATATTAAAATACCAAATTCAATATACACCTTATACACCTTGATGTTGCATACTTTGTACAGGAAAGCAAATGAACACAGAATATTAGTGCAACACAATTTTTCTTGTTAAGTGTTTTCCCATCGAAAACCATTATAAAGAAAACGCGTTGCATTCATATTCTGGGCTCATCTGCTCGCCTGTATACGCATCATCAAAAAGGTGTAAACTGATTTGATCTTTTAATATCACTGTTTTAGTACATTACAGCACTTTAAGAGTGGGTTGCACAAATAAGGATTCTTTAGCCTGTCGCCGGTTCACCCTCCGTCTGCTGCTTGATCAGCTCTTTAATTTTAACTGTTTTACTGCAAAATTTATCTGTGTTTAAAATTAAGTGGTGCAACAACTCGATTTAAAATAAAACCCATATCAACAAATCCTAGATTAGTGTTAAACTTTGCTTAATTGAATCCTTATTGGTGCAACTCACCCTAGTGTTTTTCACGTTAAGCGTTTTAAAAAACGTCCCGCTGTTTTTAGTGACTGAAATACTGCAGCAGGTGCTGTACATGCATGGATCAAACGTGCATCTTGTTCACATAGTTTTGTTTTAAGATGGAAATTTGACAGGCTTGTGCTGCAGTTCTATGGAGTTTTATGGCGGTTTTGCCCTCCAAGGTTTCTGCGACAGTCACGTGACTGAAAACTTTGAATTGTGATATTTGTAAAAGTTTATACTTTTATACTATTTATACTTATAAAAAAAAATGTAATGGTAACAGGTTTTACACACCACCATCATAATACATTATTGGAACTAGGGCTCCATTTGTTTGATCAAAACACATTAAAAACAGTAATATTGTGAAATATTAGTACAATTTAAAATAGGATGTGCTGAACAAACAAGTCCGATCCATGTGCGGCAAACCCCAGTGATGGGAAACATAAATCAGTTAAATTAATCCGACTACGCCCTCCTGGTGAAGGACCAGGGAAATACTCCCAATAAGGACACAGGTAAGTTTTACCAATTGAAGGCAAAGGAATAGGTAGGGAGACAGGGTATCGTTACAAAAATATATTTTATTATAAAAAGTATTAAAACTCTCTCTCATGAGACATGTCCAACATCACAATAATTCTCCAGAGCCAGGTTTCGCGGGAACAAGGCAGGCCGGCTGCAACTCAGGAGGTCGTTCAAACCCACCTCAAATTCACACCAAATCAGACACCACGCGCACACACCATTAAGGAAGTTGTGTCAGCACACTCAGCACACCGTGAAACACACCACCGAATGAAGCTAGCCTCCCCTGTTCCACACCAGCTCCTGGAGTGAAAAGAAAAACACATTAACAACAGTCACAACCACAAATGTACAAAAATTACACTAAATAAAAACCAAAATAACTCACAACAGGTACAGTAAATCCGTCTATAGGCCAGCGTTTAACACTTGCAATTGCCGCTACTGAGAGCAATACACAATACGACAGTAAGTGACCATGGGATTTAAAATGAACACAACGTAGCGAACTCCGCCACAAACTTGCCACAGTGCAGACACCACCAACACCACTCTAAACTATAAATAGTGCATAATATAATACAGCACAGCCATAAGAGGCTCATATTACACCATCAGCAGGATCTCAACATACCTGTACAGGAATGGGGACGGGAAAGGAAGTGCCAGGGAGAAAGCAAACCCTGAATCAACAGGACCGAATCCGTCAAAATAAAGGTCCTAAAATACTACAGCCGCATGCACCTCATTGGTTTACCAACCATACCCAGGCAGGCCAATAAGAGAAGTCACTTACCTGGAAGCCCCACCTTGCAACTTACAGGACTTAAAGGATCTGCTGCCAACATCTTGGAGCCAGATACCACAGCACATCTTCAGGGGTCTAGTGGAGTACATGCCTCAATGGGTCAGGGCTGTTTTGGCAGCAAAATGGGGACCAACACAATATTAGTCATAATGTTATGCCTGATCAGTGTGTGTGTATCAGTGATGCGCGGGTCAATGTATAAACAACCCGCACCCGACCGACGTTTTCAACTAACCCGCCCGCAACTCGGACCGCAAAAAAAAAAGAAGAAAATATTGTACCCGACCCGCTTCCTGACCCGCATTTTTTTAAAGTAATAAATGCTCATCGTAGCTCATTGGGCCATTGAGAAAATGTTTCAGGCCCTGACGTGGTGCGCTCAGAGGTGCAGCGGCGAGAGCAGGCAGTTCTTGAGGCGGCCCATCATTTTCCATTTCAGCTGTCTAGATGCATACTATTGATGAACGCGATGTTTATGTTTCGACCCGGCTTGAAGGTCATCAGCAGGTCAACTGCGAGAAAGCCCTTAAGAGCTGGTTTCACTTTCTTATGCCAGCTGAGTGATGTAGTTGCTTTTGAATAGAAGCTTCAACTAAATTAGGCTACATGTTTATTACATAACACTAGACTATATCATACAGCATTCAGAAAAAGAACAGTTTGCGCTCCTAATGGATTGATTTATTCATTTATTTTGTTTCATTTTCTTAACAATTAAGATGCTGCATGTGTTTATCCAGTCTAATCGATGTGTGCGTCTCTCCCCTGACAACAAAAATCCCGCCCCCTCTCAGAAAATACATAAAACTGACTTTTCTGAGCTATATGCGCTTAAAAGTAGCCTATTAAAATGGCACAATGGCATTGCTCAGTTCAACGTGTTGGGAAAGCGGGCATTTTGTCCCGCGTCAGTAGCCTATTTATTAAAAAGTTAATAACGCTCAACATTCAAAAGGAAAATAAGGATGACCCGACCGACCGCGACCCGAATATCATTAAAAATTATTTTGGATGACTCGTTACCGCGGGTAACCGCGGGTGACCGCAGGCACCCGCTCATTTTGGATCAACCCGCGCATCACTGGTGTGTATATATATATATATATATATATATATATATATATATATATATATATATACATATATATATAATGTAATTTATTCCTGTGATGATCTCAATGTTGAGTTGCGCTGCTCAATATTTTTTGTGGAAATACTATACATTTTTGCCAGGATTCTTTGATTAATAGAACAGCATCTATTTTAAATATAAATCTTTTTGTAACATAAATGTTACTGTCACTTTTGATCATTTCAATCAAGTGTCCTTGCTGAATAAAGAAACAAAACACACACACACACACACACACACACACACAAAACCATACTGACCCTAAGCTGTTGAATGGTATTGTATTTTATTTCCATTTGCTGATACAGCTAGGCATATTAAGAGTTGAAATAATAGTTATTCATTGTTAAAAAATTGCATATCTATAAATGGGACACAAGTGGAACCCAGTTTGTAGAATGAATATTGTGGTCGTCATAGCTTCCAGAGGACATTCTTCTTCTTTTTTTCTTCCACACGCAGACCGATGCAGCTGTAGAGCTAAACTCAGGCTCAGAATACCTGTGCCTCTAACTCATTACAAAGGCCTAATTGAGACTTCCTCCAGCTCTCAAGACCAGTCTAAAAGAAGGGGCTTCACACTGCTTAGCAAATGAGCACACCAGGAGCAAGAAACCTTGGTGTCTTGATGCACTTGTGGGAGGCTGTCGTGTCAAAGAGCACCCCTTTATAGCAATGGCACATTGAATGTCAGTCAGCCTCAACACTGCTGGCAAGGAGATTACGGCTCTTTGCAGCCTACCGCTTGCTCTCTTTTCTCCTCCACTACCATTTGGAGAGGAAAACATTCAGCAGAGTGAAGTGAAGAAATCACTGCCATGGCTTGTTTTGGGGAGGAACAGCAGAGAGCTTTAATATTAGCAATTTGGCATCTCGATAAAAACTAATTTGTCTCTGTACTGTGAAGCAGAGATGTAACACGTAATGAGAAGAGATAATAAATTTGCCTTCTATCTGGCATTTTCCATCATGTTTATTTGACTGCACTTCACAACCTTGACAAAATCACATTTTGCTTTCACAAGTTTACTTTCGCTGCATGAATTATGGAGAGAGCTGAGAAGGAAGGAAGATACCAATAAAGATTTTCTTGTAAGAAAGCGACCATTTGAAAACCATTCCCTACATCCGCACTTATTTTACAGAGTTATCCGCTCTCCAAAATAACAGCAGAGCACTGAAGTCATCAGCTTGTACCCGTGCAGTTATGTCGCATTTGCATAGCCTAGGCTTTCAGTGCAACATATAATTTCGCCGCACATTACAGAAAGGCCATTCAGTTGAACACACTGGGTCAACACTGCCTGATAATGGTGGCTATGTACCTGCAAATGAATAAAGCCCCAGTGGTGTGTGTGTGTCTGTCGTCTATGTCAAATTTTAATGGGATCATATATTATTTAAACATGCAGGACAAGTTAATACACTCCGCGCAGCATACCTGTCATATTAAATAATTAACCGTGGCTGAGCAAAACATTAAACAGGAAATAAAGCATTAACACCAATGCAATTTTTACAAAGATTCCGTTTTTACTTCTCTTCAATATGTTTTTGTTTCATAACTGTTGCCCAGTTTATTTAAGCAACATTACACCAGCAAGAGGTGTTGTTCTGGATATCAGCACGACTGTGATTTGGCTGTCGACACAAAGCCAGAGGGTAATTAATATGCAGTTCTGCAGCATGCTTGATATCGCTTTTAATACAAAAGTTCTATTGAACAATAACCTCCGTTTCAGACACAATTGACAAGTTATTTATTATATATTTGTCTCCACCAATGAAAAATAATCCAAGCAATGCACAGAAAACCAGATTGGAACACATATTGCTCTTTTTCTACAGTGACCATAATACAATTAGTGAGTCTCCAGCAAAACAGATGCTCTGACTTTAAAAACTAATCTTGATGCACATTTCAAACTGTCAGTATGTGTATAAGTGGTGGAGAATTTTTTGTGACTCGTTCTGCAGATTACATCATTACGACAAGCTGCTGGCAACAAGTTACTTTTTTGTGCTACACATTGAATCATTCATTCGACTGATTTGTTCAATCCTACAACTGGCAGTCTTTACGACCTAGTCATCAAACCATTCTCTCAACCTATTCATTCAGCTACACTGATTCATTCATTATTGAATCATTGAATCAATCACTCACCCAATTTGTTCAACTGTTTTGATGGAATGGGTTAGGCACAGGTTAGGCTCCAGCATCCCAGTGACAAGCAGTTTGGAAATTGATAGAACGATTTGTTCAAATGCACTGATTCATTCAGGAGTGAGTCATTGAATAATTCACTCAACCAAGTATATTCAATTGTTCTGATGGACTGGATTAGGCGCTAGTTAGTCTCCAGCATCCTAGCGACAAGCAGTTTGGAAATTAAAAGAACAATTTGTTCAAATGCACTGATTTATTCAGGAGTGAGTCATTGAATAATTCACTCAACCAATTCGTTCAACTGTTCTGATGGAATGGGTTAGGCGCTGGTTAGGCTCCAACATCCCAGCGACAAGTGGTTTGGAAATTGATAGAATGATTTGTTCAAATGCACTGATTCATTCAGGAGTGAGTCATTGAATAATTCACTGAACCAAGTATATTCAATTGTTCTGATGGACTGGATTAGGCGCTGGTTAGGCTCCAGCATCCCAGCAACAAGCGGTTTTGAAATTGATAGAACGATTTGTTCAAATGCACTGATTCATTCAGGAGTGAGTCATTGAATAATTCACTCAACCAATCCGTTCAACTGTTCTGATGGAATGGGTTAGGCACTGGTTAGGCTCCAGCATCCCAGCGACAAGCGGTTTGGAAATGAATGGATTGATTTCTTCAAATGCACTGATTCATTCAGGAGTGAATCATTGAATCATTCACTCAACCAATTCATTCAACTGTTCTGATTGCCTTTGGTTAGGCACTGATCAGGCTCCAGCATCCCGGCGACAAGCGCTTTAGAAATTAATAGATCGATTTCTTCAAATGCACTGATTCATTTGTTCTCGAGTCATTGAATCATTCACCCAATTTGGTTTGCTGATTCATTCAGGAACTAGTAAACACCACTGCTGTGTATTGTTTGGAGATGCAGTGGTTCTGCTTTGCCTGATTTGGAACTATTCGCTGGTAGAGCAAAGGAGTAACCAGCAATGTGTCTAAAGTTACTAAAGTGTCTAAATGTGTCTAAGTTACTTAGAATTAACTTATTGTTTATTTATTGTAAAATGTTGTATAAAATATCATACTCACAATCAGAATAGCGATGTTTTTCGTGTACCATGTAGCGCAAACTGTACTGTTCTTAACAGTGCTTAATAGATGTTTTGACTGACAAAAGTAGAGCAGACACAGGTCAATGCGAGTGATGCTGACAGCAGCTCTCCTGAATAAACATGTTGTGTCCTCTGAGCTGCCCTTGCAACCAGGAGAATGTGTATTTTATTAGTCTCCCCCCACTTGAGCTCATGTGCCAGCTCTGCTCAGGTTACGATATCATGTTTTGTTTAAAACTAGCTCATTAAAGGAAAAACTGTCTCCAGGAGTGTATGAGTCAGGATGAAGAGGAGAAGAATGATTCTTTAATTGGTCAATTGCACAAAAAAAAAGTACAATTGTGTAACCTATGTCTCTGTAGATCCTCTTTGCAAGAGTGGCACAAAACTCCTTTCTATTATCTCAGACGCCAAGGGCTGACCATGCAGTGTTTGTCTTTTACCCGACAGTGGGTGTGAAGTGAGGTTACCACACAGCCGATGCTGACTTCTCTAAGTGCTGATGAAATATAGATGTTGAAGTCTGGACCGCTCAATGTTTCATCTCTCTTGGTGATACCATAAGGAAGCCATTAATAGTGTCAGAGAGCATTAGTTCTACAAAAAGAAGATAACTGGATGTAAGAGAATGACTGGCAGCACCTGCTTGGAATCAACTGGGCGTCCCTCAAGTATAAGGGAGAGAAGTTTGTCCCCCGCTGTGCGGGCTCGACTGCTTATTGTTCCTCATATGTATGCGAGGTCACTTCAAGATGGTCATTTCCCCCTGCGCTGCCTTTGTCAGTGTGCAGAGGCCCTGCATCATGCATAATCGCAAACAGCAGGACCATCTGTTGTTGCCTTGTTGACTTACCTACGTGCAACCTTTTTAGTGTTGGTTTTCATGTATCAGTCTGATGTAGCACCATATTTACAATATGCTAATTGGTTAATGAAATCCTGTTTGAGAACCTTTGCATATGTTATGAAGCCTGTGCTATGTGCTACGCTCATGTTTTCGGCATTAGGGGCGCAGGAATAGTCTTGCATTGAGAAGTTTTGCTGTAGCCATCTGTTGGCGGTAAATTCCACCAGCGCAGATTGATGACCTTAACCTTTATTCACTCAATTGGCTTTTCCATTTCTTCAGAAAAAGTGTACGTAATAGGTCACTTTGTTCTACCTTATTACGAAACATGCAATTTATAGGAACTGTGTTTGAATGCAACAGTTTTATTCTAACTAAAATAACTAACACAGAGTGATTTGTTTCTCTTCTAGAACCAGAGCCAGACCCCAGATAAAACATTCCCTCTTGTCCCAGCCACGTGCCCTCACAAGGTAAGTCACTGTCTTGCTAATGGTTCTGCTTATTAGAGGCATTGTATTTTCACTGTGTGATAAAGCTGTTGCAGTATAGGCCTACTGCACCTCTGTAAAGCATTGGTTCTCAACTGTTCTACTACACACAGAGAAGGGAAAAACTATTTTAAAATGTGACTTTGTTGTCTTGAGTCTTGAGAATTCCTCTAGCTCAAACAGTAGAGCATGGTGCCAAGGTCATGGGTTTAACTACTACTTTATATTAATGAATTACAAGAATGTGATGCATAAATTCACTTGTAGCTTTTAAAAGGATTGATTTTATTTTATTTTGAGATGTACTAAATAATACAATTAACAGTGTCATTCAATTATCAGTGTCTTGAGAGATTAAGAGATTGAGAACATTAACTAAGGTGATGGCAAAGTAAACGCATATCCAATAAATATCCAACATTGATATACATTAAATATTCACTGACACATATCAAATATGATTTTATTTTGTATTCCTAAAGAATATTAAATTATGCCTATCAGTTCCTGGCAATATTAATAAATATTAGCAATTTAATAGATGTTGATGACAGTTTTCTTTACTTTTATATGATTTTGCCACTGTGTTGGGTCCCCACTTGGTTTGTGTCCTAAAGCAAAACCATTGAGAACTACTGCTGTAAATAATATATATATATATATATATATATATATATATATATATATATATATATATATATATATATTGGTGCAATAAATTCATGATTTATTTAAATTATTTAGATTAGGGTCCAATTTTCACTATTAACTAATTATTAACTACGACTTTTGCCTCAATAAACTACCAATTGCTGCTTATTAATAGTTAATAAGGTAGTTGTTAAGTTGAGGTGTCATGCAAAATAAGTTGAGGCATAAGGCATTAATATGTGCTTTATAAGTACTAATAAACAGCCAATATCCTAGTAATAAGCATGCTAATAAGCATATTTAGGGTAAGATTTGGACCCTTATTTAAAGTGTTACCCTTTTTTTATCTGGAAGATCATCTTATTCTGCGAATATTTCAAAATGCATTTACTTATTTATTTTGCTTGAATACGTTGAAATAGAACAACATTTATTTTTTCTCCACACCGCCATGTACCAGAGCAAGGAGGCATGACAGCAGATATTTCCTTTTTATTGTGTCTTATCTCAGGTTGTAAACAAGACCCTGAATTAAACCATAATATTGCTACAAGATGTCAAATTATCTGTGATTTCATGCTTTTTGGGTTTAGGATTTACCAAAACAGTGACAAGAATCAGTCGTGTTCTTTGTGTAGATGAACAAAAAGCAAGTATATTTTCCTGTTTGAAAGCTGGCTGCCTCTGCTTTTGAGCAGTTTTTCACACGGCCTATGTGAGAAATGCAATAATGTGTTATATTGCCAAACCTCGCACTATTGTCGGTCCACTATCCCCAAATGTGCCAAAGTGCTCATTTCCTCTTCTGGTTGACTGGGCAGGTCAAGCAAAAAGCAAAAACCTTGCAAAAAAAGTCAGTCAAAGGCAGGCATTGGCACATCTGACAGCCTGCCAGCAAACGGTCCAAAACCGGCAACCCCTAATATACCAACTGCCATCAAAAGTGACTTGAAGCTGCAAGAGAAAGCCACAAAATATTTATACAAATCAACCCCAGGGCTCATTGTGAGATGTATGAAAAGGCAATCAGCTTTGTCCTGAACCTCTCGGCACACAACAGGGCTCTAATTGCTGACCCGTCCTTCACACGAGCCTGCGCGCTTCACCCCTGTCGAGATCACCTCTAAAAACACGTTCTATACAGTGCTGATGCGCTCGAACTCACCTGCTCGACACCCAGGCTGCAGCGTTTTGTCCTTGAAATATGGAGAGCGTTGCAATTCCCATGTTGCTGTCAGCTCTCCTTGAAACAGCTGATTTGGATGGAGGTAATGAAGGGATGCCACCGATTTGTGATGGCGTTAACGTTTCCCTGCGACCAGCAGAACATAATCTCTGTCTCGTCGCTTCCCATTAGCGCCTGTGATCTGCACAAACCAATATGCAAAGAAAGCAATGGAGCAGTGGAGTAATTTGGCATGTCACTCAGCTCTGAATGAAAGTATAATGGCTAAACGGTTAGATATGATTTCTGTAATAGGAATGTTGTACTGTGTGGCACTAAGACCGTTCCTATTTTCTTTGCTGGTATTGTATGCATTTACAATGAAAGGGAGCTAATGAACAGAGAGCTTTTAAAAGCTCCGTGATTAAATGGAAAGGAGAGGGGAAGAGAAGGATGACGGGAGAACGAGAGAGCGAAGCCGAGGGGGGTGGAGAGAACACTAAGTATACATAATTGCTGCTTGACACATTGGCCAAATTCTGCTGTGCCAGAATTGGAGTGAAGATGATTAACGGCTGTCCGTGTGGGTGGGCAACTTGGTCACCCAGGGCTTCTAGTTTCCATAGCAATTGTACTCCAAAGGCCATGCATTACATTGTGAGAGTCCCTGAGGCCTGAGCATTGTTAAATTCCCCAATAATATCTTACATTATGCGTTTGTCCTCTCAGCAGTAATTCATTCCAGCCACTGCGATTCACAATAGGTCAGTAGTGAAAGTGGAGAGAGTCCCAATTTCAGACCTCCTACCAGAACGTGAAGGAAGGCACACCTCAACGCTTAACGTTGATGAAGTGGCCCCGGCTTGAGGAAAGTGATCATTTGTCTGACATTACAGCAGGCACGTCTGCTCTGCCGATCCAACGGACGACCCGGCTGATATTCTGCAGGTATTTAAACACCATTCATCAAGGCAGCGAGTTAACCCTAGCAGGCGCCATATCGCAGAGCAGCCCCGTCGAGCCGCCAAAGCAGATGGCAGATGGAGTGCAGAATTTGACCCTTCCCTCCCTTTGCGCAATGCATGCGGAACCCTGGCACGAGCCGCCTGATCTGGGCATGGTGCGACCAACTTACCCCTCCGTGCAAACACAGACACATATTCCATCTGCGGGAGGGAGGGAGGGGTGTTGTTGCTCTCTCCTTTTCCCCCGCACTGAAATTGGACCTCATGACCACACAATCTTCCACATCCTACTCAAAATGGTGTTTTGAACTTGGGGAAACCGGTGGTGAACAAGCACATCTTAAAAATGATTCATACTAGATAATAAATGGAAATCCCTCCAGCCATGCAACAACAGGCTAGTCATGCAGCAATTAAGCTTCGTAGCATGCAAAACTCAAGGCAGTGTGCTCTGCATTCATATGCTATTCAGGAGGGAGTAGGCGTGATGCTGGAAGACAAGCAGCAAAATGCCCAAACCCATACCGCCGTCTCAGCGTGGTGCCTGAGGATGCTTTGGCGGACATCTTCAGACAAACATGTAGTAGAGCTGGAAAAACTCACAATTGGAAAGGTCAGTTGTGACCTCTGGGTGCAGGGCTATGCTGAGCCTGTCACTAGCAAGCACAGCATGTTCATGTCAAAAAGAGAAAAGGTACACCAGCCGCCCAACTCTCTGAGTATGCCATGCAGCAGGTTGCGTGCGCATGCATCTGTGTTAAGGATATTTATAGCTGTTTTGATTCAGGTTCTTATTCAGATTTTCCTCCCCGGTTCATAACATACCAAGACAAAATGATGTTCGATTCTGTTAACAGGGCTGCAACTAACGATTATTTTGATAATCGATTAGTTGGCCGGTTATTTTTTCCTGATTAATCGATTTATCGGATAAAAAGCCATTTTTTTTATTTATTGGCAAAACACACTATTCCACATCCTGTCCAATGCTGTCCTTCAAACACACGTGTCAGCTGAGAGCTATGAAAACATACATAGTGAATATATCTACCATTACATAAATTAACCATGGTTTTACAATGAACAAAACAAACAATAATATTATCAGTGGCGTAGGCAGAATTTTTTTTTTGGTTGGACCTGGGCAAAAGTGAGCAGGCACTTTCACATTTGTCACTGTCAACAACTGTAGCGACTACCTGTCCACATACAAAACATGAGCAGCGGTTACAACAAACGTTAGGCACTTTATTTCCACTTTTCGAATATTTTCTTCATTTTTCATTGAAAATAAACACATTTCCGATCTGATATGTGATGGGAAAAGGAAGTACAGCGAGCTCGGCAAAAGCCGGATTCGAAAACTTTGTGCCACATACCTTACCCCTACACTATCACAACTGACATACACTGTGTTCCTGGCTTTACAGAATTAACCTGCGCTTGGAATTGAAAAGTCTTACTGTTACTTGTGGCCTGATGGATGGGTTCTCTCCCGCGTCAATGCAAGTTTTTAAAAGTCCTTTCGAATTTTGTATCGCTGCTGTTTATCGATCACACAACTGCAAATTATAGGCTAAGTAAATAGGTGAATAGGTGAAAACACACTTCAAGAACTCACAGGCGCGAGCTGCACAAAATACATGAGACAGCCTGACACCTAATTGCCTAACACAGCTGTCAATCAAACTCATCAAGCATAATGCAAAAACCATGTAAAACACATTTTATTTATTTTAGTATTTGAGATGTAATAATTTTGTAATTACATTAAACAACTGTTAATTTAATAAATATTATTATATTTGTATAATAAACTGGGGGGGCCTAGTCATCATAGTGGGCGGGCCTGTGCCTGTCAGGCCCTCTGGCTACACCTCTGGTTTAACTATATGGTATTTGTGTGGTTATACAAATGGTTATCAATACTGCATAATTTTCGTAAGGGTATGTTTGTGCTATACATTATGTGCAAAAAAAGTTACTAAGCAAATCCCTACATTAAAATGATATTAAAGAAGAAAAACACAAACTCAGTGTTAGCAGATAAGAGGAATGTTCTGCAGGAACACACACACACACACACTCTATGGAAAAAGTAACCTGTTACTGTCATTTCTTTATCCTGTTGAAACTTCTTTCATTTATATTAAATTACACACTGTTATCCCTTTACAGTTCCTAATCTCATAAAATACTTGAATTACATGTTGACCTTTAAAACTACATTTAGCGCCTAAAGCAGATATTTCAGCTAAATTAACGTTTTTGTATGGAGACAGATTAGACTCATGAATAATTCACGCAAAAAACAAGATGCGCACATGTGTAGCCAATTTCACACGAATGAAACCAAATTCATGTGCACAAAAAACAATTCACGTGCGCAAAATAAAATTATACATTCATAAAACACATTTCACAAATGCAAAACACAATTCGTAGATTTACAACTGTGCACAAAAACTTTAGAATGTTTAAAATGTACAAGTTCATCCTGTAATGTGAATGTGCAAATCGTCATTCACGTGTGAATTGTCTTGGATTTGTGTGTGTGTGTTTTTGAGACTTTCCTTGCAGAGCTCTCCTCCCACCCAGATCAGTCGTACGCTTTAGCCAATCAGATTTAATCTTATCAATCGGCCAATCATAACCGCGTGAGGGTCATAACCGCGTCATCAGTGTTTGACCACAGTTAGAGATCATGGCTAAGATCATGGCTAAGCAGCAGAGGTATGTGCTGTTTGATCGGTTCATTTCTGTGTTTACTGAAACTAAGATGTTAGAGATCAGTTGAAGCGATAGTTTATTAACTGCTGTGTGAAAATAAACATTTATTTTAAGTATTGATGGATTCTTATGTTTATTTTATCAAGAATTATGCATATGCATACCATACACATGTAGGCTTTTAGATTCATAAATTGATGTATACGTTTTATTAATTTGAAAGTTTATTAATCCTTTAGGAATAAAACCTATATGAAATGACTTGGCCATGATTAAAGAGATAGTTCACCCAAAAAAAAAACCTCACCCTCAAGTTGTTCCAAACCTGTATGAATTTCTTTGTTCTGCTGAAAACAAAGGAAGATATTTGGAAGAAAGTTTGTAACCAAGCAGATCTCAGTCCCCATTGACTACCATAGTAGGGAGAAAAATACTATTGTAGTCAATGGCTGCCGAGATCTGCTTTGTTACACACATTCTTCCAAATATCTTCCTTTGTGTTCAGCAGAACAAAGACATTCATACAGGTTTGGAACAACTTAAGGGTGACTAAATGATGAACTGACAATTTCAAGTATGAAGAAGCACAACATGTAGTACAGAGAAATGTATACATATTCTATAGTTGTGAGATTGGCTGACTAACAGTTTGAAGCTGGGTTACAAGTTCTTAGGAAGCACAATGTCATTGCATGGCTGGTCAGTGATGTTAGTGGTAGTGGTAGCGTTCCAGTCAGTGTTTTCTTTTCTTCTAAAGTAGATAGATGTTTATGGCCAAATGATACATTTAAGTGCAATACATCAGGTGAAAGTTAACAAATGAAATGTGTTCAATCTAGTCATCACTAGACCTTTCTCTGTCAGAACACATCAGATTTTGGTTTGATATTTAATGCAGTCAGCACATAGTACAAGAGGTGCAGATAGAGGTAGAGCAGGAAGCAGGATAGTAATTGAATATAGTTTACTGAGTAATCTTAGTTGCATGATGTTAATTGCATCTCTATGATCAGTATGTCTTTGTCTGGTCAGCATAAAAATTGCTTTTTTTGCTAGGCAAAGTAAAATTAATGCTTCACAACATTGTCCCGTGTCATTAAAAACCTTGAGATGACAATACAGCACAGAACATGAATCTATTGTGGTGAATTGTACAAGTGTAGTGAATAGATTAAGACATATACAAAGTATAAAATAGAATAAAGAAACACGAATTTAGATGTTTGTGACTTCTATCCAGATGTCAAGCCAAAGGTGTGTAATCCTGAAAAATACAGGGGAAAAACAACTATGTAATAATAATTTAACACTGTATACTGTTGCACAAATGGCTAAATCTCTTCATCACTAAACAATGAGTGCTCATAAAAATATTTCTCGATGAGGCCAGTGCTAAGTGGGAGCTATTGGCCACACAGATGATTGTTTTGCAGTCATTTGCGTGACTGTAACAGAGAGAGCTGTCTGAGGGGCTCTGTATCTGCAGCTAAAATACAACAAAACAAGCATAATTTCCTCTTCATATGGGACATCTGATCACCACAGCAGTTACTTACATCTGTTAATATTTTATAAACTATCACTTCAACTGATCTCTAACATCTTAGTTTCAGTAAACACAGAAATTAACCGATCAACCTGCACATACCTCTGCTTCTTAGCCACGATCTTAGCCATGATCTCTAATTGTGGTCGAACGCTCATGACGTAACACCCAGGTCGCGGTTATGATTGGCCGATTGATAAGATTTAATCTGATTGGCTAAAGCGTAGGACTAATCTAAGTGGGAGGAGAGTGCTGCCAGGAAAGTCTCAAAAATACACACACACAAATCCAAGGCAATTCACACGTGAATGACGATTTGCACATTCACATTACAGGATGAACTTGTACATTTTAAACATTCTAAAGTTTTTGTGCACAGTTGTAAATCTACAAATTGTGTTTTGCATTTGTGAAATGTATTTTATGAATATATAATTGTATTTTGCCCATGTGAATTGTTTTTTGTGCACGTGAATTAGGTTTCATGAATGTGAAATTGGCTACACGTGTGCATCTTGTTTTTTTGCGTGAGTTATTAACGCGACTATTCTGCTTCCATAATAATACGAATCGTTATCGATGATTTTCATTATCGATTATTATTGATTTTATTGACTAGTTGTTGCAGGCCATTCTTTTATTTTGATTTTTTGTTTTTGTTTTGTCAGAAGTATTTTATAAAATAAATGAAGTAGACTACCCTAAAAAGTTTGGGGTCAGTAAGATATTTTTTTTTTCTCGTTTTTTCTTTTTCTTTTTTAAGAAATCAACACTTTTATTCAGCAAGGGTGCATTCAATTCATCATAAAAAGTGACAGTTAAAAAAAATACTATTTCAAGTAAATGCTTTCTGTTTTCTTTCTGTGCATCAAATAATTCTGAAAAAAGGTATCATGGTTTTCACAAAAAAAGTGTGCAGCACAATTGTTTTTAACATTGATAATAAATCTTACTTGAGCAGCAAATCAGCATATTACACTGATTTCTGAAAGATCATGACACTGAAGACTGGAATAATGATGCTGAAAATTCATCTTTACCATCACTATACTGGTGCTGGTCATATAATTAGAATATAATCAAAAAGTTGATTTATTTCACAAATTCCATTCAAAAAGTGAAACTTGTATATTATATTCATTACACACACACTCAAATGTTTATTTTTTTTAATGTTGATGATTATAACTGACAACTAAGGAAAATCCCAAATTCAGTATCTCAGAAAATTAGAATATTACTTAAGAACAATACAAAGAAAGGATTTTTAGAAATCTTGGCCAACTGAAAAGTATGAACATGAAAAGTATGAGCATGTAAAGCACTCAATACTTAGTTGGGGCTCCTTTTGCCTGAATTACTGCAGCAATGCAGCGTGGCATGGAGTCTGTGGCACTGCTCAGGTGTTATGAGAGCCCAGGTTTCTCTGATAGTGGCCTTCAGCTCTTCTGCATTGTTGGGTCTGGCATATCGCATCTTCCTCTTCACAATACCCCATAGATTTTCTATGGGGTTAAGGTCAGGCGAGTTTGCTGGCCAATTAAGAACAGGGATGCCATGTTCCTTAAACCAGGTACTGGTTGCTTTGGCACTGTGTGCAGGTGCCAAGTCCTGTTGGAAAATGAAATCTGCATCTCCATGAAGTTGGTCAGCAGCAGGAAGCATGAAGTGCTCTAAAACATCCTAGTATACTGCTGCGTTGACCTTGGACCCCAGAAAACACAGTGGACCAACAGCAGCAGATGACATGGCACCCCAAACCATCACTGACTGTGGAAACGTTACACTGGACCTCAAGCAACATGGATTGTGTGCCTCTCCTCTCTTCCTCCAGACTCTGGGACCCTGATTTCCAAAGGAAATGCAAAATGTACTTTCATCAGAGAACATAACTTTGGACCACTCAGCAGCAGACCAGTCCTTTTTTGTCTTTAGCCCAGGCAAGACGCTTCTGACGCTGTCTGTTGTTCAAGAGTGGCTTGACACAAGGAATGCGACAGCTGAAACCCATGTCTTGCATACGTCTGTGCGTGGTGGTTCGTGAAGCACTGACTCCAGCTGCAGTCCACTCTTTTTTGAATCTCCCCCACATTTTTGAATGGGTTTTGTTTCACAATCCTCTCCAGGGTGCGGTTATCCCTATTGCTTGTACACTTTTTTCTTCCATATATTTTCCTTCCTTTTGCCTCTCTATTAATGTGCTTGGACACAGAGCTCTGTGAATAGCCAGCCTCTTTTGCAATGACCTTTTGTGTCTTGCCCTCCTTGTGCAAAGTGTCAATGGTCGTCTTTTGGACAGCTGTCAAGTCAGCAGTCTTCCCCATGATTGTGTAGCCTACAGAACAAGACTGAGAGACCATTTAAAGGCCTTTGCAGGTGTTTTGAATTAATTAGCTGATTAGAGTGTGGCACCAGGTGTCTTCAATATTGAACCTTTTCACAATATTCTAATTTTCTGAGATACTGAACTTTGGGATTTTCCTTAGTTGTCAGTTATAATCATCAAAATTAAAAGAAATAAACATTTGAAATATATCAGTCTGTGTGTAATGAATTAATATAATATACAAGTTTTACTTTTTAAATGGAATTAGTGAAAAAAATCTACTTTTTGGATGATATTCTAATTATATGACCAGCACGTATATAATATATTTATATATATATATATATATATATATATATATATATATATATATATATATATATATATATATATATATATATATATATATATATATATATATATATATATATATATATATATTCACTCACCTAAAGGATTATTAGGAACACCTGTTCAATTTCTCATTAATGCAATTATTTAATCAACCAAACACATGGCAGTTGCTTCAATGCATTTAGGGGTGTGATCCTGGTCAAGACAATCTCCTGAACTCCTGAACAAACTGAATGTCAGAATGGGAAAGAAAGGTGATTTAAGCAATTTTGAGCGTGGCATGGTTGTTGGTGCCAGACTGGCCGGTCTGAGTATTTCACAATCTGCTCAGTTACTGGGATTTTCATGCACAACCAATTCTAGGGTTTACAAAGAATGGGGTGAAAAGGGAAAAACATCCAGTATGCGGCAGTCCTGTGGGCAAAAATTCCTTGTTGATGCTAGAGGTCAAAAGGAGAATGGGCCGACTGATTCAAGCTGATAGAAGAGCAACTTTGACTGAAATAACCACTCATTACAACCGAGGTATGCAGCAAAGCATTTGTGAAGCCACAACATGCACAACATTGAGGCGGATGGGCTACAACAGTAGAAGACCCCACCGGGTACCACTCATCTCCACTACAAATAAGAAAAAGAGGCTACAATTTGCACGAGCTCACCAAAATTGGACAGTTGAAGACTGGAAAAATGTTGCTGGGTCTGATGAGTCTCAATTTCTGTTGAGACATTCAGATGGTAGAGTCAGAATTTGGCGTAAACAGAATGAGGACATGGATCCATCATGCCACTGTGCAGGCTGGTGGTGGTGGTGTAATGGTGTTGGGGATGTTTTCTTGGCACACTTTAGGCCCCTTAGTGCCAATTGGGCATCGTTTAAATGCCATGGCCTACCTGAGCATTGTTTCTGACCATGTCCATCCCTTTATGACCACCATGTACCCATCCTCTGATGGCTACTTCCAGCAGGATAATGCACCATGTCACAAAGCTTGAATCATTTCAAATTGGTTTCTTGAACATGACAATGAGTTCACTGTACTAAAATGGCCCCCACAGTCACCAGATCTCAACCCAATAGAGCATCTTTGGGATGTGGTGGAACGGGAGCTTTGTGCCCTGGATGTGCATCCCACAAATCTACATCAACTGCAAGATACTATCCTAACAATATGGGCCAACATTTCTAAAGAATGCTTTCAGCACCTTGTTGAATCAATGCCACGTAGAATTAAGGCAGTTCTGAAAACGAAAGGGGGTCAAACACAGTGTTAGTATGATGTTCCTAATAATCCTTTAGGTGAGTGTATATATATATATATATATATATATATATATATATATATATATATATATATATATATATATATATATATATATATATATATATATATATATATATATATATATATATATATATATATATATATATATAATTTTTAAAACAAATTTATTGTAATATTTCACAATATATTTTTGTTTTACTGTATTTCTGATCAATTTAATGCAGCCTTGAAAAAACATATAAACAGTAAACGGTAACACTTTACAATAAGGTTTCATTAATAACACTAGTTAACTACATTAGTTAATGTTTATGTTACACTCTAAAAAAAAGGTTCTATATGGCACCAAAAATGGTTCTTGGCTCGTAATCATAGGGGAACCATTTTAAGTCTTATGCTTCAATGGTTCTTCAGCGGTTCTTCAGAGGTTATTCACCGGTTCTTTGACTAAGGTGCTATATTGCACTGCTAACTAAGGTGCTATATAGCACCGGTACCATGTACAGAACATGTTAAGATATGGTGCTATATAGCACCAAAAGTGGTTCCACTATGATTACGACGAAGAACCATTTTTGGTGCCATATAGAACCTTTTTTTTAGAGTGTAATTTCAACATTTACTAATACATTATTCAAATCAAAAGTTGTATTTGTTAACATAAGTTAATGCACTAACATTAACAATCAATGAACATCTGTATTTTTATTAACTAACATAAGCAAAGATGAACAAATACAGTAACACATGTATTGCTTATGGTTAGTTCATGTTAGTTAATACATTAACTAATGTTAAAGGGTTAGTTCACCCAAAAATGAAAATTCTGTCATTAATTACTTACCCTCATGTCGTTCGACACCCGTCAGACCTCCGTTCATCTTCGGAACAGAAATGAAGATATTTTAGTTGAAATCTGATGGCTCTGAAAGGCCTCCATTGGCACAATGGCACGTTACACTCTCAAGACCCTTAAAGGGTACTAAAGACGACGTTACAAAGTCCATCTCACTATAGTGGTTCTAAAATAACTTTGTGAATCGGCGACAATAGTTTTTGTGCGCAAAAAAACCCCCTAAATAACGACTTACATAGTGATGACGATTTCAAAACACGGCCTCATGAAGCTTCGAAGCGTTATGAATCAGTGAGCCGAATGATGATTCGGATCGCATGTCAAACCGCCAAACTGCTGAAATTTGGCGATTCAAACAGCTGATTCGACTCGCTGATTCATAACGCTTCGAAGCTTCATGAGGCCGTGTTTTGAAATCGTCATCACTATGTAAGTCGTTATTTAGGGGGGTTTTTTTCGCACAAAAACTATTGTCGCCGATTCATAGTTACTATAAATAACTTTGTTAGCAATCGCTCCGTCTCCGTGATGTCCGGTTCGCGAACGAATCATTCTTTTGAATCAAATCAGTTCACCAAATCGGACTGAATCGTTCTAAACGGTTCGCGTCTCCAGTCAGCGCAGATCCATAATTTACTAAAGTTACTAACTTTCTGACATGAGTGACAGCCCCTCCGACTAGAAATAGACTAATAACCTGAAGTATATGCTGTAACTACAACAGTTCACTGAACTGAGACTGACAGAACTGATGTGAAGTGAACTCTGGCAGCAGCTCGTGCCTGCTCGTGCCTCGTAGACCTCGTTAAACCACGCCCCCTCCGCTCCTTTCAAATGCAAAGATGTCAGCCAATCACAACAGTGGGTGTTTTTTACTGAAGTCTCAAAGCAGACACACCTCTTGAAACAGGGCATTCAGCCACAGGGCAAACAGCAGTATAGAAAAATGCCTTTTATTTCTAAATTATGACATTTTATGATGTAAAAATCATACTAACAATATAAGTACACCTCAGGAAACATTATAAAATAATAGAAAAATGCCATGCCATGGGACCTTTAAAGTTTCGTTAAAGGGGTCATGAATTGAGAAATAACATTTTCATTGAGCTTCTGATGTATAAAAGGTCGTGGTAATATAAGCATATAAAGTGTCGACGTTGAAAACTTCCTTGTTAATCAAAGAAAAGCTTTCATTGACAGCTGGCTCATCAAACGAGGGATCTGCGAATTTGTTTAACCTGTGACGTCAGAAAGCAGTGAAACGCCGCCTCAACAGAAGAAGACCAACGCCTAATTCTGTAGCCCTGCCCACTGATGCGCGCATGACATGTAATAGGTAAATAACACAGGCCCACGTGGCTCTAAACCGGATTGAGCTACCAAGCAATAAACATGCCGTTGAAGATTACAAAATAGTGTGCAGTACCTGGTTGTGGAAAAAACACAGTCGCTGCAACACTTCCTTCAGATTCCAATATTAGGAATGATGGTGAACTTATTTTTAATAAAGTTCCAGCTCACGTGGGTAAAACATTGCACTTTGTTCGCTTCATTTCACTGCAGATTCTTTTGAAAACAAGACAGGTCGAGACTGGATTTGCAGACAGAGTGAGATTAAAAAACAATGCAGTGCCTTCTATATTGGATCCGACAGGAATGGTGCAACACACTTATGTGAGTAAAAAAAAAAAATCATATGATAGTATATGCATTGTTACAGATCATTTGATATGTACTGATTATGTGTACATGTCTAACTAAACATAATTAACGATAACTTACCACGCTGTCACAGGCTGGAGTATCCTTTGTATTTGCAACCCAGTATGGGCGAATCATTCTGGTTTCCACATTGGAAGTTTTCAAAACAATTGCCCACGTGTACTGACGGGGCATTTGAAACTCATTGTAATATGCAAAACTGTTATCCAATCATATCAGTGGGCATTTACTTCCAAGTGTTCAATGTGGCACGTCCATAAAAAACCCCGGAGCTATAGGTTCAAAACCAGTGTAGAAAATAGCCTATTATTGATTCATTATGATGTTGTTGTTGTTTTTTATGTAAAAAACACAAAAACGTCATAAATTGACCTTTATACATTAGACAACAGTATAAATTTTTTTTAAAAGCCAGTTCATGACCCCTTTGATGTAACCGTTATGGAATCAGAACCGGAATTGTTAAATTCTTTACAATTTCCATCTCTAATCATCAGATGATTTGTCTTTCAAAGACTAGCTCGGGTAACATATCTATAATAATTTTTGTTCCAGAGATGTGTTTGCGGTCCTCCATTCAGTTTATTTCGGTCCTGATCTTGTCTGTAATTACAGAAGCAGTGTTAATGCGGTGTCTCTTTAATTGGCAGACATGTTGGTTTTTTACAGCCATATTAAACCTGGGTCTGTGCACAGGGTACCACATTTATAGACTTGCCCCTCACAAGGTCCTCTGGCTGTGGTTGACCCCACTAATGAAGAGATGAAAGAAATTCTAACCTCTGGAATTACAGCTGTAAACCCACTCGGATTAGATGATTTATGGCATTAGAACAAGATTAATACGTCTCATTTTTCATACACATTTCAATATTAATCAGTCATACTTAAAAGAAGGCAGGAACTCATTTTTTCCACCCTTGTCACCACAAAGTGCGTGGCTTTTTATGAAACTATGGCACGTTTCCTGCTCTTTTAGTTAAACCAATCAGGGATTTCACCACATGCTGTCTAATCAATTAAGTCAAATGTGTGTGCAGCCCTTTGATATAGAATCATTTGTCAAATCAGTGGAGGTGTCAGAGTGCAGTTACCCAGGAGTCTGAGGCGCTTGACTCCCATCCACCTGGAAATCTGCTCAGCGTTCGGATTCAGGCATTCCTGGTGTCCTCCATCCTGTTAATGGGGTGTCATTGTGCGCGCTGGATTTCGTTCAGCTAGGGTCCAAAGGCTTTTTCCATGCATTAGCCTCTTGGCTACATAGCTTAACCTCTTAATTTTTTGAAAGCTCTGCCCAGAGAAAACTCGATATTATATAACAGAAGGGCAGCCATTAGGATTCAAATGATTAGCTTTTTGCTGTTGCTTGGTTATTGCATTTAACGTTACACGATACAACAACCACGTTCAACGTGACATAAAAGCATCAAACATAATCTGGTTTTCTGCCATTATTGTGTAATTTGTGATAGGAAGTGAAAGAATCCGGAGTTCTTCAGGTGGAGGTAATCTGCTGATTGTGCTGTATGGAGAGGTAGCTTGGCACTGAGGGGTCATTTAGTTCATATATTGCGCTTTTTAATAATTCTCTCATGTTTCTTTGTTCTTATGGCTCTCAGAGGAACTCCTGGAGAAAACTTCAAACTTCACCTAATTTCCTTCTGTGGCGAGTCTAATTTAGAGCAGGCAAGATGCAAAGGCTTCTTATTTTTTTAGATGGATTAGCTGAAAGCATTCAAATAGAAATGATAATAACATTCATTAGCTCAAGATAGTTATGATTTTACTGTTGCACTGTTCAAGTCAGTCTTTATGCACACAGGGGTGTAAGTACTTGAGTAATTATTTTATACTGACATTATTTTGGGAATTTATACTTCACTTGAAGTATTGTACTTTTAACTGTGTCCTTTTATGCAATTAATCTGTTTGACTCAAATCTACAAAAGTTTACTAAGTACAAAGTAATTTGACTCCGTATTCCAGTCTGATCTCCTTAGTATTCATGAGAATGTGTGCGTATTGTTTACACATACATTTTTGTATGTTTGGATAAATGCTGGCTGAAACATATGTATAGTAATATTGGCAACATCTAAAATAGCATTAGAGATAGATTTAGAAGCATACAAATCTATATTATTTTGATATTAAAATCATTTGTGTAGTTTTATTTTACTATGATATACATATATTTTAGAGCTCACCCCCCCCCTACCTTAAAGCTACCAATTTATTCAACAATGTGTAATAAGAACATAAATGTACAGTGACAATAATTCATTATTAATAGATATTTCTTTCTAAATATCATTCTATATGCGATAGAACCAATTTGTATGTACTGATATGTATTACTAATGAGATTATATTGTTCTCTCTCACTAAAAAGTCGCTTTAACCCTTAAGTTGTGTCAGGGTCATTTTGACCCGAAGAGGATTTTCTTTTTCCCGAAAATGTTAGTTACTAATGTAATTGAATTAGACTAAAATTTACAGACTTTGCTCACACAGTTTATAACTACTTCCCAGAATCTTTTGGATCATTTTTGTACATTTTTAGGATTTTTTCCCCATCTTGTTATACTTGTGGTATTCCCAGTCAAAAATGACTGAACTACAAAAAATAGCGTATACATTTAAAAAAAAAAAAATGTTTTGTAGGCTGGTCATTTTTTACCCAAGAACACCACAAGTGTGTCAATGTTAAATTTTGTACAAAATAAAAGCATTTAAAAACAAACTCCCTGCTTAAACATTAAAGTACACTAGTGTGATAAACAGGATTTTTTTTGTTGCATATTTTGTTGAATATTGGCAAAATTATCCACACATTATGTTTTTCTGCACTCAAAACTGAGGTGCATAAGCTCAGATCAATAAGTTCCAAAAAGAAATACAAGCCATTTTTAAAGCCTGGTCATTTTTGACCGGAAACACCAAAGGTAAGGGTCAACACAGCATAAGGGTTGAATAATTTGTATTTATTTAACTCTATTAACTTAAAAAAGGCAATACAATGTATTTCAATTCAAAATAATAATATAAAGTGCAGCATTTTTCACATGAGTTTAATACTTTTGAATTCATTTTTGATGCAGTACCTCAATTTCTCAGTAGGTTTATACCACTGCTTATCCACCTCATTATGAATCCGTGTTGTGTAAGTTGAGATTAGTGTGAGCCGTCTACTTTTTGTACTCTTTAAAACGCTCTTTATGTAACACTCTTGATGTACCTCCATAGGAGCCACTATATAAATGAGTTCCAGCCACAAATTAAAGAGGTGCAGAGTATGAGCATACTGAGCTGAATCAAAACGCAATGGAAGCATAGGACATCAAGATAATGCTAGAGTGGTTTCAGTCCCATGCTTCTTATCCGATCTTCCATACTGATCAAAGCCATTCAACTCAAGTGCTAAATATTTCAGCAAGAATGAAAAACAGTGTGTGGCAACCACGTGATTCGTTTCTGGGCTCTAAAATGGCTTTTTCCTCTATTTTATCTGTGAATAAGAGGTCTTCAGACAATGTTATCGCACTCCTGCTGCCAAGTGTCATGCAATTAATCAATCATTTGAATTGGTGATTTGTGCGGCTCCACGTTTCATTGTGTCCTGTTTTGACAAGGAAGCCAATCTTCATATTCGGGAACAAATGCACATGGCACATGGTTTCCCCACATTTATGGTTATAAGGTATTCCCTATAACGCAGTATAATGATCCACCCGTGGAAGGTAGTCATTTTCCTGATGTAGGGTGAGATGCTAATGAGCTTGTGTCACAGGCACTAGGAGTGGTGCTGTATCTTTACAGTGGGTGGCTAAACGCAGGGAGCATGGAAGAATCTCCCATAAGCTTAAAAGCAAATTAATGCCTCTCACCTTCATGCAACCTTTCCCTCCCTCTCCTCTTCATGCTATTATTCATAGGACTCTCACTGTCAAGTTTGGCAATAATTTGTATACTATTCTTAAATACGTTCCCAGCCCCATTCCAAGAGGCGCTGAGGGGAATAGACAAGGGAATATTTAAAGGTGATTTTTTTTCCTCCCAATGATGAGTGAGTTTGGTTTAAAACAAGAATTTATGATTTCCTGAGACCCTCTGTCTGGTCCACAGATGGGAATCTTTGCTGGGGACAGGCTGGAGGGAATTGTGATGGTATGATAATCATTAAACGGGTGTGAGTACTCTGTGCAAAAATAAATAAATAAATATGATAGCTTTGCCTGACTGGAATTCTAAATTGTATATTCTTGGAAGGAGAATTTAGACTTGCTGTTCACAAAATGAATAGTTAAACAATACAATGACCCCATTAGACGCTGCTCCTCCAATCCAGGGTTGCTGTTGCACTGATATCTGATTGTTAGCATCTCCCAAACAGCAGAGAGCTTGATAATAAGAGATTTACTTGTAGGCCGCTCTCTAAAGGTCCGTGTGGGGCTGTAGTTTACAGGTCTTGAAGCAGTCGGCTTGACACTGAATATAAACAAGCTCTGGATGATTTCAGACTGAATCAAGCTCTGAAGATTTCTAGCACTGTTCACTGTGACAACATATGTTGCATTTGATAGCCATAGCCAGAAAACAGTGAGAGGTCTGGAATAGAAATAATGTTAGGTTTGCTCCCTTGTTACATCGGCTGATGACACAGACTATATTTTGAGTCACAGGCCTGTTTTAATAGAGCATTTTTCATGTGCAGACATGTACTGTTTCTGGTGGTTACATTTTGTATCGTGTTTGTTCTCATGCATTATTAATATCTAGTTAGTCATAAATATAAACAGCTTTTGTCATGCCTGGAAAGCTGCCTGTCATTGATGTTAAGGAAAATTCATTATTCCGTCACCCTCATGTAATTCCCAACCTGTATTACTTTTATTTATTTTTTGTTGGGAACACAAAAGAAGATGCTTAGCATAATTTCCAAGCTGCTCTTTTCCATATATAACGACAGTGAAGAGTGACCACAAAGATCTAGGCGGCTTTCCACTTTCTCCGACATTCGCATATGATTGTTGCATTTCTCCACTAGTGGCTGTCGCACTGAACTGAAGCAACACACCCTCCGCTTGTTCACCATGGTAAAATAAATGAATAATGAATGTATGATTATCTACACAAAGCAAATGACCACCAAATAAAAGTATTTTTCTTGGGCTAATCATTGTAAATAATTATGTAATAATTTTGATATAATTATGTTGTACAAAATTATTCATAACCGTCCATTTTACAGAAATGGTGTTTAAAGAATACATTTTTATACAAAATATTGGTAATTGTCACCTCGCATTTTTCATCATTTGTTGTCTGTCTGAGAAAGTGATGGGTTCAAAATGAAATGAGGGTGAGTAAATAATAAAAAAAAAATTAAATTAATGTTAAACTATATTTTTAATGTGTATTGTTTCAGGTTCAAATTGATTGAAATACATGTGGCTGTTTGTTTCTTTTCCCCTAAATGTTGTGCACCTTCCCTGGGCTGTTATATTCTCTTTTTTTAGGTTCCTGTGAGTCATGTGGTGTTGTAATGTTTTTTTTCTTTCTTTCTTTCTTTTCATTTTTTAGTGGACACACTTGGCCTGCTGTAAAATGTTGATACCTCTTAGGTCTCAGGATATAAAGGAATATCCTGCAAAGTCGAGGCTACATCACACAGCAAAAGCAAGTGCCAGGCCAGCAAAATACAAGCACATCAATCCCAGAACATTTTCCAAATATCAGATAGTGTCTGTAATACCCCTGCCATGTGCTTAGTGTTCCTAGAGTAGAAAATCCATATTGAAAGGCCAGTGTGGGAATCTTTTTATGAAGTGATTTGACTGCAAACACCATTTTTATGGCAGAATTTCTACTTTGATATTTTGTACGCCCTGTAGGTTTGTACCTAACCTTTTTGGTGAATCACAAACCAAAGAAGAAGAAAAAAAAGAGAAAAGTCTACCTTACAAATCTACCTGCCCAGAAACTGTGATTTATAGTTTTTTATTTAATATTTGTATTATTTTTTTTAATCATCTGTTCTTCTCAAGTCAGGTCACCTTCATTTATATAGCGCTTTTCAAAACACAGATTGTTTCAAAGCAGCTTTACAGTGATAATGAGACATTAATTTTGTATTAGATGAAAAGCTAAAGTAAGTTTGTGATTGATTCATTTCTGTTGTAAAAACTGATTAGTTATTTAATTTAGCGCCATGTAAACAACACCATGCTCAACTAAAACAGAAAACCCCCAACGCGTTCTGGACCCCATCCACATGGCAACAGCACCGCAACAGCACCTGTGGCCGGAGAACAAAACCATGAAATAGGTTTGAAATCGTTTTTAAACTATATCACCACCATCCCCAAAAAAGACGAGTCCGTGAAAATGGCTACAGCATGTACACAGGCATTACGTGTTTAGCTTATAGGCAAGCGCGTTTGAATACGTATGTGTGCATATGTGTTTTTATCTGTACAGACTGGAAGGGAAGGAGGCCTTCACAGGGGAGAGTCTAGTTGACATGGTCTCTGCCGACACTTCAGGGCTGCGTTGTGGTCACGTCTATACGGGCAGGTCCACCATCTGATCTGGATCCGGCAGACTAAAGTAAACCTCGGGATAAACAGAGAGTCTAACATTAGCGTAGATGCCATTCTTTTTATCTCAGTTTGTGTAAATCCACTTGGGGCTCAGAGTATTTATTTAATTTCACACATATCTAGTACAATTCTGTGGTTTTGTTTTATTAATACAGTGTATAGTTTTTCTTGATTTACCCCGAAAGAATTGAAGTGAAATGTGACAACATGCCCCATAGGTGGGGTATATTGTAACGTGAGGGGCACGTTGTAACATGACCAAATGACAGCTTAAAATGTTATCTGATATAATCAAAAAAATATCCATGACAAACTAAAATATTTTGTCAATAAAATACAATTATTATAATTTTTTAATGACATAATGGGATTTTTTAATCATTAAAAATATACACATTTTTGAGTTTGACAACAAACGCATAGCTAAATACAGCTATACAGCATAGGTAAAGACATAATAATAATTAATAATTTCTGAACATTGAGTCTCAGTCATTATTCACCCTTTTCTAATGGTTTCTCAATAGAATTCATAAAAGCATAGAATATAAAATAGCGTAGTTCTAAAAGGGGCTCATTTTAACGCAGTGTTACAACGCACCCCATCTGCGCAACTGGGATTTAAACCCGACTCGTGACTTCTGCTGGTTAGATCAGCATTAAAGAACTAGATCAACTGTTAAATAACAAATATAAGATTCAAATAATATCAGATTTGTCTTATTTAAAAAAACCAACAAAAAAAAACAGAGATGAATAATAAACGTAATAAATTTACTTTTGCTATGGTTAAATAAATGTTCAGTGATATCTTCCAAAGAGTTTTTTTTATTTTGGCGCAATTTTTTCTCTAAATAATGTTGATATGGCAACACTAAGTTTCGTCATCCTGGCATGTGTGGAAAGTGTTAAACCATGTGTGTTACAACCAGTGGCAGCTGGTGATAATAATTTTTATGGGGGGAGGCGTTTTTTTTCGGCGGGGTTTTTGGTTCAGTGTCTTCACTTTTATCTTTTTACACATTCATTTCCCACATATAATTGAATGAGGAAAGGAAAAACAACAAAAAAAAACCCAACAACAACAGACTAGCATGTTGACTATTTGAACATAAATTTTGCTCTCCTTTCTTTCTGGCCTGCAAATTTCTCAATGACTCTCTGATTAAAGTGCATTGTTCAGTTAGATATTTGAGGTCTCTTACCCCCGTTGTTGTCCACAAAACTTCAGTACCGACACTTTGAAATAAAAGACAGGGAAAGCAATAAAGGGCATTGCTAACAACACATCCAGCCATCACCTACGTTTCTCATAACAAGCGCGTGAAGCTCAGAGTGCAGCTTCATCCTCTGTCACTGGCCTCCTGCTGGATTTGTAAATCGCGTTGGTCCGGTTCGGGATCCTTTATCCTTTATCCTTTTGTTTTTTTTCTAGCGAACGCCTTGTGAAAGAATTTGGTTTAACTGCTGCCATCTCTATGAAAGTGATCATCATAACAAGGTTTTGGCAGAGTCGGAGTGACTGTGTCGCCCGCGCACTTTCGCTTTAGTGGCCAAGAGCGGAAAGTTGAATGACAGGTGACGAGAACCAATCAGATTGGATAAAATAACACGCATCCAATTCTGATTCGCCAGGGACGCAGCGACCTGCGTTCGGAGGAGGATCTTTAAAAACCAATTAGAGACCAGCTTCAGGTCACATGCTGCCCGTAGATTTTTGGACTCAGATAGACATCCATTTTTCCGGCGTCCCTCGCGCATGAAACTGCATGAAACATATTGAAGAACATATTAGTTAACCATTCAAAGTTTTTATTCAATGCTGAGGCTCTTACTAACAGCCGGCACGTCGTATGAGTAAACTATTTTATTTTTATTTTTATTTATTTATTTTTATATAATTTTTGAATAAATGTATATTTCTGGAATTTTGATGGGGGCGGCGCCCCAGAGCCCTCTATTGACAAGCCGCCACTGGTTACAACTAACCCCGCGCTGTTAGATGTGTTCCCGGTTCCGGCAGACCTAGTTAATGCAGCCTAACAATGCTATATATCTAACAATGCTAGAAGAATGTTCCAAAGTTAAGGTGCCATTGTCCTTACTTCTCCTTCTCGGACTATAAAGCCTTTTACTTTTTTTTAAATGTATTTATTTTTTATTTGTATTTACTGTTTATTACTTTAGTTTGATTTCATTTTCTTGTGAAGACAAAACACATGACCTTGTCTTTCTGTTTTCGGCTTTATGAGTTGCAGTCTCATCCCCTCCTATTCACAGGGAGTTTTTCATAAAGACTGTGTGCAATCAAAGCTCAACAATCTCAGATAGGCTAGCCAGCTTTTGTCGTATTGAAAAGCTTCTAGACAGGCTTTTCTTGACAACTGCAATTATGTTTCTGTAGAAAAGAGCTCAAATTAAAAGAAAAGACCTTTTCTGAGACCATGGATACTTGAAATGCGGCACATGGATAACTGTTATTGAGTTAATTAGTCTGGGCTTATTAGGATCTCCCCTTCAGACTTTCTCTCTCGGTATAAATTACTTAAGTCCACCATGGGTATGCATCTATTTCCCTCAGTTTAAAATCAATCTTGACAATCAATAACCATTGCTATTAATGTTAGAGTAGGCAAAACCAAGTCAATACCTTTAAGTGTATCAAAAGTGTAAATAAACACTTGAGATCTTAAATAAGTGTGAGCCGTTGCTCTTAAAAAATGTTGCTATTAAACTTAAGCATTTATGCATTCATGAAGATTTGAATTGCCATCTACATGCTTTATTTTTAACGTGTAGTGATAGAGCATAAACAAACATTGATTTTATGGATATCTACAGCTGCAGTAATGCACAAATACCTAGCCTGATGAGACTTATTATTTATATTTATTTGAAGAGTGATTGTAAGCTATTGCAAAGACTTTAATGTTTGAAAAAAAAGGTTGTGATCCCTTAAATGGAATCTTTTTAACAATTTCCCCGCCAGCATTTTATTTATTTTAAAAATATTAAGAATATCTGAACATGCATTTATACCAAAATGAAGAACACAGCCTCTGCCTTTAAACCTGTTTTATTCTATCTTAATGCATTCTTTTTAACACTTGAATGTGGGGAAGTCTCATATAAAACCAACATTTTAAGCAAAAAGCTGACTACATCCAGATGGGTTTCAGAACGATGATCAAAACATAGATCGAGTCCATCAACACCCCCTTAAGTTGCACAGTCCTAGACCACTTTCTGGGTAAACATTTAATTTGGTAACATTAGGCAGTTTTGATGTATATGCTGTTTAATGTTAATGATTGCGTTATTTTAAATATGCATCTGCTTACATATGCTGTCGTTTGTTTCTGCTTCTTCTTCGCCTGTGTTTTGATCAGGAGATTCAGTACTTAAAGAGTTATTAGGAATTACTGTCTGTATTTGCACAACAAGAGGGAAAAATGCCCCAAATATCACACCTGCAGGTTCGCTGCGGTTGGTCATCATATTTATGGAAATGCTTAGATCCATATGGTGTCCATATGCTTAAATATGATGCAGACGAAACCTGTGTGGGATTCCCGCTGTTCACACAAACTTATCTGGCATCATTAATCAGTGTCACCATCAGGTGTCTTGTTTGCCAGGCAAGGCCTAAGTGACAGTGATAAGTGATCCTCTGCTTGTTCCAGCATGAGCCCTAATACAGTGGGCTTTTGACATTATCAGCTGTGGACAAAGCCAGTGCCACTCCAAATGAATGGAAGTGTCAAGTCATTCAATAAAAGAACAATCCAAACCATTAACAATTTAAATGTCATGCTGAGGAAGCTAACATTGAACCTTGATGCAGATATTAGCGCCTTACTTTTCCCATCATCCGTCCGTCAAAGCTTTGCACTCGAACAACCTTCTGGCTCTCTCTTTTCACATTGAGCTGCAATGACATGAGCCAGGTGCGTGGTGGAGTTTTGACCTTCGGCCGATGAGGGATTTCAGGAATTGTAGAGGGTAGAGGGCACAGTTGTAGACTGATGGGCAGTTAAATATGGACTCCAAATGGGTTTTCTCATGAGTGCAAAAATATTACCTTGCCCTCAGCTGCCAAATCTCTTACTGGCTTATCCAAGTTCTAAATTTTTCTTCTATCAAAGTCAATCATTTTGTTTGATGATGACTTCACTTAATGTATATCTAATGCATAGCATAAAAAATGAAGTTGTTTCATCAATAACTAGATCCTGTTTGATCTCGGACCTTCACACTAATGTAATCAATAAGATCTGATAATTAAGTTAGCTCTGAAAAATTGAAGATGTCCTTCAACTCCACCTGCATTATAGGGATCGCTTCAGAAAACTCGCTTTGAATTTGGTTGAAAGTACATGATTGAATTTTAATGCACAATTAAATCAAGCAGTAAATCAATTCATTCCCCTTTGAAAATGGGTATTCAACACTCTCAAGAATCAGAAGCCAATTATGATGAAGTTATTATCACAGAGTCATATAATGACACAAAATGAGTGCATTGGCACCAAATCCGTGTGCGGCGCTCGTCAGTAGTTCAGAAAGCAAAATTGCAGGTACAACATCTAGTGTGTGTTGCCTCACATGCTTTCTATCTATTTCACTAAAATAAAGGTGGCAGTTTACCCACACAAACCCTCTGGGGGGGACTTAGACTGCTCTCTTGATGAAGAACCAGATCAAACTGGTCTAATTTCCTAAATGAATCCTCCAGAACTATTACCAGTGAGCCCAGCCTCTGCATAATGTGATGAGCAAAGGGAACATTGATGAACTTTTTTAATTATTACGCCGCTTGGGAATTTGGCATACCATTGCGGGGATCCACACCGTCAGGCCTTGCACTGCTTTTCAGCTCCTTTTTAATTCACCCAATTTGTCGGTCCAAATGAAACACTGAAAGGTTAGAGAATGGAGTAATTAACAGCACCGGGCCTAATGAAATCAGGAGGGGATGGCGTGTACCATGAGGATCAATACAGGTCTTTAAGTGTGAGTTGGGTAGGAATTGTTCAGGGAAATAAGGACCACTTAATAGTAATAAGTTGATGAAAAGGCAACAAGCCTGCATGTGCTAAATGAGAATCCGCTGGAACACAGATAGAGGTGTCACTCTAAGGTGGCAACGTATCGAACTGCACTCGTGTGGTGACGTGTTGAGCTGCGCTAGAAGCTAAATCCACTGGGATGGATGCACCGTGCCTTGGATTTTAAAACGATGCAGGATGAACGCAACGAAACTGCCGAAGGCCGGCGTGTTTGCTGATCTTATAATATGTGACTAATATGCAAAGTATTTTTGTGTTTGCCCTAGTAGTGGAGGAACAGATGCTAGCTGTAAATATATGCAGTTCTCCTCGCATTCCTGAAGCAAGAAGAAGTATTAATCACATGAATACTTCCACTTTAAACTCCTGCTGTCTCAGACATTAATGAGCAGCACGGGATTGATAATTCCACATCTATGCGCACAATTTTCCCATAAAGGGAGCGAAATCTGTGGTGGCGATTTGCCAAAACATATTTAGCAAAGCTGGGCAGGGATGACCTTTAAAAGTGTGATGAAAACATCCTTAAACACATTGCGATATGATAAACGGGAGGCTGGGTCTAGTTTTTACATCTATCTATTTATCTATCTATCTGTCTATCGACATTGGAAATTTGCATTAGCCTACAGTTTTTCTCTGAATTGAATTGATGCACATCATTCTCATTCTTTTGATACGTTCATGCTTTGGTACATTAATGCAATTATGTTCTATTGTCTGCTGTTTCCATTATCAATTGCTTATGTCCTGTTGATCAAAATATATATTACACCGGTTCCCTGTTGAATAGTCAAAACATCTAGGCATTAGTTCATTGCATAAGTCATTAAATGCAAAATGGTTGAACTAGTTGTCATAAACTATTAAGCACATTTTATATACATTTCTATTAGATTTTTTAAATTCTGAATTGATGAATTACAGAGGTGAATATTGAATTTCACTAACGAAGGGAAATGTAAAGGCTTTCAGCCAATGATCAACCAGTTTTCTAAAATAGCCCAGAGGTGCATGCCATGAAGCTTAATTTGGCAAGCATAGACAGAGCACAACACTGTTACAAATTCTGCAAACAAGGAAACAACAAGGAAACAAACGGGGTCAACGGCCGGGGAGAAGAGAAATAAGGATGTGTGGTGAAGGGTACGGAGGCAAAACAGTGGGAGAGGTAGAAGAAGCCAAGATTGTAGACATGTTTCTGATTAAATAAGGGCCACTATTGTGGACCATGTTCTAAATCACGACCTTATGGCCGAGGCGGGTCGAAAGGTACCGCCGAATGTTGGGACAACAACTGTGTCCTAAATCATTCAAACGTTTGTATACAGAACAGGTATGCAATCAGATAATGCTCACTAGACTGTAACACGTTTTTCAGGTTTGAACGCGCAAGGCGTACCGCACTGCCTTTTTTGGTTGACATTTTTTAATTGAGAAAATAGCAGTGCGCTGCGGTCTTTTTTATGTTTCTAGGCAACCCCCGAATCAGCTGTGCTGTCAGTCTAATCAAGATAACCTTCACCACAACGGAAGGCCCGCCTCTCCATTCATTCGATTGGACAATGGGGGAAAAACACGATGACGTCGGGCCCTTTTCTGCTCAGAGTTGATTTTTTTTTCAACTTCATGCGCTCAGAGCGCTGCTTCTAAAACGCGAGGCACAGCAGGCGGTTAAAACGCGCATAACGCTCTCTGCCAACAGAAAGCTATTCAAAAAAGGCGCCTCTCACTGCAAAAACGCATTCTCTCTGATCGGGGCCTAATACTGTATACTTACTGTAATGCTATATTACAGTAGTTCACTTGCATTTTACATTATACAGTAAATATAGTTTATGGAGACATAGTAACACACACACACACACATTTATACTGTTAAAATGTATATGCCGTCTTATGCATTTTTTATCCTTTTCATCAAAATCCATATCTGAAAATACTGACAGAGTACATTATTGTTATATTGACAACATGGCTAAGCATTTTGACTTTCTTATTTGTGAACAATGAAACAGGGACTTGTCATTCTGATGGTGCAGATATGTTCATTGACATAGATACTTACTTTTGAGAGATAAACTAAGGATTTTGAGTAGGTTACAGGCTTTTGCAGGTGTGATGTAATGCTTTTTGTACAAATTGATATTTACTGGATTGCAAATTTCGAGGATGATTCAAGAAATGTACTAGCCTGGCGTGGCAATACTCAATTCTAGTCAGAATATGAGTCTGGTACCGCTCCATTGAGCTTTGATTATGGGGCGTGTTTCAACCGAGCCAGGAAAGACCTCAATTGGATAGACCCACAACCAATCAGAGCAACGGAGCGACGCGTAACGTTAGTTGTCAAATGTCAACAGAACTCAACTGCACTGTGTTGCCAAGTCCGTGTTTTTCTCCATGTCCGCGGGTTGAAGCGACCCCAATTATGTGATTATATAAACCCAGGAATGCGAATTTTAGCAGGCAACCTTGCCAAAATAACATATTTTGCCAACCAAACGCCATTTTTTTCCGGAGAACCCCCGGAAAGTTATTGTTTTGGGCTATAGTTTTGAGTAGCAATTGTGCGCGACATTGCAAAAACACTTGGAAACCCTGTCTGCACGCACGCTGGATTAAGCAACGTTACAAGAAAAAGATGAGTGTAAACGATCTTTGCCAGTAATAAAATAATTTAAGGATACACAGAGTACTTACCAACACGATCATCGTTTCTGAGAGAAATAGTGAAGGTGAACGCATATACGAACAAGTTCTCCGTTTAGGATGAGAGCAAATTCAACCCAAGAGCCTTCGATGACGTGGATGATTACGCTACTGTTTATCATCTGTCCATCATCGTCTAAAGCCCGCCCTGACAATTTCATTGGTCCGAACAGTTTCTGTTCGGGCATAATTCCTCCTCTATGGAGCGAGCCCAGACCGAATTGCCCGAGCAAAAAAAATTGTGGGCGGGGCTAAATTCGGCTGGCATCCAGGCTAGAAATGTACCAAAGCGACTGAGAAAAACTGCAACAGTATTTAGGTGGATCAAGTGAGGCAATTATTTAGCAAGTATTTTTCAAATTTGGAATGTCTATGATTGACTACAATGCTCAACACTATTAAACACGTTGTAAATAGAAACGTTTGACACTTCACAGAATGCTCACACACTTTGAAAGCAGTGCCTATCATCTGTCATACTTGTGAGATATGAGTGAAATTGCCTTAGTTATGGTCTTTATAAGCTAAACTTATAACATTATTGCAGTTTACACAGTATTCCCTAATTTTATATAGTCAGCAAAGATATCATAATAATGTCACGATTTGACAGTTAGCAAAACACTTTATTCAAATGTAAAGGGTGATGAGATTGCTGGGATTGGTGAAATGCCTTGAACTTCCTCTTCAGATGGTTTCTACATAATTGCATCTGAGCAAGAAATCGTCACGTGACACCGAGTGTCAAACAGTTCCCCCCCTTAGTCCGCATATGCCCAATTACTGTTTATAATGTTGCTATGTTTGGAGGTGGGCATATGCTTCAACTATACGTGTCTGTGCCTCAGTGGAACAAGGTGCTGTGAGATATTACACATTGAAAGCTATGTTGTATTTCACCAAATACAGGCACATAAACAAGCCTCCCTAGGCAACTGTCTGATGGCAGGTCACGTGATCCTTTCACCTCCACTTAACAGCTGAGGTGGAGGTCCAAGGCCTGCCAGACAGTTCTGCATGGCTGAGGTACTACGACAGCTTGTGCTTGACCGTCCTGTCACTGTTTTAACACATTACATGGCACTTCCTGCCAAGAAGCCCCCAGTTATGAGAGCAGCTATTTGAAGCATTGGATACAGCAAGAGAACACTGTTCCTCAGACTCCATCGCTGTTTAGACTGAAGACAGTAAAAGACTTCATTGAGACAGGGACGAGAATAACAAACGTTTAGACTTGTATGTATCTTCTGAGACCTGGTAGGAACAGTAGAGCACACAATGTGATGTTTTTATTATAACATTTTTTAAATGGACTATTATTTGTTCAAAATTTAAGTCAGAAATTGAATTGCAAGTACAGTAAAAAATCAACATTGACGAGTATATGAAGAGGTGATACTGGCCAGCATGAGTAAAAATTGGCTTACAGCCTTTATAAGATAAACTTTTAACGCAGATAGTAAGACTTTCCATGGACCTTTTGTAAATAAGTGATTGTTAATTATATATTACTTTATTGCAGTTATGCCAACCACCAACTTTGCATATGTGGGCCATTTTGCAAAAATAAATGAACAAACAAAAAAACAAATACATAAACCTCATGAGGGAGCATGCCGTGGGACCCCGTTAAATGGTTCACACTTCAACCTCCCAATGTTCAAACCAAAACTACGCCCTTGCAACCAAGGTAGATAACCAATCCCTCTATCCCGCCCCCCGGAGCGCAATTTCAACCGAGGGGGAATGGCACCCCCCACCCCCCCTTTAAGCACTGCCAATATTTCCTTCATTTTATATTGTCAGCATAGATATCATGATAATGTCACAAATTTTTGATGTATCGCCTAGTAAATAACCACTGCATGTTTCAGAGTGAAGAACGGGAGCTCATGATCCGGTGTATGAGAATCTTTTTATAAATCTGTTGTCAAGCTTTAATATCTCCATGTGGTTTTATTTTTTTATTTTTTCCTTTCTGATCACATACCTGTTTAAGTAACATTTACAGATTTACAAGTACATATTTATGCAAAATATCTAATTTAATAAATGGTGAATCAGTTTTCTGTTTATTGAATTGCAAATAGTAATTGGTACTTTGGTGTTGCTATTTAGTGTTTTGGAAGAAATAAAATCCTTGAAAAAAGTCTTTAGCTGTGATCCGATGTGATGATATTATGGGGTTATATACAGTAAATGATGGTACTAGATTTTTCCAGCCACATTTTTTCCCAGATGGAGTCGATATGGAAATATTTCTGTCCCAGTAACAGCAGCCCTCTGTCTCAGTTTCTTCAGTCCTAAGGGCAAAACGAAGAGTTCTTTGTCTTTGCTGAGGCATGTGCTTGGCTGCAAACAAACAATATATTTTAGCTTTATGGAAGGGGTGAAAACCGTGGAACATCATTCTTCAAGGCCAGGCAGACCAGGGTGACTGTTGAAGAAGGTTTTGCTCATCATAGGTTTCGTCCTACATTCCAAGCCACTTTGACATGAATGTGAATTTCCCCTTTTTTTTTTTTTTTTTTTGGTCAAAGTATTTGGTTTTATAGAGACATAAGCTTGAAAGCAGTGCTGGGATTTGACCTCCCTGGGGTGTGAGCTTAGCCCAGCTATCAACAGTGCAGTTCCAGCCTGGTGGTGGGTCTGAAATTAGCCCATAATAGCACCTCAACACGCCAGATCCACTGAGACAGGTTTGGGATAGAGAGCGATTGAAGGACAACACTAAACAAGTAGTCCGCTGAGGATTGAGAGCCCAAAGTGAATGTTTCCTTCTCATCACAGACATCACAAGAGGGCTATGACCCCAGCAAGGACATCTTAAACAACAGCACTGCGCCGCAAGGCTCAAGTACTTAAAACACCTCAAACATATGGCTTGCTAAACGAGCGCACTTGCAATGTTTATTCATGTACTGCCAGAATACTAAATGAAGGAATAGGGAGCCAAAAAGATGGTGAGTTTATATAAATGAGTATTAATTTGAGAAACTATTGAGCAGGATCTTTGGCTGTGAATATATATTAGAGCTTAGGGCTGGGTAAAAAATATTAATTTCTCGATTTTAATCAATTCTCAATTTTTTGAACCGACATCAATTCTTAAATCCCAAGAATCTATTTTTAGTCTGTGCTGTTTTCAGTTCACGAATGAACAGAACATTGTAGTGTGTACACTGTAGTAGCCTTCCATTCACTAAATCGCAAAAAAATCGTGTCACTTTTGATATGAAACAATGTCTCGGATTTCAAATTCTGTCCCATTTTATTATGAAAATCAAACAATAAAAAACGTTTGGGCCCTCTTTAATATGGCACGACAGATCACTGTTGCCGCCCCAGATCAAGATCTTCATCTCTTCATATCTTCAAATACAAAATAAACATGAATCAGAAGGTATGTTGAAAGATACAGTACAACTTATCCGTATCATTTCACATGTAGTCGCTCAATCAGTGTTTCAACCGGGGAAAGGCGCCAATAAAAGAGTCACATAATGTTACATTTACCTCAGAAAAGCCATTAAGTGACCATAAACATATAGATAGAAAAATCAACTCTAGAGATGAGCATTTTGCTAAATACTGTACATCATATTATTTATTCATTATATTGTTTTACTGTTTTTCAATATTTAATGTATGTTTGAAAAAATCTGTCAAGATTTTATGGCAGTCCCCATTTAAATGTTTATAAAATAGTTATGTAAAGATAGTATTGTAACTTTTACAATACTTTTACAAGATTCTAATTGAATCACAAGTTTGTGAATCATGAATATAATCGAATCGGGAAATTTGTGTCAGTACCCAGCCCATTAGGGCTTGTTTAATTTAATCTAAAACAAAAGGAAGTATTGCAATCATGCAATTATGAAAATGGAATGACAAAATGTGCAAATGTTTTGAATAGAAGACTGGTGGTTTACTTGATTTCAATCCCGTTGCTGGCCGTATTGGTGCCTTCGTGACTTTGTAGAGCTGATGAGTCTTCTTTTGGGGGGGATGTGTCTTCTTCTGGTGCCCCCCTCAGCACTTGGTGCCCTATGCGCAGTGCGTGATGCGCGTGGTGGGAGCGGCGGTGCTTCTTGATTTACTATTTTCAATGACCTGTTCGACAGAAGAAACTGCAAATTAACTCACAATTTGCATGATATCAAGCAGAATGACACAACGAGTTTGTACCGCAACAGAATTTTTTTTTTACACTGCATGACATGCATCCCCTTTGTTATGGTTAACTATTATTAACTATTATTATTAGTTATATTTATAGTTAAATCTTTATTATAGATATTAACTAAAATTAAAGCCATACATTTTAGATTAATTGTTACTTAAAATAAAATAAATGTAAACTGAAATTAATAAAAATATGAATAAAACGTATTATATTTCAGCAAGTTGCCAAGGCAACATGTATTTATTTATTTATTTTGTTGAACTTAATGTACTTAAGTAACTAAAATAAATAAAAGAACTAAGAAAAATGACAAAAACTTAACAATATTACTAAAACTTTGACGACAATATAAATATATATATATATAGATTCAAATAGATTAGAATAGATTCAACTTTATTGTCATTACACAACAGGTACAAGGCAACGAAATGCAATATAACATTGTTATACTGCATTCATAAAATAATTCATAAAATATATATATATATATTTTATGAATTAAAAATATGGATACAAACTATAATAGTATCTATATATAAGAAAAGGAAAAGGTGATTTCAAGGTTGAAATAAATTGGGATTCTGAGACGCAACACAATAAGCCCTGGTGTTTTAATCAATTATTAATCCAATATTTTAATGATCAGAAAGCTGGGGATGATCAAAGGCCTGGTTTATGTCTCTCTGCCATTGCTCACTGAGACACACTCCAGCTCTTTGAAGTGCTGCGCCAACAAATGCACTTATCTCCACATTTCCCTCACAGGCATACATGTGGAAGCCCTGTGAAAACACTGGCCCGGAGAGCCACTGCGGAGAGGCCAGGGTCATTGACCCGGCCTTTTGCCATCGGTTAAAAACACAACAATGTATAACGTACACCTTTAGATCTGTACTGGCAGGTTGGCTGAGAGGATTTAGAATCATGTGAAGTTTTCTCCTTTTTTTTTATTATTGAGAATGATTCTGATTACAATTCCTAAATAGTTCATTTTTTTATCATGCATACACCCTTAAAATAAAGGTGCCAGGAAGAACCACAAAGGGGTTTTCACGGCAATGCCATAGAAGAACCATTTTTGGTTACCTGATGAACCGTTTTGTGAAAGGTTCTTTAAAGAACCATTTTTACTAACTATTTTATAGTGTAAAGCAGTGGTTCCCAAACTTTTTGTAGCACGCACTCCCTTCTTGACACCTGTCAAGCACCCCCACCACCTTACTTTAGTTAAACATCACATTTTGAATAGCAATACTAAATACAAATATTTACTGTATATTAGAAAACATCAACATTTCAGTTATATATATATATATACACACACACACACACACACACACACACACACACACACACACACACTATTGCTTCGTACCCTTTTTAGTGAGATGGATGGGCCTGCATGTTTGCACACAAATCAACAAAATTTGGGGTAATGGATGACATTTTTACTCTCAAATCATTCTCGGCATCTAGCTTTGTTTGTAAGTGCCGAACCATGTATGAGGGCTTGAGACTGCTGTTAGCTAACACTTTCCACACACTACACATTGCGGGTTCGGACTTTCTGCATCACCAATCCATGTAAACCCGAAACCAATGTCTGTCACGAGCCACGTTTCCATTACAGATTTGCACAAAACTTTTGCAATATTTTCTAAAAGTCGATTAAAAAATATTGCGAAATGGCGGCGTTTCCATTAACTGATGTTATGTGACTAAAAAAAGTTTTTTTCCTCTCGTGATAAGTCATTCCAAAAAGTATGCTACGTATGTTGTTAGGATTCTACAAGATCCGTCACATGTCCTTTTTTCTGTTTTTGAGTGGCTCCCCTCTGGGCGACGTCTTCGTTGTCCGGGCTGTAGGACACAAAGGAGGAGGGCAAACTTTGTTCCAAAATCGGTGCAGCTTTTAAATTTACAGCCGTCTTTAAGCAACATCAAGTTCACCATGCAGTGATTTTTTAATTGCATATACCTGTATATACATATATATTAACGTATTTATTCCTTTTTATATATGGTTGGACTTGTTTTAATATATTTGCACTTGTGCACGCTGTGTTATTTGTTTATTGTATGATTCTTTTATGCATAGCGATTGTGTGTTACTCTACGTGGCCTTGTTAATTGCCCCTTGGGGACAAATAAAGTGTTGAAAAAAAATAAAAAAATAAAAGAATGATCCACTTTTACGAAGGGTTATGGTGGTTATGGTTATGACGCAATGCCGCCACATACAGAGAAGAGCGAAATGTTTGAATTTGCATGGTGGTAACTCAAAGGTTTTACCACTTCGTTATTTTGGCTTGGAATTTTGTTTGTTGGAAATATAAACAGAATTTAGAAATGCTTTTGAAATGAAAAACTTTGCGTTTAATAAACAAAATATATTTATGAAATGAAGACAGCGTTTGGAGTGGACTGCAAAATAATCTGTTCCCTGAGTCCACGGCCTTTGTTGTTATTTTGAGTGTACACAAATAAAAGCAGACAGTTTATAGTTTATAATTATGTCTTGCACTTATCTGAATGGCTTGAGTTGTTTCCGCAGTCATAAAGGAAAAAATCCATCATTAGGCGCCGACGACTTCGTCGGACAGAGGGTTAAAGAAAACGTATCCTTTTTAGTTTCATAGTTAGGCTATGTTTAAATATTATATATTTTTAATTTGATATGTTGATTATTAAAAGTGATCAGCATGAGTAATAATCAGATGTGCATATGTCTGGGGACATGGATTTTGAGCACTTCGTTGAATTTTGTTTTCTAGAAAGTATTTCTTTAAAATTTATTTTGTTTTGTATAAATTGTATTTTAATTTTGATCAATGTTTAATCAACTATTTGGCTGTATATTTAACAAATAAGAAGCAAACCAAGATCGTCTGGAATAGATTGACGTGCGTAACTGGCCTGTTTCCACGGCCTTTGAGTAAGGCTGAAACTATAGCATTTTTCTGTTTTAATACATTTCTTGAATATATGTCTTAATTACAGTAGGCCTATAGATAGTTATGATATTTGTGGCTGCACCGGAGTCTGTCATTACTAGGTTAAAGTTACGTCACTGTCCTTATTAGGAGAAAATACATTAACGACATAAGATCTCGTTATTAAGCCATACTTGAGTGGAAAAAAATGTATGTGGCAGCAATGCGACCTGTAAATGCGAAAAAACTATTTCCATTGCAGTTTTGCGATGTTTCCATTACCCTTCTAATTGCGCAAATTGAAATTGTGAATTGAAAATACACCCAATGGAAACGCTGCCACATAGGGCCTACATATTTTTTTTTTCCACTCAAGTATGTTTTTTGTTGTTAAAACGACATATATTGTCTCCTAATAATCTCTGATGTAGATGGCTCACTGTCCCTTGATTTCTTTAAAGTGGCAAGTGAATGTAGTAAGCGGAAAAATTTCACTTAGCGCCTAATATGAAAAGTGCGGGGTGATGCAGACCCGCTTGTAAAATTAAATGAAAATATGAGAAATTTACTACAGCTTGTAATGTGAAATTGTTATTTATCAATAATAATCTGATATGTGAAGTTTACCTAAGTTAAATACATACAAATTAAAAATAATTTTTTTTCCTGCCATTACAAACATTCTCTCGCGCACCCCCGGTGGTCAGTCTGCGCACCGCCAGTTTGGGAACCACTGGTCAAAAGCAGTGTTTCCCAACCGGGGTGCCGTCTGACGATAGCACGGGTGCGGTGTAAAAGTCCTTCAAATTTATATAGATTTTTTAAATGATAAAATGTGAATAAAACAATTAATATATGTGATGAATATATAATGTCTGAAATAACATATCTAATGTCTGACGTCAACGTCTGTATTAGGGGTGAAATGGTTCTCTGTAAAAAAATCGAATCGTATGGTTCTCCACCCACGTTTCGGCACACACTTGCACCGCGGTTCATCTCACATCTGATGACGCATCTACAATATGGGTTGGAACTTGAAAATAACGCTTTATGTATGTTTCTGTCAATGGATACACGTGCTGGCTCCTCAGTGATACATTACAACAGCGATAATAAAAGTAAAAAGTGGGCAAACCGGTCTCTCTTTGTAAACTTTGTTCAATGCATGCAAGTGCTGCCAGTAATTTTTGCCATCATCACCCGGGTGTAGTGCGAAAAGACGCGAATGAGAACTTGCGCGAGCTGTGAGAAGATTTGTCTCTGTGCACTCATCCGAAAGCGCTCACACGCAAATATTGAGTTCTCTCAAAAAAAGTATGACAACATGTCCATCTTGATGAGTATCCTAGCAGACATACTCTCAAAAAAAAGGTTCTATATGGCACTAAAAATGGTTCTTGGCTCGTAATCATAGGGGAACCTTTTTAAGTGCTATATAGCACCAATTTTGGTGCTTCAGTGGTTCTTCAGTGGTTCTTCAGAGGTGCTATATAGCACCTTAGTCAAAGAACCGGTGAAATTGGTGCTATATAGCACTTAAAAAGGTTCCCCAATGATTACGAGCCAAGAACCATTTTTGGTGCCATATAGAACCTTTTTTTTTTAGACTGTAGTCTGTATATGCCTTAAAGGTAGTTTTAAGACTTTTTCAGGTGATAATGTACTTGTCTAAAGCTCAAATCTGTGCTTTATTTATAAAGAGAGCGCATAATTTAATATTTTATCTGTGGCGTTTTCGGAGTTGTGAGATCCAGTCGATCAGCAGGCGCTGAGCGCTCGTTAACCCCGCCGAGAGCATTTTCTTTTTTTTTTATTGTCTCTTCAGACCTTAGAACTACACATGATTTATGAGCTTCTACAACTTTTGACCTCCTGACTGAACTCCTTCCCACAAATTGATCATATCAAGTGCAAACAATAAGTTCAACCATAATCAAAGTACTCAATATTCTGAATATTCAAAGTCCAAATAGAGACCATTTTTTTCTTCAAGTATAATACAGAGCTAATAGATGGTTAACTACACAGGTAGCTTTCATGTTGAGAGATATTCTCATGCCTCAGGGAGCTGCTCTCAAACAGCGGTAACGATTTGATATCGCATTTGAATGTGCACTCGCGTTTGCTCTCATTTTAAATGTTGTGATCGTGTGTACTCTGTGAATAAGGAGCGGTGGTGCTGAACGCGCATTTTAAAATAGACATTTGTCTGACACTTCTGTCGCGCAACGAATCCTACCACGGCCCTGTCGGTCTTCGATTCGATTAGAACTACAAAAGTGGATAAAAAGTGTTAAAAAACTACAAACATGACGGTTAGTCCGATGGTTAAGAGAGATTTAGGCTTGAGTGATCAATTATCAGTATTTAACCTGATGAAAAGATATTTATTCAGTGTTATCCACATTATATTTCACCTACAGCAGCATTGTGAACTTTTGTAATAATGTTTGGCCATTTACTTTTAAATGCATCATTATATTTAAACTGCAAACACAGGAGGAGAGTCTCTGCATTAAAGACCCATGAATGGCAGATCAACGTGCTACATTACAACGTGCAACACACCTCGTGTTCAGACCAGCATGCCCATGGGCGCATAAATGGGCACGAGTACATTTTCTATTTAAACAACGTGCCGCAGGACGTGAAAATGATTACTGCGTCGGACTGAAACTAGCAAAAAACACTTGCGCATTGCGCCAGGTGCATGAAAGGCCCCTTAACATTTAAGAACTGTCCTTGGTGTGAAATAACATTATAATACAATAATTCTGCACGCTTTTACTGTCTTTTTTAGCAGGACAACGTGACTAACACATTCTGACTTGCTTGTAACTAACATTCATTAGTGTGTTTGCATCATCTTGGCACATGTTTTTGTCAGTGGTTTCCTTCACTACAGTTCATTAACATTGAACATGACTTCAGTATCCAAAATATTACCGCACATTTCCTTCAAACATATATTTCTGGTTTCAATCTTTTGTCAATTTCCATGCGCATTACACTCTCAATTAAATCTGAATAGTACATTTTGGTCACCCAGTGCAAGGGCAAAGCTCACATTAACTCCAAGCACATGCATCTCTCGCTAAAAAGGGCTCCCTGTAGTGAAAGCACAGTTCCATTCATGGTTTTAACCTAATGAGCTAATTAATTGGTTGATTATTATTTTCAGCCTCAAGATGGATTGTCGCACGGCAGTGTTTGTCTTCTCGAACAATCACATGATTCAAGGGCAATAAATTCACAAGCCGAGATATCTCAATGCCTTCTGATGAACCAATTCAATCTGTGACACGGCGAAGAGGTTTCTGGGAGACTTTCCTGCCAGCCTGACAGCCTGTCGATGACCTGTATTTATGGATGCGTGCAGTCTGCCCTTAGTGACACAAACCCAACGCTTTATTGTGTTTGTCAAAGTAATTGTAAAACAAATAGGATATATATATATATATATTTATTTTTTTATTTTTTTATTTTTTTCTGGTTCGGATAAATCAGCAAGGGCAGATACTGGCCAAAGGAACAGGGTGTTAATGTCTACAAATAATTGCTAACGAAATGCTTTTGTAGGGCATGAGATATAAATTCTTCTCTGGCGACAGTAATGTTGAAATGGGACTGGGCGGTATATCACCTTTGTAAGGTACATCGATATTTTTTGTTTTAAACTATATAAGATAAGACAATACCGTTTATATTGATATATGATAGCTTGATGTTGCGAGTGCCTCTGAAAAGTAGCAAGGACAAAGAGTGAGCTGCTGCTGTGAAAGTGAAAGATTCAAATTGTCCTAAATATGAGAACTATTTTATTAAACTAACTCATAGTTTAACACACTTGCCCTGTTCGGTGCTTTGACACATGTGTGTGAGACATGTTTTCCTTAGAGCATAATTTACATTTTGTTTGTAAATGTTAGAAAGTCTGTACATTGCTTTTTTATTTATTTTAATTTTAATATAGTAATATAATGTATTACATGATGTGGCGATAAATTAATTGCAAATGAATAAAGTCATTATTGTGTAAAGCATCAAATAGACATTATAAAAAGTAGATTCGACAAGAAATATTTTTATTTGATTCAACATAGAATTTAGAATTTATTACACATACTCTTTTGGACCAAGAGGGTGAGTAAATGATGACTGCATTTTCAGGTCTATTGTAGTTTGCATCACTTTGATATTACTGTTGGTCACTGAACATTTTTATCATAAAACAGTTGTCAAATATTAAATGTTTAGCTAATTACATCTTACCACACACTCTTTCACTTCACAACTAAAGTGTCGCGTTGGAATTCGCACTAACAGTAAGCCCCGCCTTCTTTGATTTGATTGGGAATCTCACTCATTTTGACAGTGATGAGCGTTAGACCGCTCTGTTAGACCGCTGAGGCAGACCAACCTGAAACTGTAACATTTTACTATTGTTATTCTAGCAACAAACAGAGTGATGTGTAATGGAGTACAGCAGAGAAACATCAAGAAATATATATATATATATATATATATATATATATATATATATATATATATATATATATATATATATATATATATATATATATATATATATATATATATATATATATATATATATATATATATATATATATATATATATATTTTTTTTTTTTAGGGGCAATTTGGCCAAGTATTCAGGGGGACTTCAATGTCCCCCTCAATGTGTATGGTGGTTACAGCCCTGTATCACATTATCAGGCTATTCTGGACAGTAAAACAGCACTCGTTGCTTGTGTGATATAGCTTAACTATATCTTATGATGTAAATACGAAAGAAAAACAGTCCCCATATCTTGAATTTTAGGGACATTCTAATTGCATTATATAGGCTCCATCACGCAGTTGTTGCCCTGCATCAAATTCATCATCAATCAACCGTATTAAATATCAGATGACCTGCGTTGGTCTGGGGCGGGGCAAGTATGTTAAATGCATTTATACTTTTAACACATTATTTTTCACCTTAATTCATGAATCTAATTAACACGCTAAATTGACAGCCCTAAAAATAAATTATTGATTAATCAATTATCAAAATAATCATTAGTTATTTGTAAATTATTCAGATTTAATCAGCAGCAAAATAATTTAATCTGTAGAGAATGTCATAAACAGATTGCATTCAAAAGTTGAAGTATTTCAAATCTCTTCCACCATTTACAACAGCACCATAAATTACAGTACGAAGAGTGTGATAAACTTTGTGAAACCCAGCTGTGAAAAGTCTTCTACCCTGACACAAAGCACTTTGCAAGCTTCATCTATCCATGGTGTTCCTTATGAAGCAAAACTTAGCCTACTTTGTATATATATATATATACACTCACCTAAAGGATTATTAGGAGCACCTGTTCAATTTCTCATTAATGCAATTATCTAATCAACCAAACACATGGCAGTTGCTTCAATGCATTTAGGGGTGTGATCCTGGTCAAGACAATCTCCTGAACGCCAAACTGAATGTCAGAATGGGAAAGAAAGGTGATTTAAGCCATTTTGAGCGTGGCATGGTTGTTGGTGCCAGACGGGCCGGTCTGAGTATTTCACAATCTGCTCAGTTACTGGGATTTTCATGCACAACCATTTCTAGGGTTTACAAAGAATGGTGTGAAAAGGGAAAAACATCCAGTATGTGGCAGTCCTGTGGGCGAAAATGCCTTGTTGATGCTAGAGGTCAGAGGAGAAAGGGCCGACTGATTCAAGCTGATAGAAGAGCAACTTTGACTGAAATAACCGCTCGTTACAAACGAGGTATGCAGCAAAGCATTTGTGAAGCCACAACACACACAACTTTGAGGCAGATGGGCTACAACAGCAGAAGACCTCACCGGGTACCACTCATCTCCACTACAAATAGAAAAAAGAGGCTACAATTTGCACAAGCTCATCAAAATTGGACAGTTGAAGACTGGAAAAATGTTGCCTGGTCTGATGAGTGTTGATTTCTGTTGAGACATTCAGATGGTAGAGTCAGAAAACAGTGAACAGAATGAGAACATGGGTCCATCATGCCTTGTTACCACTGTGCAGGCTGATGGTGGTGGTGTAATGGTGGATGTTTTCTTGGCACACTTTAGGCCCCTTAGTGCCAATTGGGCATCGTTTAAATGCCACGGCCTACCTGAGCATTGTTTCTGACCATGTCCATCCCTTTATGACCACCATGTACCCATCCTCTGATGGCTACTTCCAGCAGGATAATGCACCATATCACAAAGCTTGAATCATTTCAAATTGGTTTCTTGAACATGACAATGAGTTCACTGTACTAAAATGGCCCCCAGAGTCACCAGATCTCAACCCAATAGAGCATCTTTGGGATGTGGTGGAACGGGAGCTTCGTGCCCTGGATGTGCATCCCACAAATCTCCATCACCAACATTTCTAAAGAATGCTTTCAGCACCTTGTTGAATCAATGCCACGTAGAATTAAGGCAGTTCTGAAGGCGAAAGGGGGTCAAACACAGTATTAGTATGATGTTCCTAATAATCCTTTAGGTGAGTGTATATATATATATATATATATATATATATATATATATATACCATCGTCAGTCTAAAAATACAGAGATATGTTTTTTGGGTCCACACTGTGAAAGCATTAGTTATTAATCAGTTTATGGGGCTAACCTCCACCAAGTGAGGCTTTATTCTTAGCCTACTTTCCAAATTGAATGGAATCATCTATCTAAAAACAAGAATGTGCTTTATAAAGTCCATCCAGCACACGTTGCATTTTGTTCATCTAGACACCAGATCTGTCCGTCCCATGGACATGTTTTTATCTTGAAGCTCAACTCATATAATGATAGTTGGCTGGATGTGAAACTTTGTAGGAGCCGTTCTACTTATAACACTGCCAGAAGATATAATGTTGTGCTTGTTGAGATCTACATCTCATTTTAAATGGGTATACCAGAGGCCTCTGTGTAAATATTTCATTGCCTTGATGAATCTCAGTTGTTTTCCACGACAGAAGCAATTACGTCGGTGGCGTCTGAAGGGATGCTTTTCGCCGCCGTTGTCCCACGCTACATGGAGCGTCTCTGTAGCCACGTTGTCTGAAGCCTTGAAGACCTGACAGGCCACATCATTCAGCCCATCCCGAATACACGGCTAATGTGTCCGACCTCCGCTACAGATGCACGTGGGCTCTCTCCTCTGTGTGATTTGTTGATTTGTTGACACAAATACTTGGTTTCCGTTCACGAGCGGATCAAAAGACGCAACCGTCATCCTCACATCCCATGGTCCTCTGCGTCTCTTCATCACCGTTGCTACTTTGACATCACAATCCTGCTTTTCTTTTCAATATCAAATTGCTCATTTATTATCCTCGAAACAAAGAAAACACAATCTGTGATTAAAAATTAAACAACGTTATCTCTTCCTGAGCTATTACGGAGTCCCTCGGGAGAGAATGCTATTTTGCTGCCTTGCAGGCGTCTTTTGTTCTCGTTTTGGAGGCATGTCACTATTTATTGTTAATTTTTGATGCTTCATTTGATATGCAGTTCTCCCTGTGACATGCACGAAAGTCTTCATCTCTGTCAATGACTGCCTGTGAAGTCCTGATTTGAGGTTCACCTAGAGCAGAGAATGTACTCCACCGCAAGCTCTGTCAACCTGCTAATGCTGTAATCATAGCTGACTACAGACTCACTCTGCTCCACCACCCAAATCAATACGTAATCAGACACATCATGCAGAACCCATAGAAACAGTTTTGCAGAGGTAAATGTGTGTGATGTGGCTTATCAATACATACTGGTCTAATTTTGGAGTTGTGTCTCAACTCCATAAATGTAGTCCAAGGTGAAAGTCATTGTTGAGCTTTTCTGGGATGGTCTTTGTAGCCTCGTTTAGACGTGTCTGTCTACAGCACATGTTGCTTTGTTACTGGACAATAATTGGAGCAGAGGACAACTTTCCTCATTAACAGTCTTTGCCTAATCCCTTTAACCCCACTGCCAAAGTGTCTAAGCTACAGAGAAACTAACAAGAGCCTGGCGTAAACGCCTGTGCAATGTGATCTGCATTTACCTAGGGCAATGGCCTTGACCTTCTCTCTTAAGATGAACTGTTGCACATTGAAGTTGCACTTGTTAAAAAAAGAAGAAGAAAAAAAACCTGTGCCTGAAGTTTAAACATGTAGGCCTGCTTTCACAGGCAGGGCTTAGATTAAGTCAAGATTAGGCCTTAGTTCAATTACGACATTTAAGATTTTATAAACGTGCCTTATAAAAAAAAAATAATAATAATAAACATCCCTGGGGTGCTTCTTGAGACAAAACAGTGGCACTGGCATTTTAAGATACACTATATTGCCAAAAGTATTGGGACACCCCACCAAATCACTGAATTCTGGTGTTCAAATCACTTCCATGGCCACAGCTGTATAAAATCAAGCACCTAGGCATGCAGATGCTTCTACAAACATTTGTGAAAGAATGGGTCGCTCTCAGGAGCTCAGTGAATTCAAGTGTGGTTTACTCAATACTAAATATTCCACGGTCAACTGTTAGTGGTATTAAACAAAGTGGAAGTAATTGGGAACAACAGCACACAAAAGTGGCCACAAAGTGGTAGGCCACGTAAAATCACAGAGTGGGGTCAGCGAATGCTTAGGTGCACAGTGCGCTGAAGTCGCCTATCTGAAGAGTCAAGGTTTGGCGGTGTACTTGCCTGACTGCACTGTGCTATTAAGGTGTGGGGTTGTTTTTCAGGGATTGGACTTGGCCCCTCAGTTATAGTGAAATGTCACCAAGACATTTTGGACAATTTCTTGTTCCCAAATATGTGGGAACAGTTTGGGGATGGCCCCTTCCTGTTCCAACATAAAGACATGGATGAGTGAGTTTGGTGTGGAGGAACTTGACTGGCCTGCACGTTGTCCTGACCTCAACCCGATAGAATACCTTTGGGATGAATTAGAGCGGAGACTGTGAGCCTGAGCCAGGTCTTCTCGTCCAACATCAGTGCCTGACCTCACAAATGTGCTTCTAGAAGAATGGTCAAAGATTTTCCCAGAAGAGTTGAAGCTGTTATAGCTGCAAAGGGTGGGCCAACTCCATATTAAACCCTACAGATTAAGAATGGAATGTCATTAAAGTTCACGTGCATGTAAAGGCAGACGTCCAAAAACTATTGGCAATATAGTGTATGTCAGAGCAAGTTGCTTTAATTTAAAACAGCTCAAACATGTATTTTAGTCTGGAACTAGGCTTAAGCTTTGTCTGTGAAACCGGGTGTAGTGTCTAAACAGTATATACACTCGAACAGAATTGAATTTTGTTACTTATGATGAAATTGTTGCAACAACACATCAAAAAATGCCTTTGCTTTTGATGTAAACAAGTACTTGCATATTTCACAATATAATACATATTTCACAAAATTACTGGTTTTACTGTATTTTTGATCAAAAGAATCAGCCTTGCTGAGCATGAGAGACTTTCATAAACGTTAAAAATCATACCAACTCCCAACTTTTAAATGGTAGTGTACATCAAGATCCAATGTGCAACAGGCAATAAAAGATTTAGACACTCATATCATAAATAAAATGATTACACAGCTGTTTCAGATCAGGTTTCTAAGGAAATGGTGCAGTTAATGAGAGTCATGATCAAAAAGGGTTTTCTGGAAATAACGTATCCTGCATGAAGTTTAGATTCTTCAAAAGGTTCTTAAAGACCCATTGAAATGGCTTGATGAACAGTTTTTTCCACCCATGGTTAAAACAGGATGTTTTTTGCAGGAACTAATAAAGGGCTTTTTTGTTCATTCATTCATTCATTCATTCATTTGCTACATGCTAGTCGGTTTCAGGTGTTATTAATGGGAGGGACATAGTCATTATAGAGAGCATTTGATTGGACATTAGCACGGTGTAGTCCAGGATGAGTCATCACTATTTTCAGTATTTTTTTCCAAAAGAAAATGAGTGTGAATTTAAATACATATAGCTGAATTGTGTGAACATTTAAATTTAGAGTACACCATAATATATTTGGCATCAAAACTAATAGAGATGGACTGTAAACCACAGAACTCTGATTTTGATTTCATGGAGTCTTTAATGTTCAGTGCTTTTAAAAATCTTGCTCTTTTGAATAGATCACACTCATTTGTCACCTCCGGTTTGCTTAAAATTTCAGTATAGTTAGAGTGTAATGACTTCAGTGCCTTGGCCATCACATGCCTAATGAAGTGACAGTTGTTTTTCATCTGTTTTTGTGTAGTTTTTTTCACCAGCTCTTGTCAGAACCTACAACAGATTTAACAAGCAATTTTCTGATTCTGCTCCATCAAAAGCCATTTATACTGAGCAAATGTCACTTGCAAATGCCTGGTGAATCCGTGTTCTTTATGCATAGATGGGGCTTTCGGCTGAGTTGGAGATTGTCTTTTTTGTGTCTGAAGTGCGTACCCCAGCATGGATGATCTTTTCATTATCATGAAGTGCTAACCCAGGGTCAGCATGCACAAAGTTATGATTAGAGCGATCTGTAATCTTCGGCATTTAGTTAATTATGTTGCTCTCGAGGCAACCATCCATGTCAACTTCAAATCCCTTGAAAACTGTTGCCATGTATTTTTTTAATCGTTTGAGGTGTAGTCATAACCTGCTGTCCCTGTGAGCGGCGGTACCATGAAAGCAATGTTCTGAAAACTAATCTCCGTTGTTCTAAATTCAATGTCATTACTCACATACTTCACAGAGCCCGTTGGCAACAAAATGTGAAACAAGACAAAGTGTTTTCACCTTCAGCTGATGAGAACATACAAGTCTGTCACTGACCTTTGCACTCGCTAGTCATTTGTCTCAGTAGCTGATATCTACTTTTTTTTTTAAGAACGTACCCCGTTTATTCATCTGGCAAAACATGTGGTTTTGTTTAGAACTCATTTAATGATTAATTTGGTTAGTTTTGTGGTTTTCTAGAACTTGGGTCAAAGGAAAGGGTTAAAACAACATCTCTGTCTCAAAATCAAGCATATCAGTGTATTCAGGTCTTAAATGTTCAGTTGATTTTCAGGGAGTGAGTGGAAATTAGGGATGTGCACCATTTAAACTAATTAATGTTTAAAAGGAAATGTTGTAACCGACAAGTCGACTAGTCTATGAAGACAGTCAAAACATGTTCTGTATTACCGATACATTTAAAATAGTCTACTTAATTTATTAATCAAACATTTCAAAATCCTAATTCCACTGAAAAATAGGTCATATACATGTGCTGTGCACTATGATAATTAAACTTATGCATGTTATGTGTTAAACTTAATCAGCGTTAGCCAATATAGACATTTATTAAAGTCAACTGAATTAATAGGCAGTGCAAACTAAATATTATAAACAGAATTTGTCAAATAAAAGTTGGTTAACATAAATCAGCACGTATTGTGTTTTTGTTACCTTGCCACCACTTCTCATGTCAGAACACATGATGGGTGGCAAAATTTTGAGAATGAGCAAGAGGGGGATTCGAAGAAAGACAGTAGAAAAAAAGATGGCTGAAAGTCATTACAAAAGAGAAAAGGACAGTAACACTGTAAAAAGAAGGATTAGGATCAGGCAAGTATGGAAGCTTGTTTCCGCCACAGTATAAAACATTTTAAAGGATAATTGCAACTTTTTATCTTACAATTGCGAGTTTACATCTCGCATTTCTGACATTTGTTCCTAGAATTGCGAGATGTAAACTCGCAATTGAGAGGGAAAAAAATGTCAGAATTGTGAGATAAAAAGTCGCAGTTGCCTTTTTTATTATTTATTATGTGACGGAAACAAGCTAGGCAAGAGCTTTAGGACCTGTGTTAATATTAGAAAAGCTTTCCAGCACTGTAAACGGGAAGGCCTGAAAACCGATGCTGAGGTTGCGTGGTTTCTGCTCCATAACATTGGTTCTTGAGCATCAAATCATCCTATTAGAAAGATTTCTGAAGGATCATATGACACTAAGACTGGAGTAATGATCACAGTGATTTTAAATTCTAAAAAGTTATTTAAAATATTTAAAATATGTATAAAAGTAGTTGTTTTGAATTGTAATAATAAATACAGCCTTGGTGAGCATAAGAGACTTATAAAAAAAAAAAAAAAAAATTATATATATATATATATATATATATATATATATATATATATATATATATATATATATATATATATATATATATATATATATATATATATATATATATCTATATATATATATATATATATATATATATATATATATCTATCTATCTATCCATCCATCCATCCATCCATCCATCTTCTTCCGCTTATCCGGGCCCGGGTCGCGGGGGCAGCAGTCTAAGCAGAGATGCCCAGACTTCCCTCTCCCTAGACACTTCCTCTAGCTCTTCCGGGGGGACACCGAGGCGTTCCAAGGCCAGCCGGGAGACAGTCCCTCCAGCGTGTCCTTGGTCTTCCCCGGGGCCTCCTCCCGGTTGGACATGCCCGAAACACCTTCCCAGGAAGGCGTTCAGGAGGCATCCGGAACAGATGCCCGAGCCACCTCAGCTGTCCCCTCTCGATGTGGAGGAGCAGCGGCTCTACTCCGAGTTCCTCCCGAGTGACTGAGCTTCTCACCCTATCTCTAAGGGAGCGCCCAGCCACCCTGCGGAGAAAGCTCATTTCGACCGCCTGTATCCGGGATCTTGTCCTTTCGGTCATGACCCAAAGCTCATGACCATAGGTGAGAGTTGGAACGTAGATTGACCGGTAAATCGAGAGCTTCGCCTTACAGCCTCTGCTTCCTCAATGGAAGACGTGACGGCGGGATTGAGGAGATCCTCGAAGTATTCCTTCCACCGTCCGACAACATCCCCAGTCGAGGTCAACAGCCGCCCATCGCCACTGTAAACAGCGTTGGTAGGGCACTGCTTCCCCCTCCTGAGGCGCCGGACGGTTTGCCAGAATCTCTTCGAGGCCAGCCGATAGTCCTTTTCCATGGCCTCACCGAACTCCTCCCAGGCCCGAGTTTTTGCCTCCACAACCACCCGGGCTGCAGTCCGTTTAGCCTGCCGGTACCTGTCAGCTGCCTCAGGAGTCCCACAAGCCAGCCAGGCCCGATAGGACTCCTTCTTCAGCTTGACGGCATCCCTTACTTCCGGTGTCCACCACCGGGTTCGGGGATTGCCGCCTCAACAGGCACCGGAGACCTTGCGTCCACAGCTCCGAGCAGCCGCTTTGACAATGGAGGTGGAGAACATGGTCCACTCGGACTCAATATCTCCAGCCTCCCTCGGGATCCGGTCGAAGTTCTGCCGGAGGCAGGAGTTGAAGATCTCTCTGACAGGAGACTCGGCCAAACGTTCCCAGCAGATCCTTACAGTACGTTTGGGTCTACCGAGTCTATCCAGCTTCCTCCCCCGCCATCGGATCCAACTCACCACCAGGTGGTGATCAGTTGACAGCTCCGCCCCTCTCTTCACCCGAGTGTCCAAGACATACGGCCGCAGGTCAGATGAAACGACCACAAAGTCGATCATTGACCTACGACCTAGGGTGTCCTGGTGCCATGTGCACTGATGGACACCCTTATGCTTGAACATGGTGTTCGTTATGGACAAACTGTAACTAGCACAGAAGTCCAATAACTGAACACCACTCGGGTTCAGATCAGGGGGGCCGTTCCTCCCAATCACGCCCCTCCAGGTTTCACTGTCATTGCCCACGTGGGCGTTGAAGTCCCCCATTAGAACGACGGAGTCCCCAGTCGGAGCACTCTCCAGCACCCCTCCCAGGGACACCAAGAAGGCCGGGTACTCTGCACTGCTGTTTGGCCCGTAGGCACACACAACAGTGAGAGACCTATCCCCGAGCCGAAGCCGCAGGGAAACGACCCTCTCGTTCACCGAGGTAAACTCCAAAACATGGCGGCAGAGCTGGGGGGCTATAAGCAAACCCACACCAGCCCGCCGCCTCTCACCATGGGCAACTCCAGAGTGGTGAAGAGTCCATCCCCTCTCGAGGAGTGTGGTTCCAGAGCCCAAGCTGTGCGTGGAGGTGATTCCGACTATCTCTAGTCGGAATCTCTCAACCTCACGCACAATCTCAGGCTCTTTCCCCGCCAGCGAGGTGACATTCCATGTCCCAAGAGCCAGTTTCCGTGTCCAGGGATCGGGTCGTCTAGGCCCCCGTCTTCGACTGTTGCCCGATTCGCCTTTGGGCTGAGCCCGGCCGGACCCCGTGGGGGAAGGCCCGGCCACCAGGCGCTCGCATACGAGCCCCAACCCCAGGTCTGGCTCCAGGGTGGGGCCCCGGCTGCGCCGTACCGGGCGACGTCACGGTCCTTGTTTTTGTTTTCTTCATAAGGGGTTTTTGAACTGCTCTTAGTCTGACCCATCACCTAGGACCTGTTTGCCTCATTTGAAGTATAGCTTCATTTTAAAAACATTTAGAGAACACATTTGATACGTTTGAAATGTAGGCGGTCATATATATAACATATATACTGTATACTGTATATATATATATGACCCCCTAAATTTCAAACATTTAAAAATGTGTTCTCTAAATGTTTTTAAAATGAAGCTATACTCTGAATACTCATCATGGGAAGAGGGGGCTGATAACATGTTCCCATGAATAGGCTAACAAGTATATGAGCACTCACATGGAGTGACCTAAAGAGCTGCTGGAGTCTCTTTCTGTCATCATGGCTCTGCAGATCCAGGCAGGGGTGATCTCCAACAGCGGAGTACCGTGAAATAGCATTATGGATAATTTTCTCGTTTGCTGCTGCTCATGAACCAGTAAGGCACCAATAGACATCTCTCCAGATCTTCATTTTTCACTAGGGATGTGCGAGACTAGTCGACTAAATGAAACTGCTGCTACAACTCGACTGGTCTTTCTTTGTCGTTTTTTGCACATTTATGTTTTGCTTTATATTTTTTACATTCTACATGTAAAAGCTACATTCAAATTGCAGTCATGTTAATGTAACATTTTTAAGTAATACATTATTTTGAACAGTGTACATCTGGGTAGGAAACCATTTTTTTTCAGGATTCTTTGATGAGTAGGGTTTGCCTTTATTTAAAATATATATATATTTTTAAACATTGTAAAAATCTTGGGTCAAAGATGTACTGTGATTTTTTTCTGACAATTGTGACCCTGGACCACAAAACCAGTCATAAGAGTCTTTTTTTAATTTTTTTAATTTTTTATTGACATTTATATAAAATCTGAAAGCTGAAAAAAAATGAACTCGTTAGGATAGGAAAATATTTGGCCGAGATACAACTATTTGAAAATCCGAATCTGAAGGTGCAAAAAATCTCAATATTGAGAAATTGCCTTTAAAGTTGTCCAAATGAAGTCCTTAGCAATGAATATATTACTAATAATAATAATACATTTTTGATAGGAAATTTACAAAATATCTTCATGGAACATGATCTTTATTTAATATCCTAATGATTTTTGGCATAAAGGAAAAATATATATTTTTGACCCATACAATGTATTGTTGGCTATTGCCACAAATAAATATATATATATATATATAAAAAAATAAAAAATAAATATATATATATATATATAGTATATACTGTATATAGTTTTTTTTTTTTTTTTTTTATATATTTGCTTTATAGCGTTATTCTTCAAAATACGATATACATACACAGGGCTATAAAGAGAGGGCTATATTCTGTTCCTGCCAGAAATCACAGCACGTGAGATCCAGTTTGTTAAACAATGCACAGGGAATTAGATTTTTCACTGCTTGTTTTTTATAGCTCCTATTAACTCTCTGTAAAGTTGTGCAGCGTTGGGTGCTAAATCCCCAAAAAACAACTGTTTGTCACTCAGAGTGTGGTTGGTGGCCCACAGATACCTCACTGAAAGAAACAGGGTTGTTTCTGAATAACACTGATGTTGTGACTGCTTGGAAGAAAATACATGGTGATGCACTGATCTGTGACTTCCCTCTGGAGCATAGTGGCTGATGTTCTTCTTCTCTCTTCTTCATGTTAATATAAGCGCCATCTAATTCTCTCACAGAGCAATCCAGCCCCATCTGCACATTGTCTGGGTCGCCATCGGCGAGGGGCTTTGGCAGGAGTTAGCTTGCTACAGAACTTGGCTTATTCCTCCACTTTTTTTATCTCTATGCACATACTTTTGATGGCGATGTTTTATCCTTTTGGACAGGCTTTGTTTGGTCTTGGTATCTCTTCTAGCAGCTTGTGTTTGTTTTATGGATTTCTGGCATGGGTCTTTAAACAAGTGATAATGTTTCACAATACATACACACCTTAACCCATGTGGAGAGGGGGAGATGACACACAGACGTTTTCATATATTAAAGTATAAATTCACAGATTTTCAACCCGCTTTGTATTGTTACAATTTGGGTAATATAATTGACCCATGCTGGCAAAAGGAGTCAGAATGCGCACAGGATTATTTCGAGCTACAGCCAAAAGAGACGCACAGAAACACCTCAAACAGCACACGATCCCGATATACACATACACAAAATTACAGTATTTCAAAATATCTGTCTTGGCGATTACTCATGCAAACATTATCTGTTTTGAACGTTTAGTTAACTGTTTGGGATGTGTTACATTAGTTTAAATCCGTGATGTACAGTAGATCTTAATATAATAGGCTGACTGTTTCATTAATGTTAATCAAACAATTGTGGTATCATGGGGGGAAAAAAATTATATATATTTTTCCTGTAGATATTTGGTGTTGACTTAAAGGGGTCATATAATGGTACATGCACTTTTACAAGTTGATTGTACGGAATGTGTGTTGGCAGTGCCTGGACACAACCATCCTATAATGATAAAACTCCATCCAGTGTTTTTTTTAATCTCCTTAAATGTTTCCCCCTGTCTCAAATCGAGCGGTCTGACCGTGTGACGTTACACGGTTGGACGCCCCTCCCACGATTGTTGATTGACAGCAGCGTTTCAACACAGACCCGCCCTGAACGAGCTGTCATCAGTCCGCCATTGTTGATACACTGGAGCAGAATGGCGTCTAAGCGATTGTGCTGTTCTGTTCTTGGGTGTAATAACGAACACATCAGTCATTTTGATGTTCCTAAATCCGAACTGCTGAGGACGCAGTGGCTGAGTTTTGTTTTCGAAGGGAATATTCCCCCCGATCAACGTCAATGCTTTCATGTTTGCGAATCATTTCTCAGCAGACTGCTTTATAAACGAGGGTCAGTATAAAGCAGGTTTTGCTAAGAAGCTGCTCCTGAAAAAAGGATCGCTACCAATTATTCGTGTTCCTGCTCCACCTCCAGAAGAAGTGAGTGTAACGTTTTATTAACCTTTATATTAATCTTTGCAAATCGTTTGCACACTTCACAATGAATACGGCTAAAGTTTACAGGGTAAGTTACATTACAGCATGCTTTCTATGTATGACTTTCTTAATATAATTCATAATCCCACGTTTATAATGAACAACGCGTTATGGTTATTACAAACTGTGTACGCTGGTGATAAAGTTAACGTGGTAACACTACAATCTGTCAATGAACTAACGTATACATCAGTAAACACATAGCATTCATATCTCACTACGCTACGCTACCCTACCAGTACAAAGATAGATCAAAGTGACATTACCTTAACCAACCATTCAGAAACGTTATAAACGTCAGAAACCTTAATTGTCGAACTTCGTTGGGGCCGTCATCTTGTTCCGGGTCCAACTTCGGTTCAAAATTATACGGTTGCACTAAGAGACTCCCGTTGCCATTCTTAATCCGAGATATACCCTCAACTGTTGTCAAGGCAACACTCCACGTGTGTTGTGTCGAACCTAACGCGCCACAGAACAGAGGGGCGGGGTGAGCAAAGCTCATTATCATTAAAGGGCACATGCACTGAAATGCCTTGCTGAAAACAGAGCTGTTTTTGACCAGGTAAAATGAGTTTTTTCTTACAATACTAATGAGCATTTTTAATGAAAGTATATTACAAACTTTTCATTTAGACACTAAATAATCATATTAACTTGATAAAAATGGCATTATATGACCCCTATAAGGTATGGTTGCTAGGTGATTTTGTTTTGGAACCTTCAGAAAACCTCTATCGACTTTAAACGTGCAGCTCAGTAATTTTTTTTGTCTGATTAAAACAAATCATACAGCATTTTGGAGATTTTTTTAATAGAGAATGTGAAAATAACTAACTCGTTTTTGAAAATTTGCTCATTGCGACGTATTTTGTCAGCACATTTCACATATGTAAATTAGCCATTTTTACGCGTTCTTTAGTAAAGACATTTTATTTTACTTTTCAGTGTATCCAAACATTCACATGCACATGTTACGTACAAATATCAAATCTGTATTGATCATATTCAGGAATGTGGTGTCTGAACAACAATTAGCATTTAAATGTTCTTGTCTCTTCTTCATTTGCTTCCTTTTCCATTTGCTTTTTGCAGTCCATTTAGACTTATAATAGAGATTGGAGCCTTGTGGCTGTAAATTCTCTTGAAATGTCCTTGACAGCTGTATTTAATCAATTATGACAGTAGATTTGGAATGAGCACGGCAATTAGAAGCATTAAAGTGATATTTGTGCACATTTCTGGACAGCTGACTGTTGTCATCTTTACAGCACTAAATTGCAATGAATTTCCCTTAAGGGGCATTATGATGATTCAAATCAGATCCTGATTAAATATTCGGTAAAATAGAGAGAGAGAGAGAGAGAGAGAGAGAGAGAGAGAGAGAGAGAGAGAGAGAGAGAGAGAGAGAGAGAGAGAGAGAGAGAGAGAGAAAAGGAAATAAGACTTTAAAATGGTTTTCAGCAGTTAATGATAGCTTATTCAAGATTCAAACCAGTTGTGTTTGATCTAATGAATCTAGCAAGCCTCTTTTGCCAAATGTAAGACATGTATGATACATGCTTTCTTTAGTCTGTCAGTGTTTGGTGATTATGTTATTTTACTTTCGAAAAGGAGCAAATAAACTGTTTTACATATGCAAATCAAGCTAACTAATGCACACTTTGTTTTAAGTAGGATTATGAAAAGTTCAGCTTTTGCCTTATTGTGACTGCGTGGCCTCTGAATTATAGATAGCATAATTCCCCAGAGACAATCTGTTGTTCTGTCAGCTCAGATCAGAGATGAACCACCTAACATCACACTCAGAGGTCAGAAGCTGCTTTCTGCTGCAGAGTAGTGAAAGCACACTGACTACCTCATAATTAAAGTGAGAAATTAACCTCAGAGAACCTCAGAGAATGAAACAATGGCTCATGACAATATAGCAGTGCTATATAACATTTCACAGCATATTATAGTCGTCACTACTCTCTGATGTCATTTACACAAAAAAAGAGAAAAAAATCAATGTTTTCAAGTGAATTATCAACTTGGACAGTAAAGTAATTTTGTTTTAGACAGTGTTACATTTGGGATGTTTGCAGTGTGACAACATATTCCATCAAAAAAAAAAATAATCAGCATTTTGCTTATTCTTTTTTAATTAATATCCATACAGTTTTTGAAAAATAAAGAAAAACCTACATGAAGGGCATGCACACATTCCATTATACCGGTAATTCATTTAAAGTGTCCCTAGTATGCTATTTTTGTTTTCTAATTTTGTTTTGGAGGTCACCTCCAATATGTTTATATGTATCCAAGGTCAAAAACAACACTTTAATTTTCTCATAATATACATTGCACATCACCTCATTTCTCAAAGAGTCTGAAAATGGTTTGTTCCTTTCTGTCTCTCCAAACCCCTCCTTTCCGAGAGCCTAATCTGCTGTGATTGGTCAGATGGCCTGGTCTGCTGTGATTGGTGAGCGGCTTACAGCATGTTCCTTCGGATGAGACGTTAAACCGAGGTCCTGACTCTTTGTGGTCATTAAACATTCCAGGATTTCTTTGGGAAAAAGAGTAGGGGTGTAACCCTGGCATACTGGTCAAATTTGCCCATTGTCCATTTTGCCCATTGGCCCATGGCCTCCTAATAATCCCCATATACTGATCGGCTTCGTCACTCTGTCTCCTCTCCACCAATCAGCTGGTGTGTGGTGGGCGTTCTGGCACAAAATGGCTGCCGTCGCATCATCCTGGTGGATGCTGCGCATTGGTGGTGTATTGAAGAGATTCCCCCCTTCTTTATGTATAGTGCTTTGAGTACCCAGCAAAGTGCTATATAAATGTAACGAATGATTGATACACAATGATAGGAACAGTAACAAAGGCGTCAGTTTTACCGTATCAATTCAAGCTTGAGTCCTCATCTTTTAGAAGTGCATGCAAAGTGGATTCTCCGTACTGAAAACAGCTTCTCAACATGTCAACAACACGAACCAATCTCCCCCAGGCCTCAGCTATACGACTACAGCAGCTATCACCCTGTAGCCCACGACTGGTTGACTACTGAAGCCAAGCAGGGTTGAACTTGGTTATGCTCAGTACACACGAAAAAGATAATCGGGACGATTTTGAGCCGATTTCTCCCCTTCCAACAATCCTAGGTAAAGTCCCGATTATCTTGATAGTTCTATAGATTATCTTATCAGATTTTCATGTGGTGTGAGGTGTGTTACGAGTGATTGAACCTGAACGGAAGAACGTCGGAGCCGTCCGATCTTGAATCGTAAATATTAAACATGTTGAATATTTACGATCAGAAATCCTGACGTGTGGGGGGGGGGCCCCAAGGACCTAAGTGCATATGCTCTGGAGATTACCACATGAAATGAAACAATGTAAAGTTAATTTCCACACTGTCTCCATTACTTAATCTAAACATTTTCATTTTACCCCCACACATTTTCTGTAAAAAGCATTCCCTAAACTATAAACATAATTTGTTCTTGTCGGTCATCATCCATGTTTGTTTTCTTTAAAGTCACGTTTGAAATGTTTTGATGCAAGAGATTTTGCGAGATTTCCCATGTTCACAGGCATTATTCATTATTTGTGAATGGAATCTGTTGTGGGGTGTGCCTTCCTGGTCACATCGCGGCACTCCACACACTAGAGGAACAAAATGGTTAAATCTATGATCTCTTATTGTCATGTTTATGGCCTCTCACATTTTGAAACTCTTATAAGAGTTTAAAAATCGTGCTGTGTGTACCCAGCATTAGTACCTAGATGGGAGACCTCCTGGGAAAACTAGGTTGCTGCTGGAAGAGGGGTTAGTGAGGCCAGCAGGGGGCGCTCTCCCTGTGGTCTGTGTTTCCTAACACCCCAGTGTAGTGATGGGGAAACTATACCGTAACAAGCACAGTCCTTCGGATGAGATGTTAAACCAAGGTCCTGACTCTCTGTGGTCATTAAAAATCCCAGGATGTTCTTGAAAAAAGGGTGGGGGTGTAACCCCGTCCTCTGTCCATCATCATGGCCTCCTAATCATCCCCAGACTGTATATTCTGATTGGCTTCATTACTCTGTCTCCTCTCCATCAATAAGCTGGTGTGTGGTGGGCATTATGGCGCACTATGGCTGCCGTCACATCATCCAGGTGGATGCTGCACATTGGTAGGGGTTGAGGAGATTCCATATGTAAAGCACTTTGAGTGCAGAGAAAGTGTTATATAAATATAACAAATTATAACAAATTATTACAGTGTTTGAGGGCAGGTCAAAGTAGACAATGTTTGTGGGCAGCCAATGAAGACCATAGGCTGGAATAATGCAAATGTGTTACAAACCCACTTTGGTGAGACTGGAATTACTGACGACTCGTTTAATTCTTTAAATTTTAATTTATAATCTTGGTGTTGATTTAAAAAAAAGTAAGCATCAACAAACCACGCCCAACATCCGAGGAATGGTTATTTCCTTATTTAACTTCCATACTCTATGTGACTTCTTTCTGTTGATTTCTCAGTTTTGAATATGCCTCTGAGGTGGCAGTAACACAGACTATAATGAACCTTCACAGCTTTTCACTCTGGATGCCAACTGTAGGATTTAGTTTTGTCAATCTACCAATAGTCCTAAATGAAATGGTAAGCAGTTTGGAGATGTGTATTTTGTTTTTGGAAACACATGCTTTTTATTTGCGCCAAGAATGATTTTTTTTGTGTGTTTTTTTTTTTTTTTGTTACAGCTATTCCTTTTCTCTGCATTTTTGAATTACAAAAAGGGCTTTATTTGTGTATCATAGTGACAGAAGAAAAGCGTTTGAAAAAGGCTGGTTTAAATTCCCTAGAGCTCTTGAGCATGTGTTAATGATTTAACATTTGATTCTTGATTTCTTTGAACAATGCTTCAAGAATATAATACAATATGTTCTGCGTGTGTATTTTTGTTTTTAATTCCAAATGTATTTTCTTGAATTCACGTTTGGGGTTTTAATAGAAACCATAGGGAGCAAGTTAACTTATAGTGCATATATACTGTATATCTTATATTATTTCCAGTCAAGTATGAATACTCATATAAATGAAATGCTCAAAATAGCCAAATAAAACAAACACAATCACATCAGTATCTCAGTATCATAGCTTTTATTCATTGCAGTCAATTTGCCTTTGTGAATTCAATTGCTTTGCCTTTCATTTTGGAAATGATAATGTCACTGGCTATCCAAGGCATAAATATGAAAAAGCAAATAAATTGATATTGGCATATTACAGTCTAATGTGATATTAGATGAAGAAGAAGATAAAGGTGCCCTGTTTTATAAGGACTCCTGTAAAGGCTGTGCTTACCCTAGGCCATCTTCTTGCCGCCAGCAAATTAAGAGACTGCAAAAAGGTCACCTTACATACCAATATCAGCCCCAAAGAGACAGAGGTTCTCCTCCTTTGAACAAGAAAATCTACATACTGTCCCCAGATCTGCCTGGTTAAAGCTACTTGATCCACATCTTCCTCCGCCGTCTAAATTGGGCCAGTGGGTCGAAAGCAGTGGAGCCTTGTGAAAAAGAATCACTAGTTTGCATGACTGTGGGCAGTCTCTATCAATCAGAAACACAATGCTTCGAGGGAGAAACCTAGGCTCGGATATTCAGACACATTCTCCTGGCAGAGCAGCTGAGTATAACCGCTGTCTCGAGTAGTGATGGGAACAGTTTTATTAAAATGGATCAAATGATACTTTGCCATTCTTGCTGACAGCCATCTCATTACTTAGATTTTGTTATTTTGTTTATTCCTCCGAATGATACTTGGTGAAATAATAAGTTTGGCATTAGCACACTACACTCTAAAAATGTGTTTTTCAGGTAATCGAAAAAATGTGCTTCATGTAATAAAAAAAAATGTATGTGTATGTGTGTATGTATGAATGTGTTTGTATGTATGTATGTATGTATGTATGTATGTATGTATGTATGTATGTATGCATGTATGTATGTATGCAGGCAGGGCTTGACCCGGCATTTTTGAGTTTATTTCAGCTGTGGCTTACACAGTCACTCCCACTAGCCACTTTGGCGGGTTGAATTTTATTGTAGTCTTCTCAAAAGGCATCTGTTATAATCACGTTGCGCATTATAACCAATCACGTTCGCGATTCTGTTGAGTTTATGAATGCAATGTCTAATAATTCAGATTAACCAGAGTTTTGTTCGGAGCACGCTCTCACTCACTGAAATTTGCACTTTCATCATAAACAACAAAGCAGAGATGTACGTGCGATGTACACATAGGCGTATTTTGCGGGTGGGACATGTCCCCACCAATTTTTGCCTGGGTCCATATTGGCCCCACCACTTTTTGAAACATCTCGCGGCACGGATGAACCTACCTAATACAAACAAAACATCTCCAGTTAACTAGCAGAGCATCATTCTGTTTGTCTGTTAAATAAGAGGCGATCTGGCATTCGTTAAAACGTGATTTTCTAAGCTTTTTGCTCAAAATGTTGCTTTTTTTAATGAAATTCATGAAGCTAGAGTAAAACAGATTTTTTTGTTTTGTTTTTTTTAAAGTAGAGGATCATTCTTTTGCATGTTCAGATATTCATACAACAAAATATTCTGGTAGCCATTAAACCTTTGTGAAATTGACCAAAATGCTGTTGCCGGCAACTAAAAGAGTTAAACATGAGTTCTATATTGATAAATTAAACCCAATATACTATTTAAATCAATTTCTGGATATCTTAATATGTTTTTTTCTGCAATTGTTATTGTGCATATTTTACATCTGATATAGCATTGTATTAGCATTGTATACACACCTGTCCAATCCACTAAAACAAAGTTGCGCCTCTGGATGTACGTAAGAGATTATACAGTGATGTTTCTGTTTTCGTTCTATTTCAGCAGCGAAAATAGTTTCAAACAAAGATCACAGCAGAACCATATCGCATCTGATGTGACTGTTTGGCTTGACGTTGGACGTTCCATATTTGTGAATTTAGGGACCTAAAGTTATATACGACATTGGTAGGCCTACATGTTTCTAACTTCAACAGAAGAGAATGACTAACATGAAATCAACTGCAAAGTATTCATCTGGGTGTCAGGTATGATGCACACCTTTTAGATGTTTGATCAAATAAACAAAATATGCAAGATTTAGACATGTCATAGGCTGACAGAACACTGATGAGAATGAAAATAAATTATACAGTATTTACACCAAAAAAATCATATTTTTTTCAGAAAAGCATCTGTTAGTGTTTCTCTCTAGATTAAGGAGCTTAACACCCAACCTTATCAGAGCTAAATAGGCCTATTTGATGACCTGTGTTTTACATTTCATGTAGACTTGATTTTGGTGTGTACAGTGGTCATTTACATATAGCCAACAACAAATTTCCCAACAACAACATTTTGGCCAGTGAAAATGCTGAATGGCTACTAGTAACTTCTCAAAAAAAATATCCAAAACAAGAGGTTGCTTTTCCAACTAGCTGAAATAAAATACGTTTATTTTTTTCTATTTTATTCTAATTCAGTTAATGTTTATTTTATATTTCATGTAACACTTAAAAAAAAAAATCATTTTAGTTTTAGTTTCAGTTACAATAATAACCCTGCTTTAATTAACAGTGACATGTTTTCAGTTTTTACAATGATTATGACGTCTTTTAAGACATGTTTTACATTTAATAACACTTGCAGCTGCAGCTCCAGAGCTGCGATCCTGATGCACATATGAATATTCAAAATGAAGTCTCCTGTTTCTTCCTGAAAGCCCAAAGCCATTGCTTGCTCAGCTTCAATGCTTTGTGTTTGTGTGTGTGTATTTTAGCAGACACAACGCCGCGTGACCTTTCACCTCCCGGACGGCTCTCAGGAGAGTTGCAGTGACAGCGGGCTTGGAGAGCAGGAGCCCAGCAGCGGTGCCAGCACCACCCAGCCTCTGCCCTTGGGATTCCCTCAGGAAGAGTACTATGAACAGACCTCACCGAACAGCCGCACCGAGGGTGACGGCAACTCCGACCCCGAGTCCAGTAAGTACTGACCGCTGTCCTTTACCAGCACATTTTCAGCAGCTGAGCAGGCAAAAGGCAGAGGAGGTCACACCTGTGAGTGCCTTCAAGGATGATGAACTGCTAAGCAATGTTTTTACATTACGTCTACACAGTTTTTTAATTCTGTGAACACATTCCGATGGGTATCACATATTTTTCAGGCCTGTACACAAGTTTAAAGGTTTGAGGTCGGTAAGATGTTTTTATGTTTTTGAAAGAAGTCTCTTATGCTCACCAAGGCTTAATTTATTCCTGTGATGGCAAAGCTGTACTCCAGTCTTCAGTGTCACTTGATAAAGTTTAAAGACGTAATATTTTTGTGGAAACTGCTCCTGTTTTTCATTTGATGAATAGAAAGTCCAAATGCCTAGCGTTCATTTGAAATCTTTTGTAATGTTATATATTGCTTTACTCTCATTTTTGATCAGTTTAATGTCTCCTTGATGAATATAAGTATTGATAAAAAGAGAAAAAAAAAACATACTGACCTCAAACTTTTGAACTAGTGTGTATTTTCGAATGTATTTAACATAAAAGAAAAGATCTGTAATATATATATCCATATATCTGACTGTTTTATCTCTTTTCTTTCTTTTTTATCAAAAACAAGAAAAAATAACAGTCGCTATGAACCTGAACTCTCCATTATGTTCTTATCTTGCGAATGAATCAGTACACATTTTGAGTTCCATACTTCAAATCAATGGACATCTATTCTCGTTCAAATCTGTCCATTCATTTGTATCTCATCCAATAAATCTCTATTTTCCCCCTACATATATTTGTCCTTCTCCAGGTATTGGTTTTCTGCACAGGTGCAAGAACAGAAATGCGCACAGTTTATAGGGCACGTTCCTGCTAAGTGAACATTATGCTGCCCTCTGCAGTAGTGCTTTGCGGAGCAAATAATGCTTGTTTAGGGAGGGTGTTTATTTGCTCAAGTTGTTATTGTTTAATGAGGCGCAAAAGAGCTGGTTAGTATTTACCGCTGGGCTACTCTGTCTATATTGCACGGCCATTAGTATGACCGACTGGTCTTTGCGAACGTAAGCTTGGTAGATCTTCTTCATCATGCAGCATATAAAGCGGTCTTTGTGTTTGATTCTCGCCGTAACCCTGGGATGTAAAGCCCTTGTATCTTGAATACCGTAGGACGGTCCAGTGCGTCTGGTGGATCCTGTGATTCCAGGGTTCATTTCAGCATCATCCTCAGGAAACTGTGGAGGGACTGTGATCAACACAAATCTCTTCATCTCTCTCTGGCTTACACATCAATAATATTGGTGGTTTGCCATAACGTTATTCATGTTGTTTGATGCAACACAATAAATGAGAATATAGCATCTCTGACTGAAGCACAAATCGTCCCCTTGGAATTATAAGGTTCTATCTGACATTTTTGTCAAAATTGAGTTATTCACATATTCTTATTCTGTGACAACTTCTTTACATTATGTGATGTTGTTTTTTAAGTTTTTAAGCTTTTTGGAACTTTTTATTTAGAAAATAAAAAGGTTCTTTCTACACAGTCAAATGGAATGCAAAAAACTTTAAAGCTCAATATCTCCAAACCAGTCGGAATGCAGATAGAACCTTATAATTCCAAGGTAGCGAAATGTCTTTACATTCTGCACTGCAGCAGAGCTGTGACACTCGCAGTGTTGTATAAGAATGAATGCGTTTCTTCAGCTCTGCTCCTGCCAGGCTATTTACATACACATGATGGCCAGTCTTTGCTCTTAGATTAGCTGTTGTTGAACCGACCTGCTGTCTATGATAATGCAACATGTTCTCTGAAACCGAGCTGTACCCATGCTTTTAACCCACTAAGTGGCAAGACCATCAAGAGAAATCCGAAAATTCCTTTATTGCTATTTTCCAACTTCTTAAGACCCAAATACAATTTCATGATTTTTTTGAAAAACATCACTTTTATTTTTTACTTGTATTATGCCTTCTTTCTTCCGATTGATAGTTCAGCCATGTTTTCATGTTAAAGTAAATGTCAAATATGAAACGACAGGCTTTTGGGGAACATTTATTTGTCCATCTCTCAGTTATCATTGATTTGCAATGAATTGTATATATGAGCCATTAAAACCTGATAAAAATATGATACTCAACAAAAAAAAAAACATTCATATACTGTATATATACAGAATATAACATATTGCATATGTTTTTTGTTGAGTATCATATTACACACAAACACACACATACACCGATCAGACAACATTATGAGCACCTTTTGCTGCCAAAACAGCCCTGACCCATCGAGGCATGGACTCCACTAGACCCCTGAAGGTGTGCTGTGCTGTATCTGGCACCAATATGTTAGCAGCATATCCTTTAAGTCCTGTAAGTTGGGAGGTGGGGCCTCCATGGATCGGACTTGTTTGTTCAGCACATCCCACAGATGCTCGACTGGATTGAGATCTGGGGAATTTGGAGGCAAAACATTCCTGAACTATTTTTTCTTTGTGGCGGGGCACATTATCCTGTTGAAAGAGGCCACAGCCACAAGGGAATACCGTTTCCATGAAAGGGTGTACATGGTCTGCAACAATGCTTAGGCAGGTGGTACGTGTCAAAGTAACATCCACATGGATGGCAGGACCCAAGGTTTCCCAGCAGAACATTGGCCAAAGCATCACACTGCCTCCGCCAGCTTGCCTTCGTCCCATAGTGCATCCTGGTGCCATGTGTTCCTGAGGTAAGCAACGCACACGCACCCGGCCATCCACGTGATGTAAAAGAAAATGTGATTCATCAGACCAGGCCACCTTCTTCCATTGCTCACTGTTGGCGCTTTGAGCGAGTTTGACAAGGGCCAAATTGGGATAGCTAGACGACTGGGTCAGAGCATCTCCAAAACTGGAGCTCTTGTGGGGTGTTCCCGGTCTGCAGTGGTCAGTATCTATCAAAAGTGGTCCAAAGAAAGGAAGGGTCAGTGGTGAACTGGCGACAGGGTCATGGGCGGCCAAGGCTCATTGATGCACGTGGGGAGCGAAGGCTGGCCCGTGTGGTCCAATCAAACAGAAGAGCAAAATTGCACAAGAAGTTAATGCTGGTTCTGATAGAATGGTGTCAGAATACACAGTGCATTGCAGTTTGTTGCATTGGGCTGCATTAGCCGCAGACCAGTCAGGGTACCCATGCTGACCCCTGTCCACCACCGAAAGCGCCAACAGTGGGCATGTGAGCATCAGAACTGGACCACAGAGCAATGGTAGAAGGTGGCCTGGTCTGATGAATCAGGATTTCTTTTACATCATGTGGATGGCCAGGTGCGTATGCATTACTTACCTGGGGAACACATGGCACCAGGATGCACTATGGGAAGAAGGCAAGCCGGCGGAGGCAGTGTGATGCTTTGGGCAATGTTCTGCTGGGAAACCTTGGGTCCTGCCATCCATGTGGATCTTACTTTGACACATACCACGTGTAGCCTATATATATATATATATATGAAGAGTTCAGATGCAAAAGCCTCTGAAAGCCACTTCGGACAAAAATGAGATAACGAAACTGAGTGAATGCTCTCTGCATATAGTATACGTTCATAAAATATTTTCACTTTAAACCCACTAAATCCCAGCCTCAGCCCATTCAGAAGTACCAGTACTTGGGTAGAAACCTATACATAGAAGCCTGACAAAAATGCTCATTTTAAAGAAAAACGTCAGATGAACTTAGAGCCTTTTGCATCTGAAGTCTTCATATATACAAATACACTGGACAAATAAATTGGACAAACAATGATAAGGTAGGAAACAATATATGTACAAATACACTGGACAAATAAATTGGACAAACACAGTAAATTAAGGGTTTAGGGTAATAAAATCAAAACACAATGAAGATTTATCTCCCTCCATGAAAAGCCATTTAACATTCATGCTTCAAAAATCTGATACATCCATATGAATCAATCAATTTAATCCAAGTCTTCTAAAAAAAGACACCATGCGTGTTTTAATTAGGATTTAGATTATTATTTTATTCGCATATCAACACTGATCAACGCCAATAAATAGAGCACATTAAATATTGTCAACAGGAGCTTATTCTTAAAGAAACATTGTTAGTTGATTTGTGATAACCAATGATGTTTGTTCTTGCATTTCAAGCATGTTTTATGTTCTCTTTGTGTGTGTGTTGATCAGAAATCGCTCAAGTTGCATAAGAGCCGATAGCCTCATGGGCAGCTCTCCGACATGTAGCACAACTGCGTCTCTGGCCAAAAAAATATAGCTTTAATTGGAAAAAAAAAAAACAGAAATGTCTCGGGTTTCATTAAAAATAACTAAAAATAAAATTTGTGTTTCGAAGGTGAGCAAAAGTCTTATGGGTGTGGAACAACACATGAGTGAGCAATTAATGACAGCAATTAAATTTTTGGGTGAAGTAACTCTAGGAGAGAGATATTATTAAAACATAGATTATCGCCTCATTTACCAAGCTGTGTGCACAATATAATGTGACATCAAAATGGCTTTTTGTCACACCACATCGCTACTTTTTGGAAGAGGTCATTTTTAGTTAATTTCCCCCTAACTTGGTATTTAGTAAAGGCAAAATAACTTCTTATCCCGTCTTAAGTAATACATTTTTGATGTTCAAAGTAGGCTGTTAAAACTAACGCGTTAATGCATACAATACATTTTTTGTTTAACACGCTAAAATGATTTAACGCTATTAACGCAGCATCACCACGCTGTCATTCATTCAAGTCACGTGTGTCTGTGAATCCTCTGTCTGTGTGACAAACACTCACACAAGACTCATGCGCACAATTGAACGGACAAAAACACACAGAATTACGCCAAAAGTGAGTGTTTTTCTTTTTGTCTTTTTTCACTTGGTGTAAATAGCGATAGATGCTATTTACACCAAGTGTAAATAGCAACTAGATTATATTTACACTCAGTGAAAATAGCATATTTTCCTAATGATAATTGCTATTCACACTAAGTGTGAATAAAGAACTGAAGTGCATAACACGGATCTGGATCTGACAAGCATTCCATGTCCTCACAACTCTTTGTGTTGTGTTCATTTAACACTTTTTAACTCATTTAAGACTGCTCTTAAAATTGTGCATACTCTTGATTTAACTCTTGTAGCTTTAATAAGGATTAATTTATATTTAATTTATAAAATATGCAGTGAAGACTGTGAAGTGTTTGATAACTTTATTCAATTTCTGTATATTACTTGTTAGATAAAATATTTAAAATAAGCTGTCTTTATGTTGTTTGTTGAGATTAAATGTGAAATGACTACAATATAAAAATGTATTAAACACTTTAATGCTATTAATTACAGAAAAATGTGCAATTAATTAGTTAATTATTTTAATCAGAAAGAGCACTAGTTCGAAGATGTTACAGTAATATTTAGGCTTGTATACAACAGTACACAAATGAAAAATGTCATATCTGTCCTTGTTTAGTTTTTTTTTTGGGGGGGGGTTTGTACTATTTATTTTGTACACTGAGAGATAACAACAGGCTGGATAATGGTCTGCTTCTGTGCATCATCCTGTAGAAAAGAACAAACTATAACACTAGCCGTGATTTGCATATGCTAAGTGATTGCTCTGTGGCTCATTAATATTCTGCAATGGATGCATCTCCAGCTTCATAAAATCAGCCTTGTAAATGGGAGCACGACGTTTGTGTCATTTGGGAACTGGGTTAATTGGCAAAGTGGACAATTTTTTTTTTTTTTTTCTGTAATATATTGCTTTTTTCCCTCTATCTAGAGGCTAAATTGCTCTCAGGTAATTCAGTTACAACAGACAGCAAATGATAGCAAGAAATACGAGAGGGAATTCTGAAGTCAATATTCTTATCGCACTGTTTCTTTTCACTTCAACTTCATCCATTCAAGCAAACCATTCTTTTTACACAAAATCTATCATTTATTCTATTGTCAAAGCACGAGCTGAAAAACCTGAAAGCTTCCAAACTGACAGCCTCATGAATAAACATGAGCAATCCAGCACTGCTTAAAATGAAAAATACATCATGCACTTTTATCCCAAGATTATTTGCTGTTGTGCAAAAGCCAGATTGATAAAAAGCATGTCATTTATTTATAATCAGCAGAAGAGTATGGTACGGAGGGTCGAGATGGCAGAAGAGAAAAGGCTGACGTCGTCCCCTCGAGCATGGCGGAACCCCCAGCGTGTGCTCGACGAGGAAAGAAGCCAACCGTCTCATTCGGTCCCCATTTCCTAGCCCAAAAGTTCACTGATAAAAGCTGACGCCGTGGTTGAGAGTTCAAAAAGAGAGATAGATCCCCTGTCTGTTGACAGACTCTGAGACTGTGAGAGGAGTGCATCGGAGGCGTAGGGAGCCCAAGACGGATTAGATATGGTTTTATCAATGAGCAGCAGGCAGCTGTAGCTGTGGCAATCGCTTATCTTGTCGTCTCAATTTGAAAAGAGTGAGAACAAGAGAGAGAGAGAGAGCAATATGAAGGGGGATTGAGAGAAAGAACAGAAAGTACCAGTGGCAGACCCAGGGAAAAGGTGACGTGAACCGGGTTTACGCACGGAAAGGTGGCGTGGCAAGGTCTCGCGTGTCATCTCGGCTTGAATAATAGCAGGTAGAAAAGCAGAGGATACGGCCTTCTTATGACAATGTAGTTCTTCGCTCCTTTTTTAAAACAGCATCTTTATTAGACCGCCCGCTTTCGAAATAAAGTTCATTTGACATTTATGTTACTGTTATTTATGAGGCAGGAGGCAATTCGTTTTATGGCTCCTTTTTGCTTTTCCTCCTCAGGCTCTCTTTATCAGACGGTCACCAGTGTAGTTTGCTCATCCCTCTGGCCGATTGGCTAAAGAGTCAATTCTGCTGTTTGCCGAATTAGCATGGATGTTGTTGTCTCTCTGCCACCACCCTGTGCTTCCCTCCTCATGAACAGCTGGCAGAGGGAAAAGGGAACTTCTCATACAATTAACATTTTTAAATCTTCACTGTCCCTTAAGGCGGCCAAACCTTTGTACTTAACATCAAACAATATTATGCATTAAAGTGTCAAATCCGCCCCGCCGTCAAATCCAGGTGGTCACGTGTTTGTCAAGCAAACAAACTTAATCTTAAATGACTTTTTCTTGTTGTGAGTGGATTGTTTGGAAATATGATGTGTAAAATACAATTATATTATATCTTGCCTTGCTGAGTGTTGAGTCTCTTTTTTGAAAGAGGTGAATATTGTGTGCTACAAAGCTTATTTGCTGTAATGGTGTGCTTCGTAATTGCATGAGTCACATTGTTTCCTTCCAAATAAGTCAGTTTAATTACATATGGGTTATTTATAGATCTATACGCGTGCAGCATTGCAGCATGTGTGGATTTACATCTTTAATAAGCCTCACAGACATTTTACTTGTGGAAAACTGGTAGCAATTGCATTATGTTTTTAAGTGACTAATGGAAAAGAGCAGCCAATGAAGATGCTTGGAAACAAGCTGTCTTCAATGTTTTCTTTTGTGTACGTTGTGCTAGATGATATGGCCATTGTAGAAAATTGCTATTTATGGTTAGCTATTACTAATTTATTCATTATTAATGAAAATCAAGTTTTTACTGTTGTTTACATGTATGTTTGGTGTTTTTAATATGCCTTAAGGCAAACATTGTGCAAATGCATAAGCCAACACCGTTGTTGAGTATTTTATCTTCACCGTTGTTGAGTATTTTATCTTTAAAACAGCAGTGAACCAAAGACTTTTGAACCAAAGTTTCAAAAACGTGGTTTGAAATCACTGGTGTTTCTGATATTGCAAACTACCTTGTAACCAATCACGTCGATGTGTGGGTGGGTTTTAGCATATCATTAATTATTCTCTGAAGCAGTGGATGGAGTCTCAAGAGAAGCCAGGTTCCTTTTCAGTCTGTCACGTTCGACGTTCGTCGGATGTCACAGACGAATTGTGATCACTTCTGGGAGCCCCTATAGGCTTTGAGATATAGAGAACGGGCCAATGGCTTTTGCCGTGCGAGCTTTGCATCTCACGCTCCACCCCGCATCGTGGGTATAAAACCAGAAGCGGATGCAGCGCACCTCTGTCATTCACTTTAGAGCCAAACGGCGTTGATGAAGCATTGTTCAACCTACTCAGCAGAGAGTTATCAAGAGAACCTGAGAAGAAACGTCTTGAGAAGAAAAGGCACATTCAGTGGCGACCACGCGCTCACTGATATAGTGAAACAAGTGCTGTTTTCACACCAGTATTTCCTTTTTGGTTTGGTGAGGGGGTTCCATAATGGTGAGTGCAGACACAGGCTGCACTATTTCTTGTGTCTGCCGAGGTTGTCCCTGGGTGCTTCAACACCAAAAAAGAGTGTTTACTCTGAAAGAGCAACACAGGTGTGACACTTCGTCTTTTTCAAGATGTCATTCCACCCATGCGTTTCAGGATGCGGTCGTTCCCTGTCACCAGCTGACGGTCACAATCATTGTCTTGCGTCTTACCTGGGCATTCAGCACACTGAGGCAGCGTTTGTGGATAGTTCGTGTTCCCACTGCAGGAACATCTTGGCGCTACTTCGGCGAATAGCCAGGGTGATCTGAGGATCACGTTTAGGGCAAACCACCCCTAATCCCTCTGAAGTGCCGCAGCCAGTTAAGCTTCTGGAGGAAATTGCTGGCCCCTCCCATGGGCATCCAGCGTTTGGGGCTCCAGCAGATGACAGGATGTCGATCGCTGCATCAGAGGGGGAGTTTCAGTCCTCAGGGGATGAAGACTTGGCTGCGTTGCTTCCTTCTGGGAAAGTATCGTTGCCGAGACAGACCCCGAGCTGACAGCTATGCTGTCCCGGGTCACCGAAAAGGTCGGGCTCGTGTGGAACCCTCCACCGTGTCCCGGGTCTTCTAGGCTGGATGATTGGTTTCTCGGGGCGGCCTGCGCTGGTTCTCAGCGTCCCGCCCCGGTACCTTTCTTCCCGGGGGTGCATGAGGAGCTCACAAGGTCGTGGACGGCACCTTTTTCTGGCAGAAACCGGCTGAGTGGCTCCTCCCTCCTCACTACCCTCGACGGCGGGCCAGCCAAAGGGTACGTGGGGATCCCACCAGTGAAACGGGTTGTCGCGATGCAACTGTGTCCGGCATATGCTTCCAACTGGTGCGGTGACCCACACCACCCACCCAAGGCCTGTAAGTTCTCCTCCAGTCTGACTGGGAAGCCTTACAAAGCCTGTGGACAGGCTGCGTCCGCTTTGCATGCCATGTTGCTCCAAGTGCACCAGGCCCAGGCACTCATGGACATGCACGAGGGTAGGCCTGACCTAGAGTTCCTCCGGGAGCTCCAGACAGCAATGGACCTCACCCTCCGGGCGACGAAAGTTACCGCCCGTTCCATTGGTCAGGCAATGTCCACTCTTGTGGTCAAGGAGTGACATCTCTGGCTCAACCAGGCCGATATGAGGGAGACAGATAAATATCGGATCCTGGACTCTCCCATTTCCCTGATTGGGTTATTCGGCGACGCGGTCGAGAGCTTTGCCCAACAGTTCTCGGCCACCCAGAAGCAGACGGAGGCCATCAAACACTTCCTGCCCCAGCGGTCCGCCGATGCCTCCACCCAGCCACCGGCCGCAGTCCCTCCGCCTGCTCATCACCGCCGCTGCTTCCGCCAGAGCCCAGCAGCAGCCTCCACTAGGGTAACGGCGTGTAGCCAGCCACGGGAAGGATGCCCAGCCCACTCAGGCCGCTGCCAAACCAGACGGCAAGCACCGTCGCAAGAGACCCTGAGACGGGCCACCCTGAGATGGAGGAGACAGCTCTTCAGTAGGTGGTGACAGCACCACTCCCTCTCCCGGAGGAAGGCCAGGAGAAAATTATTTGTTTGAATTGCCTTCGTGCCAGTGGTACCTAAAACTTCAAAAAAAGAACTGTTTCCAAAATCTATGGGTGCCAAAAGAACCTCAGGTCCCATGCCTTGTCACCCTCAGATGCACACAAGAGGCCTCCTCACACCCGTGCGCCCCCTCAGCGGAAGCAGGTAAGTGCAGACCCCACTTCGGGCCACGATGCCTTTTGAGTCGGGTCACTACCCTCGGCTGTGCTGTCCCGCTGCGGGTACGTCTGTGGTGCCGTTGGAGCCTGGCTAGCGCTTCCCAGCCCATCTCGCTGACTCATCCGTACTATCAGACATTTCGCTGACCATCAGCGATGATACTATGCGATACAGTTCGCCCGGGTACTCCTGACTGCATTGGCCTCCATCAAGAGGGTAGGGGACCTGCAGGCATTCTCGTCGACGAATCGTGCCTGGAATTCAGGGCATGTAACTCTCATGTAATCCTGAGACCCCCGATCCCGGATACGTGCCCTAGGTTCTCACCACTCCCTTTCAGGACCAGGTAGTGAGCCTGCAAGCATTGCCTTTGAGGAGGCAGACCGAGCCCTGGCTGCGCTGCATCCATTTCCGATTTTATACCCGTGATGCGGGGCAGAGTGTGAGATGCAAATCTCGTACGCCAATGGCCATTGCCGCGTTCTCTGTATCTCGAAGCTGATAGGGGCTCCCAGAAGTGATCACAATTCGTCTGTGATGTCCCACGCACGTCTCCGTTCCCTCCTTCAGGGAACGAGGGTTACCATACATAAACGAATTATGATTTATATTACGATGTTATGATGAACTATATGCCTTTCTCCACTGACATTCTAAGTTGTGCAAAACGTTTCTAAGGATGCTGACTGATACTGTAGGCAGACTGAGATGGCAAACGGGAACATGGTTTGTGTAACATTAGCAACAGGGGATTACAGAAGTTTTTGAAAGAAGTCTCTTATGCTCACTAAGGCTGCATTTCTTGGATAAAATACAGTAAAAACAGAAATGTTTAAAATATTTAAAATGAAATTTATTCCTGTGATCAAAGCTGAATTTTCATCATCACTACTCCAGTCTTCAGTGTTACATGATCCTCCAGAAATCATTATGATATGCTGATTTGCTGCTCAATAAATATTTGTTGAAAAGTTATTTTTGTAGAAACTGTGATTTTTTTTTTCCAGAATTCTTAAATAAAAGTTCAATGAACAGCCTTTATTTGAAATAGTAAAGATACAAAAGTATTTTGTCACTGATCTATTTTAATGCATCCCTGCTGAAAAAAAAAATCTTATTATTATTATTAAATCTTACTGACCCCAAACTTTTAAAGGGTATTGTAAAATAATGTAATATTTACAAAAGTTTTATTTTTTTTTCACATTTTTGTTAAAAACGTTTCATTTGAAGGCCGAAAAAAATACTGAATGGATACTGTAATGCCAAATTCATAGATTTACTCCTGAATGAAACATTCATCTTGCATCATACAGTATATGAAGTCCCTTCATGAAGGTAATTTTGCTTTTGAATGTAAAGATTTTCTCATATAATAGTGCAGTCTAACAGATTTAGTCCCTGCTAAAAGCATGTTGCCGCCATGTCATTAGTAAAGTATTAGTCATTGAGAGAGATTTCCTGATGTGAAGCATATGGCTTCATGTGACCAGCTTATGTCTTGTCTTCCTAAGATCTGATCTGGTATAAAAATAAATAAATAAATAAAAATAAACCAATCCATTTTATTAATTCTTAATATAATAAGATTACAGTTTCAACGACATCCATACACTTTTAGAGTAAGAGCTTTAATGTATATTTTCCCTAAGTGCTTTCATGGGTCATTTTTATTATTGTTTTCCACTGCAGTGTTTAGAACAGAAACATGCATGGACTTGGTTTAGCCTAAGATATTAAATGCTCTCTCGCTCTTTCACTTTAGCAGAGCATAGCTGTTATTGCTCTTAGTGGTATAAACAGATGCTGGGTTGGCCTTTCCGGATAATCTCAAGCGGAACATGTAAGACAATGTTAGAAAGACTGCATACGTGATGGGACGCTATGCATTTTCATTCAATCAAATCAGGCTGCCTGTTATTTTATTCAGGCATCGGTGATGAATGTAATTACACTACATTATGTGTTCCGGTTTCCAATCTTAATCCTCCCTGAATTTTTTTAAAACTCCAAATTTTGACTTTTTATAGGTACAGAACTGTCTCATGTCGATTTTGGTATAATACATCAAGGTGTAGTATAAAAAGCGAGACTGTAGATGAAAATCTGTGATAACATCAGTGACTGACTAACAAATCTCTGGTTGATTTTGAGACACACTGAAAAGCAAGTAGTTTTAGCTGTTGTCCCTTTTCATTGTAATAGCAATATTCAGGCTGATTTAAGAATAATATCTCACTTCAAATTGTAACAGAGACAACTGCATCAAAGCAATGCCTGCATTTCAACCATCATAGCATGTCATCTCATCCTCAGCCCAGCATGCATGAATGCTCGAGTTAAAAAGGAAAAAAAAACTGACGTGAAAGGAAACGACTGAGATGAAAATGCTTCTTTTTTTTGTTGCTTGCATGCTTGTTAAAGGCCTTCCACAGGACACCAGTAATCACATTGGGACGGTCACTTGAACCAAACCATATTTGCAAAAGTTGGCTTCTCTCAAACCAAACAAATAACTGATTTTGTGCTGCAGGGTTTTGAAACCTATTTCCAGCTGCTGCATTTAGCCAGAGTTAAATGAAAATAGCGCCAGTATGAATCTGCACGTTTGTTTGTTTTTTATTCTTATGCCAGTTTTGCCCTTTTTTCTCCCCTGTTTCATGTCTGGGACTGGTCAGGTGGGATTTGATTGGTTTCATCTGTTTATCCATCATAGCCAACAGGGTTTTAGGAAAGAGTTCACTCTTTGAGCTGATATTGAGGGGAACCTGTGTTTAGTCTACTTCAAATGCCATTGATAGTTGTCTTGGGGAGACAATGTATTGATCTGGAAAGTCAAGTCAAAGCACTAAAATCTCCTTTGTTTCCCTGGAAGAGTTAGGAATGTGTCATGCAAGAAAGCTCCAAAACAGTGTATTAAGCAGCTGTGTTGTGCTGCTGGGGATTACACCAAACATTAAATACGTACATAAATAGATAAAAATGCATACTTTTACAGCATACAGATTATTTCCCCCACATTATCCACATATAGGGATATATATTAATCAGAAATCACACCAGAATTAAGTAAATACATTCCAAATATTCCAAATACTGCTGTTAGTGTATGTGTTAATCCAGTCTGTGTCTTCAAAAATATCCTGCTAGTTTGAGTACACAGAGCAAATTTAAACCATTTATTTGTTTGAAATCATCAGATTAGCTTTTTAATTAACATTTATAAAGGGGATTAAATAACTTTTTAATGAGAAGCTGATACCTTTTGCCGATAAAATATCCATAACTGCCTTCAGTCCAACAGTCACTAAGAATATGTCCTTCAGGATATTATTCATAGGCTCATTTAAAACGCTTTCTGTATGAAAACAAGTACTGCAAGAAAACCCACCGCAGAACTCTCTGACTGGGATTTCAAAGGTTCTGACAATTAAAACAGCTATCTGGCGCTTGTTAACATGTTCAGTAAGTCTCATGTCTGATTTGGAGGATGGATCAATAGCTGTCACGTTTGATTGCATCTCCGGATAAAGTATTCTGAACTCTGTGGGGGAACTTCAAACACCTAGCTCAAAAGCACTAACAACTGGCTATCAAGTCGATGTGTCTCATTTTTCTGACAAGTAGTGTGATTCTGAAAATCGAAATCACCTGTTCTTGAAAAAATGAAAACAGAAAGAAATACAGATTTACGAACTAACAGATGATTAAATATGCATCAGCCCTCTGCAATAGTAGTAATCCACCGGCTAGAAGAATCGACAGGTTTGATAGTGGAGATTTTTCTGAAGGTTGGACCAGACTTTCAAAGTAAACTTCTATACTTACAGGAACAACATGTAAGATTTTTGGATTAAAATATCCAAAAATCACTAGAACAATGTTACATATTTTGTTGTCTTGTGTACTTACATTATCCTAAATGTTTCCAAGAATGTTTAAATCCAGAGAAATTAGTCATTTTAACCAGGACGCAGACCATGTCCATGCGTCGCCAATCAATGACATCATACCCGCATTTCCCTCGATTGTGGAAACACCAAAGACGCTTTAATATATTATGTTTTGTTTGACAGGTGAGCAACTGTTTGGATACATTCATTGACAGAAAATGATTCATTGCTATATAGCTCAACCCAGTTCACTATTGAATCGCTATTGAATAGCATCTCATATTCTGGACACATTTGATTTACATTTATTGGCATATAGCAACAGACTAGAAAAAAAACTTTTCTTTTTTTTTTCTAGACAACTCATAGAATATATGGATTTTTCATTTATCATATATTCTTCAATGGCAGCATGAGAGAATGATAGTCCACACATTGACCTTTTATAGTATTTAATTAAATTATATTTTAGCTTAAATATCTGTAAATTTCTATTGTTTATATTGGAGTTACTTTTTTTTAAATATGAATTGATTTATTGATATTTTTCATACAATTTAAAATATAATTTTTTTTTAATGTGGACCCATCAATATAAGAATGAATGACTGAATGATATATAGCACTCTACTGAATAATAGCACTTTTCTAATATTCGACTGTCAGAACCAATGTTTGTTCTTATAACATATTAAGAAATTTAATAGACCAATCATGACCGGAACATGGACTGCAAAGGCGCTTCTGTTTATGACACTTTGATGCTTCATCATCTAAATGTCATTTTGATTACGTTTCTCCCAAATGGCATGATTTCAGTGGCCACTTTCATGTATAGTTGCCAAAGAAATATGTGGAGCAGCTCATTATCAAAGCATTAAAATGCCAGGATATATGTCTTGGATATGCATCAATTTTTCATGGTCTTGATTCACTTTGTGAACAGAACGAGACTGCAGACTCCAGTTCCATCAATCAAACTCATTTTGTTAGAAGTCAATCATCCTTCAGAAACACTCACCTCCTTGACGTCTACAGAATCCAGCCTGCTCAATTCGACATGCAAGGGATAGGTACAAACAGCCAACCTGCTTCCCCATTCAGATGCAGCAAGAAAACACAGAAAGCCACTGCAAAATTTATATGTTGATGTTTTATTAAATGCCATTTGTTACTGGTAGCTTTGACAAGAATGTTGCTCTCTTATACAAACAGTAAATCTTAAAAACCTCAGGACTTTTCATTACAGACTAAATATACACTGATGTGCCAAAACATTATGACCAGTCACAGTTGAAGTGAATATCTTTAATAATCTCCTAACAAGGCAACAAATAAAGGTTTGGGTAGATTAAGGCCTATTTCCACCAATTTGTCCCAATAACTTTTTTCCCCCCAGACCTGTTGCTGTCTGCATTTCCATCGCAGTCTAAAGTACTATGAAGATTCCGGTGACATTGGACTGTGCACGACTTTCCAGTTCCCTGCTGGATTTCGTCTTCTATAAGCTTAATAATATGATTCTGCATGCACCACAGCAGACTTTTAAAAATGGCGGTTGAAATAAAATGCTGCATGAGTCAACCAATCAAAATGCTGAGTGAACTCAACCAATCAGCATGTTCAGCGCACCAAGTCCTTCCCCCAAAAGTTCCTGAACTTTAAAGACCCTGGTCCCTGCGAACGAAACACACAGAGTACCACCCCAAAGTCTCTAGTTCCTGGGGAAAGTTCCTGCGGTAGAAATGCAGCTTTAGATGGTAATATCTAGTATTGCACTCTGCTGCGTATGTGTCTGCGTAGCCACAGACCACTCATAATGCCTATGATGAACACTGTCTACCATTGAATATGCCTACAATGGACACACAAGCATCAGAACTACAGCAGTGGAAGAAGGTCTCCTGGTCCTATGAGTCCCGTTTTCTTTTAAATCATGTGGATGGCAGTGCACGTGTGAGCTGTTTACCTGGGGAAGTGATGGCACCAGGATGCACAGTGAGATGACGACAATCCGGTGGAGGGAGTGTGCTGCTCTAGGAAATTATCTGCTGGGTAACTCTGGGTCTGGCCATTCATATGGGCGTAAAATTGATACGTGGCACTTACGTAAACATTGTTGCAGACCAGGTACACCTCCTCATGACAATTATGTTTCCTGGTGAAAGTGGTTTCTTTCAGCAGGATAATGCACCCTGCCCCACCACACACATTCATCAAGAATTCTTTGAGGAACATGATGAAGAGTTGAAGGTGTTGCCCTGGCCTCCAAATTCCCTAGATATCAGTCCAATTGAGCATCCACTTCACAACCTACAGAGCTTGAAAGATCTGCTGCTATCAGCTTGGTGCCTGATACCACACAACACCCTTTAGGGGTCTTGTAGAGTTCATGCCTCGGAGGGTCGGTACTGTTTTGATGGCACACGGAAGACCAACAACATATTAGGCAGGTGGTCATAATGTTTCGGCTCATCAATGTAAGCTTCAGAAATTGGTGTGTAGTTAGATTACATTTAGGCATATTAAGCTTTTTTTTTTCAACTTAATCTTAATTTGTATTCATTGAATTTATTTGTTTAGCAATGCTAATGGACCATGCATTTGAGAACATTTGCTTCAAGAGCCCAAATTAAGAGTTTTTTATATTATTTATATATGACATTTTAACACACAATTATGTGTGATTACTTACCAGCATCTAATGTTTGGACAATTGTGTATACACAGAGAAGTGGGTCTCTAAAATATGCCACAGCGAATTGATTAAAATGCATGTCCTCACCTCTTTGTAATTTTTCTTATGCAGACAGTGCCAAGGATAAAGATGGGCCTCAAATAGGCTTATTGACCAAAATAACAGAGCGTCAATATGTTCTTTTAGAGCTAAACAGACTCAGCATCTTAGGGATTGTATTTTTGGTGACACTAACTCTATTGACCCATACCATTTTGTATGCCTTTGACACAAGTTGAAGCCATTTTAGATTCATTATTTGTGAAAATTGTCTATATGAAATCAAATGTGCAGATTCTTCCTTAGACTAGGGTATTTCGATCTATCTGCAGTATGAGACATCTGGGCTATTTAGGATGGTTGAAATGAAATATTGTAAGAAAACCTTACCTATTGTTACATTAAAGCAAAACATAGCTTGCTCTATTTCCAATTTACAATGAAAGGAGCGAGACGCAGCAAATATGAGGCCGATCGAATGTGAATAAATAATGTTTTTGAGCTCCTAGTCTTTTATCTTCACACAGGTCAGTAGGATCTAATCTAGGCGCGTGTGCGTGTGCATGCAGGAACCGGATTACTTGGTGGCACCCTGTGGTCCGGTGATCAATGTGAGCGCTGATTCTTTGATAAATTGGTATTCTCAAACAAATGGATGACTTCAGGAAGAGCTTGGGGCCAGTAACACAGACAGATGGAGTGTGGGAACAAGGGAGCTTTGCTGAGTGGAGGAAAAAGGATTTCATTTGGGACACACAGAGGATGGATTAGACTTGCCCTGGAAGGAAGTGTTTGGGCTAACAAAATATGACAGGAGCTTTTGAGGGCTTGACACTGAACATAGATGCCTGGCAGAGGTGTAGCCTGTGCACAGAACAACTGGTGCATTCATCACATTTGCCATGGTCAAGTTCGCTGCTACCGAGCATCTGTGGGACCTCCAGGCAGTGGAGCACCAGGAGGGTCAAGCAGTTGCTTGCCACTTTGCGGCATCCGTGTCGAGGCAAGCCACCAAAGTGTGCCACTAGCTGCAGAGGCGAACAGCCACGAGTGTCCCTATGCCCTGATTCTTCTGCACACCTGCTTGGTTGCATTGATTTGCTCTCATTCCAGGCGGCCGTAACTCCCAGGGGTTTCAGCTGTTCAACATCTGTCACACCATGCAAAATGTTCCATGCCAAACCAGATACTGTATATAAATCCTTATTTACCACAGTCCTGCTTTCTAGTCAAAGGGGGGTAGACTGCATTGCTATTCTCTGATTAAGTCATATCATTAACTGTGCTACTATGGGTCCAAACAGTATGGATTAATAAAGATCAGTATGGAATTATGCACGCTTTTACAAAAGCAGTTGTGGCAAGTTACTACAAATAACACATTTAAACATTTACGTTAAATTAATAAATAAATACAAATAATCATGAATAAATAATGTCAACATTTTAGGCATTAGGGCAGATTTCAGTGCCCTTATGGTTAGGGTCTGACCTGTAGCCCGAAAGGTTGCAGGTTTGATTCTCAATATGTATTTTATAGTCCATAACTATATATTATAATATTAATATACAGTCAAACCAAAAATTATTCAGACACGAGATATACTATATTTTTTCCTACTGGGTGCAGGACACTACAGTTCATTTATGTAAGTGAGAATAGAAAAATAAAGTAAACTGTGACCAAAAAGTCAAATTGATAAACATTTGGGACCAAAAGTATTCAGACACATTGACCTGACCATTTTTTGCTTAAATGTTTTTTCTTTAATATCTAAGGCAACCTTTTACACCACAAACTAAACACAATTAAGCATTGCTTGGTAATTGGTTGACCTAAATTGGTATTATCTAATTGTGTACTGAAATTTAACAGCTGACAGCTGATTGGTTGATTGTAATCCATGACACACCTTTCTATCAAAGTTATCTGAAATTATCAAGATGAATTTGTTCTGACACAGTTAAACTCTTGTTGTGAACTCTTGTGAGGTCTTGTCATATTGAATTACCATTTTCCTAAACTATAGCGAATAAACTGTGATAATGTGAGAAAATTTGGAAGGTGTCTGAATAAATTTTGGTTTGACTGTACCAACCTTCTTGAAAAGGTTGGTCTTGTTGTAATTTAAAATGCAGAGATAATGACCATGATAATGTAGACCACATTATTTAAGACCAACTTATAGTTAATGTGTATTTATTTGTTTGTTTGTTTATTTAATTATTTTGCTTGGAATTCGAAATTTCCTTTGGAAGTCAAATCTAATATAGTTTTTTTCCACAGCAGTAAAAAATATAATGCTAAGCCAAATTATAGTGTTTTTACATTATTTTCCTGTTAAAATGGTGAAACTTATAGTTGGATTTTTACAGCAGGCCTGCAGTGGTTTTTAAAAGAGGCGCCGCGTGTGTCCTTGATTGTGTAGTTGGCTTAACTAGTTGGTCACAGAGGGAGGCAGATGTTGTCTTGCGGCATGGCCGTTCGCCTCTGCCACTTTGATGCCTGATGTCACTGTGCATGCAGGTGCACTGCTCTTCTGGGTTAACTCTTTCACTCTCCCTGTCTCTCGCTCTCATGCCCATGGTCAAAGCTGCAAGTGTCACACCAGGGGATATGCCCATTTTAGAGCCAGTGAGCTATAATAATTGATGATCAGACCTGCTGTCAGTGTAAAAATGCAACTCCAAACGAGGCAAGGCATGCTAAGGCACACACACACACGCGGGGGAAAGCAAAACACAACATTAGGCTGTTGCAAGCCGCAGAGCTATGGTATGATACATAGCAAAGGTATGACGTGATGGCCCGGCGTGAGGACAGCGGAGGCCTATTGCTCCAGTTGATGAGGGTTTTGTCCTTGAAATTTTAGATTTGCATTGTAATGACGAGAGATGCTCTACTGATAATAGACGCCTTGATGCGCTTCAGCTCGTAGATCTCTTTTACACCTCCACACTCTACAGTTTCAGTTAATTATGCATGTCTTTGTAGAGACACCGTGTCTCCAATGGCAACCCGCAGGTAGAACCCATAAAGCAGGTTCCATGTTTATCCAATGAATGCCCGGGCCCTTATTTTCAGAGAAATGTAATGTGCCTGCTCCATATTGCTGTCTCATTTTTAAACTCGGCTGTGAAGAGGGTTTCATAAGTTAATAATGAGAGAACCTGAATGAGCAAAAACACAATCCAACTGAGATTCATATCGGTAATGTAGCGTCTTCCACAGACGCCACCAACCCGGGCTGATTTTTCAGAAAGACGCATTACGCTGCATTATGGTTCTGCTTAGCGCTAAATCAAAGCACACGTTTTTCAAACTGGCCTGTCCTGTGACTAATCGTCCTATTAAGATTGCAAGTAGGCATTTCATTATGCCAAAGGATTTTGAATTCATAATTTTTTAACAAACACGGTGTACAAGGTGTATTTAATTAGCCGTTTTACACTCCATTTCTTAACAACACCGGTAAACACTCTTGAGCTTGGGAACTGGATTGCATATTTGGATCCCGATGTGACGATGCACACCTGTTCTACCCCTGTCTGAGAAATACTGGGTAACGGAGCAAAGCGTCTGATTATAGCCGCCTGTGCCGAACAGTGGGAGGCGCTTTTAATCATTCTCAAGAGTTTTGTGCCTGTCCCTTTGCCGGGCTGTCAGGGTATGCATGGACACGGACCTCTTCCCCGCTTTGTGACGAGCAGCCTTTTGCTTTTTAGAATGATTATTCCCATTATTCCTCAACTTAACTGCCCATAGCCGCACGCTCCCCGAGTCACTTCCATCTGTTTTACCTTTCGGAGCATCTGTCATGGCTTGCAGGGACATCCACCTCTCGAGTCGGAGCGACATGAGGACATCTGTCCCAACAGACAGCCAATCAGGATGCAGCGACCATTCTGTTAACGCTCCACTGGGCCCCGCGCCACACTCACGAGCATTCGACACGCTATATCCAAGCAAATTGCATTCCTCAGTGAAGTTAGTGTTTCTAATTCTTCACTCACAGCCAGTTGTGCCGGCAGATAATTTGATAAGGCCTGTCATAATGGTGTTGCTGAATCCTGATAAATGTGTCTAATGTGGCTTTGAGTACAGGCTGGAAAAAAAAAACTGGATTTCCTGATGAGGAGTGCGAGCCAGGAAGACAAATGGAGAATTCTGGTGTCCCTCGCTTTCAAGTAACACGAATGAGTATTTGTCCTGTGGCACATTTCAAGCTGCACTGTATGTTTTAATGCGGTCATGTGGTTTATTATAAAAATCAGTCACACAAATAGCTACTCCAATTCACTCTCCACATCTCCTACACAATGTCACTACATCACCTCCCCCTCTTCTGTGCATGTACAATACAGTGGGAATTCATTAGACTGGCATAACAGTGATGCATTCCTATTCGAATATACTTTTTTTTCTTCTTTCAAATCCACATGACCAGGTTTATTCTCAGTCAAAATATACTTTCTTTTAAAGGGATAGTTCAGCCAAAAATAAGAAATATATCATCAAATACTAACCCTAATGTTTGACTTCCTTCTGTGGAGCATAAAAGAAGAAATGTAGAGCCATGTATTGGTAATTGTTTTCCATGATTTGACAGTGAATGGGGACTTGAGCTTTCAAGCTTTAAAAAGAATGCAAAAGTATTCAAAAAAGATAAAAAAAGTATCTACTTGACTCATGTACTTTAAGTCTTTTAAAGTCATACAACAGCTGATTTTCAATGATGATCTTCCTCTTCATTGATTCAAGAAAAAAAAAAAACCTGACTCAAATGGATGATTCATTCATAAATCATATACTCTTCTCTCATAAATGTAAGGTTGTTGCAAAAAAAACACTTAAATTTATGTTTCTCATACAACGTTATTAAAAAATATACATAACGCACAATTTCGCAAGTACCACTTTTATGTTTTTTTACGGTGGTTTATTGCAGTGATTCTCAACCAGGGGACCGGGGCCCACTGACCCTCAGAAAACTTTCAAAAGGGGCTGAAGGATGTATTAAAAAAGTAAATAAATTAGTATTCATTTATTAAAATAAAAAGTATTTTTTAATTGAAAAACCAAGGGTTTATTGCCCTGTATTTGGAGCCTGAAACACCAACCCGATCTCACAGCAATTCGTATATTTTCTGAGGTAAAATACGGGTAATTTTTGCTAAATCGTATGACGAATGACCCACCCCGAAACCTACCCGTCACTGCGGTTTAGACAAAACGCACAAATTCATACGAGTGAGGTCTTACGAGTTAGGTCATGCGAATTCGTATGAATTAGCCACCTCATACAAATACATACTAATTGTTCATGAGATAGCGTTGGAAACACACAGTCCCCATTCACTTTCATTTTATTCAAAAGAGAGGTGGGTAAATTTATATAAAAAAATCGCCTTGTGCATTCATGGTAAGAAAGGGGGTTGAGACAACATGAGGGTGAGTTAAGAATGTCCGAATTTTCATTTTTGGATGACCTATTCTTTTAAGTTTGTGCCCAAAGTCTTTTCTTTCTGAGGATGATTTCTCAGAATGGAGCTGTTTGGGAAACTGACCAAGCACTGACCTATGAATGCACAAAGCCACGGGTCCTCCATTCTCCCCGTCTACTTATAGTTTAATCTGTGTCAGATTTTCCCCTTCTGTTAAAATATGCTGTCTGTGGCTGCCAGTCTCTGTGAGAGTCTCTGCTTAATCCTCATGAATACATGACTTTGTGCGCATGAATAAATAAAAAGCTGCTTGGCGGGTAATTGAGGTGCCGTGCCACTAACAAACGAGGACACAATTTGTAAATGAGATATTCCCCCATCTAGCTCGACGATGATTTATATCAAATTAAACCATTTACTAAAATCATGCAAGAGGACTTGGAAACCGTCTCCTAGTAGTTTTTATCCCCCCCACACCACCCCCTGCTCCTATACAGAAGCAGAAACGTCCTTCAGTTGCTTTGTATTGCTCTCAGTTGAATAACTGTAGATATATAGAAATTAGATTTGTTGATCTTTTCATGTGTTTTCCAATTTTCTTCATTTGCTGTATGCTTTCATCTCATATCTATACGACAGACGGACCTCTAGCTGTGCTGCCTCCCATATGGCCTTGCAGAAGCGGTGTGTCTCTAGTCTAATTTTACACACACTATTAAAGCTATGATTGCTTTGATTTCTTCAACTGATTACATCAGTATAGTCATGTACCTTGTTTTTTTGTTTTTTGTTACACCGTATAGTATCTACTACTCCATTTAATAGTGTATATTTGCACATATTATGAGGACGGGGAAGATCATACAGTACATGAATTGGCAATCAGACCAATAGGGGCAAATTGACTCAACAATTTGGTTTGCCCAGTTGTGGTGTGACCTGATTTGTGTTATTATTTTGTGCAGAGGTTTTCAAACTGGGGTCCGGGGGATGCTACTAAGTACCAAGTGGTGTAAAAAAAAAAAAAAAATTCTCATCAGGTTTCAACTTAAAATCAGATCAATATTTGTCAAATTTTATTATATTACAAAATATTATTATTATTTATTTTATTATTGATATTTATATTTTTCTGACCAATATTTGTCAGATTTTAGTAACTTATTTTGGCTTAAGTACAATGACAATATCAGCAAGGATGCATTACATTGATCAAAAGTGACAATAAAGACATTTATAATGTAAAAAATGAAATTTTCAAATATTTTTTTTTTTTATTTATTTTTTTTACTTTCTATTCGTCCAAGGATCCTGAAAAAAAATTACAATATCCAGAAAACAAAGTTAAACAGCACAACCTTTTTAACATTGATAATATAAGAAATGTATCTTGAGCAGAAAATCAGCATATCAGAATGATTTCTAAAGGGTCATGTGACACTGGAGTCTGGAGTAATGATGCAAAAAAATGTCAGCTTTGATATGACAGGAATAAATTATATTTTAAAATATAATAATTGTAATATATTTACTAACATTACTGTTTTAATGTATTTTTGATCAAATACTAGCAGCCATAGTAAGCATAAGAGACTTATTTTAAAAAATAAATACATTGATCAGGCATAACATAATGACATTATGACGGGTGAAGTAAATAACACTGATTATCTCTTCATCATGGCACCTGTCAGTGGATGGGATATTAGGCAGCATGTGAACATTTTGTCCTCAAAGTTGATGTGTTAGAAGCAGGAAAAATGGGCAAGCATAAGGATTTGAGCGAGTTTGACAAGGGCCAAATTGTGAAGGCTAGACGACTGGGTCAGAGCATCTTCAAAACTGCAGCTCTTGTGGGGTGTTCCTGGTCTACAGTGGTCAGTGTATATCAAAAGTGGTCCAAGGTAGGAACAGTGATGACCCAGCGACAGGGTCATGTGCAGCCAAGGCTCATTGATGCATGTGGGGAGCGAAGGTTGGCCTGTGTGGTTCTGATAGAAAGGTGTCAGAATACACAGTGAGTTTGGACGCACTGTGTATTCTGACACCTTTCTTTCAGAACCACACAGGCCAGCCTTCGCTGCACAGCTGCAGACCAGTCAGGGTGCCCATGCTGACCCCTGTCCACCACCGAAAGTGCCAACAGTGGACATGTGAGCATCAGAACTGGATCACGGAGCAATGGAAGAAGGTGGTTGTGTTTAGTGCCTTTATATTTTAGGTAAGGAATTCTTTGCTAGAGGGCCATATTTGCACCATTGGCATCAAAGTGTTTGAAATTTGGGCACAAATAATTAATTCACAGTTAAAGGGTTAGTTCACCCAAAAATGAAAATTCTGTCATTAATTACTTACCCTCATGTCGTTCGACACCCGTCAGACCTCCGTTCATCTTCGGAACAGAAATGAAGATGTTTTAGTTGAAATCTGATGGCCCTGAAAGGCCTCCATTGGCACAATGCACGGTTCACTCTCAAGACCCTTAAAAGATACTAAAGACGTCGTTACAAAGTCCATCTCACTACAGTAGTTCTAAAATAACTTTATAAATCGGCGAGAATAGTTTTTGTGCGCAAAAAACCCCTAAATAACGACTTACATGGTGATGACGATTTCAAAACACGGCATCATGAAGCTTCGAAGCGTTATGAATCAATGAGCCGAATGATGATTCGGATCGCGTGTCAAACCGCCAAACTGCTGAAATTTGGTGATTCAAACCTCTGATTCGACTCGCTGATTCATAACGCTTTGAAGCTTCATGATGCCGTTTTTTGAAATCGTCATCACTATGTAAGTCATTATTTAGGGTTTTTTTGCACACAAAAACTATTCTCGCCGATTTATAAAGTTATTTTAGAACTACTGTAGTGAGATGGACTTTGTAACGGCGTCTTTAGTATGTTTTAAGGGTCTTGAGAGTGTAAAGTGCCATTGTGCCAATGGAGGCCTTTCAGAGCCATCAGATTTCAACTAAAATATCTTCATTTCTGTTCCGAAGATGAACGGAGGTCTGACGGGTGTCGAACGACATGAGGGTAAGTAATTAATGACAGAATTTTCATTTTTGGGTGAACTAACCCTTTAATTTACCTGTGTCGTTATATCTTGCATCAAAAACTTCTCATATCCAGAAAGTAACGCACTGGTCTGGAAAAATGTCGTTTATCTCATTCCCTCTGAGCTTTTCACCTCTGTTCCATTCCATTGATTCATAGGATGTTCATTAGGCTTGATAACGCCCTACTATTTTCCTTAGCCTTCATTGTGTTGTATTGTTACTAAAAAGAATTGTAATGAGACAACAGTTGATGAGCCAGACATCCTCTCTTTTGCCTGCAGGAGACCTCAAGGCACCAAAGGAAGTGCTAACTCAAGATAAACCTAACACTGCAATGTGAGGTATAGATAACAAGGTTAACCTAGAGCAAATTGGCTTATCTTTGAGAAAACACACCTGTAGTAAGTGGTGAAATGTTTGAGGCACTGCTACAAGTACATTTAGAGTTGAGAGTAACAGTGGCGACGTGCCCATGGCCAGAATGCAATAAATAAATGATTTGAAGTTGAGGGAGAAGCATGCTGCGTCTCTGATGTGGTTCTTCTGTTTGAAACAGTGACATCTTGTCAGCGAGGTGAGGAATTCGCCGTTCGCTGGACACCTCAGGTATCTGTGCAGAATACACAACACAGTCGTTTTGAAGATGGGGTTTGTCTCTGGAAATGTTTTCCATTAAAGCCACAAATGTTCGTTCGCCGTGGTGTCATTAAACAAAGTGGGAATTTTGTGCAAAAGTGCTTTGGATATCACAGGATACTCCTCACTCACAGCATTGTTCCTGGTGTCGCCAAAGTCTGCACACAGTGAGAATCCGTGATTACTCCGCACGCTCCAGGGCTGGAGAAGAATAGCGTGGCAGGGGAGACAATATGAACCTTGTCGGCTGTTATGTGTTTAAATGACTGCCATCACCAGAGGATGAAATAATCAAAGCTAAATATAAAAGGATATCACCTCGTCCCTGTCAGCCGCCGTTCTGCTACACATTTTGCAGTGTTCGATATCCCACAAAAGCAACTCTTGAAGAAAGCGGCATTGATTTCATAGGTCCTGTTCCATCCTCGTGCCCTTGTGCCTAGTGCTTGACCCACTTATTTTCTCATCTTTCCTGGCTGCCTCATGAGGGTTATGCTTGCCTACTGCTTTTCCCATTACAAAGTGGACGCCTGCCAAGTATCCCGTACAGCCTCTCTCCGAATGAGTTAGGTGATACCAGCTCAGTTAGTCAACATCATAAATCACCAGACAAATTGACATATGTGCCACAGGAGAGCCGATACTTAAAGGAGGCTGAAGACCACACACAGCTACAGAACCTCACGATCATCACGGCGGCGAATAAATATTGACAAAGCATTAAGTTAAGATATAGCATCAAGCATGGCATTTAGCCCATCTCAAGTGGATTGCGCTTAAATACATTAGGTGTGCAATTGCCGCCTTTTCTAATACTTCTGAGTATTCTAGGCTGCTTGCTGCAGTGATGCAGAGCTTCCAACCCCTCCTCATCTTTAACGATGTCCTAATTTCGTGTAAGGACATGATTTACGCTTCAAAATTATTCATGCACAACTCTGGGTTAGATTCGCTTGCTTTCTCTTTCCAATAAAAATAAAACACAAAAGGTGACTCTTAATCGTCTAGAAATGGCCCATTACCTGTCTGCCAATAAATGCCGTTCTCTGGGCTTGAACTACCCAATTTTCCATCATGTGGAGATACTTCGGAATAGCATGAGATTTTGTCCAGTGTGCAATAACGCACCCAAATATACTGTTCATTTATAGGCTTGTTACACGGTTATGACTTACAGTGCTGTGCAATGAAGAAACTAGTATCACGACACTGGATTACGGTGTTTTATTGAAGAAAAGAAAAAAGAAAAAAGAAAAAAAACAATTGGGTGGTTTATTAAATAGTTTAGTAAAACAATATCTCTCTCTTTCATTTGATTTGGTTATCTATTGAAGAGTTTAAGATATGATGCTAAGTCCCTTTAAAGGCTGCAGATGAATTTGCAAAAGGACCAATGGTTGGCTTGAGGCAGGAGAGATTTCTTTATATATTCCTTGATTATCTCTTCTAAGCTGTGTCCTTTCAGGGCTTTCAAGAGGATGGGTTTGACTGGCCCAGTGGAGACATGGGTTTTCATATCTCTTTTCATTGTGAAAGAAAAAAGGTCTCTTAAAAGCAGCTTAGAATTGTAAACGCAAACATCTCAGCAAGTTATGTATGTGATAAAACTGTCTTGCATTGGTATGCAAATAGGGTTGTCAGTCAATTAAATTTTTTTAATCAAAGTCATTACTTTATTATAATATGTGGTTTAATTAATCATATTAATCACAGTTAATTGCATCAGTATTTGCTGAGGAAAACCCCCCAAATGAAGATTTTTCATTTAGTCATTGTTGTGGCAGATGAGTCAGTCATTGAATAGATATTGCAAGAATGGCTTTATAAACTATAATTATAAACTTCAAAAGTTTGGGGACAGTAAGATTTTTGTTATTATTTAGTTTTAATTCAGCAAGGATGCATAAAATTGATCAAAAGTGACTGTAAAAACATGTATAATGTTACAAAAAAATGCTGTTCTTTTTTAACCTTATATTCCAAGAGCAGCAGAGCTGTTGTCTATGAAAGGTGGTTTCTTCCACAGAACCAAAAAAAAAAGATAATTTTGAGTTTTTATCTCACAATTCTGAAGTTTACATCTTTCAATTAATTTGTTTGACAGTTGTGAGATATAAACTTTCAATTTTTTTTCTCAGAAATATATCTCACAATTCTGACTTTAAAACTTGCAATAGTGAGTTTATATCATGCACAGGGCCGGCTCTGTAAATCTGGGGGCCCTAAGCAGGATAATTTTGGGGCCCTGCCTTGCAGTGAATAATGGAGTATTGCACTGCAAACCAGCAACTGTATACAATCTAACACTTACATATTTCATCTGTATATCTTTTAACATGATTGCCTACAATTATTTTACTGCTTATTAAAGTACACTCACTGAAACAGTAAAAGTAAAGATTATAGATTTGCAAATTTAAGGTCAATTTGTTGTAAACAAATAAATATTAATAATTTAGCATTAACAATATATAGCTAACTTACAACATTAGCCATAGTGGTATGCGGCTCGCTATGCTCTACTGAAGCAGCAGTAGAGTCACCTCCTCCAGCTGTTGAGATTATAATATAATTAATAATAAATACAGTATGCAGAGTAGATAAACCACATTAATTTTAAATTAATATTAAAGTACAATTAGACAACATAGTGAATTATGATTATAAAACAAAAAATTTTATTGGCAAGAGGAAAATTAGCTATGTTGAAGTTGCGCACAAAACTATTCAAAAGAAAGGCAGTGGGAAATATTTACTTGTGTCAGCCTCATGAAATGTTTCTCCATGACCACCAAAATATTTAAGAATGGCTCCTCCTGAGAAAGTGACATTTAGTTTTTTACAATTATGTTAAGGGTAAATTAAAAGAAATCCAATGTTAAATGATATTATTTAATTATTGGTTGATTAACTCTTACATACTGTTCATATTTTAAACCTTCACAGCATGGAGTGAGATATTTTTTACCTTTTATGATTACATACAGTAATACATTCACTGTAAAAAAAAAATCAGGTGCCCAATTGAAAATTTTCTAGTGAGCGATCACATCTAAAATTTTCAGTTGGCCAAATTAAATTTCTTGAATTTTAATTGAATTAAAATGCATCAATTCACATTAATTCAATTTGGCCAACTGAAAAATTTAGATGTGATCGCTCACTAGAAAATTTTCAATTGGGGACCTGATTTTTTTTACAGTGTTCTTTACTAAAATTTACCACAAATCCATTTTGCTTTTAGGTGTCTTGTATCGATCATCATTCAAAAATGTTTCAGAGAGGACACTGTGTTTTCTTTAGGTTTAAATGGTCTGGGCGATTTAGCTTAACAATATATAAAATATTTCATAATAGTATATAGATTAATATTTATTAATAATCTTTAATTGCCTATTCAATTAAGACCATAAGAAAAAGCTTGTATTTAACCGCTTTATTTTAAACTTCATTTTGATTTTGACTGTCAAATGATTGCTCTTTCTCTTCCTATTACTTTCTTTCTCTCGAATGTTCTTAAACTATTTTTGTATTGTAATAAGCGTCTATTGAGACAAAGATTTTTCGTTTTTTTCTTTCCCAGAACTAGTGTAGGTCATGTAACGTTAACTGTTAAAAAGAAAATACATTCAAAGGAGGTGGGTCTGTCTCTACGTGGTCTGTAGCCCAGAGCTGGGGCCGACGGCTGGACCATAGCGCAAGCAATGTTGATTCAGCATAATCGATGGACAGCTAACGTTATGCTGCGTTCACACCAAACGCAAAAAGAGTGTCTGGCGCGAGTGATTTGATTTCAATGTTAAGTCAATGGAAAGGCGCGTTGACGCGCGTCTAGAGGTCCCGCGGCGCGGAAGGCGCTTTTCGCGCGGTGCGAATGACGCGAATTGAGCGTCTTGCGTGATAAACTGCGGCGACGCTGGCGAGTGCAATCTGTAGTTAGGGGGCCCCCTAGTGGCGGCGGGGCCCTAAGCAGCCGCTTAGTTCGCTTATAGGGAGAGCCGGCTCTGATCATGCATTTCAGACTCTATAACTTACAATTGCGAGTTTATATCACACAATTCTGATAAAAAAAAGTCAAAATTGCGAGATAAAAAGTCGCAATTACCCTTTTTTATTCAGTGGCGGAAACAAGCTTCTATAGTTTATAACATTGATAATAATAAGAAATGTCTCTTGAGCAGCAAATCAGCATTTTAGAATGATTTCTGAAGGACCATGTGACATTGAGGACAGAAAATTCAGCTTTGATCACCAAATGAATTGCATTTTAAAATGTATTCAAATAGAAAAGAGTTGTTTTAAATTCTAATAATATGTCAGATCATTACTGTTTTTACTGTAATGTTTTATTAAATAAATGCAGCCTTAGTGAGCATAAGAGACTTCTTTCAAAATTATTTATATCACTTACTGACCTAGTAAATACCAAAGCAATTTAAAATATGAAATCTCTAAAGAAAAAAAAGGCACCACACTGCAAAAAAGGGGTGTCTAAAAACAAGATAAAAACACTAAATCTAAGGGAAAAGATACTCAAAATAAGTCCATGTAGCAAGATCATTTCACTTGACAAGATTTCGTGAATTAAGATTATAGTGTAAAGTTAAACACTTAAAATAAGAAAGAAATTCACTAAAATAAGAAATTCACTCTGAAAACAAGATCAATTATCTAACACATCTTTATCTTGGTAAAAACCAAATAATTTGCAGTGCAGTGTAAGTAAAAAGTTAAAGCATTACAGAGCAATTAGCTGTCAACTGTCTAAAAAATTAAGTATAATTAATTGTCTCCATAAGCAACAACACCAATAATTCATTGAAACCAGCATTTACAGAGAGAGTAACTGATTTGTTCTGTATCGCTTCCGCGGATAAGTCAATGCAGGGGTGTAATAGGGCAGGAGTATGGGATAATTGTTGTCTGAATGTACGCCTCCCTTGAGTACAGCACAGAAAAACAGACTCTTTTTTGCCTTCGCACAGTGATCATGATGCTTTTCATCCACACAATATCAAAACATGTTTAAAGGCTCATATTCTGAAGAGCCCCTTTGCGAAGAAGAAATATACATATATGAATATAATAATCAACTTTAAGAAACATTCTCAAACTCAAAGTGTGTGTAGCAATCTTAAAAGTGATGATTCTTTGTGTGGTGCTTGTGAAATCCTTTCTCTATTATCTATTCAGTGCAATGGGATTTGCATTTGGATTTGAGCAGGATTTCAGTAAAGAGTATGATCACTCGCTTTGCTGGTTAAATGTTTAAAGAAGACATGCAATTTGAGTTGGTGCCGAGCTCATCAATATGAAATTGGTGCAGGGCTGAAAGGAAAAAAAAAAATAGAATGAGACAGCCTGACACACCTCCTTTCCAAATCCAGACTCAATCCATTTTCTGAATCCTCCACCTGTCAAGATTAGAAATTGTGTGGAGACAAAACTTCTTACATGGATTTTGGCTTGCCTTTGAACATGACATCTAGAGACAGGGGAAAAATAAGAGTTCATCCGTGCTGTGATGTCATGCTTCCTATTTTGATTCCACTCGGCATATGGACATAATGAAAAGGTCACCGAAAGTGGCAGCCAAGCATGAGTTTTTTGTAGACATGAATCAATGTGGGCCTGCTGTGATTCTGAAGGGGTTAAAGTTAATCGTTTTGTATAATTTTGCAAATGACTTTTTATTCTATTTGTATGCTTTAGATCTTTTTTTGGATAGATATGAAGGTAGAGATTTCAAAGAAATCTATTTCGATCCCTGTCGTGTCCAGTAAAATTAGCATTCTAAGATGTGGGTCTCAGCTATATTGGATACATTGCATCTGCACTTATAAAAGACAATTTGTTCTGAATTGAAACTTGATATCACTTACAGTCCCACAAAACCAGATGAAAATGCAGTCAGCGTTCATTTTTTGGCATATAGGGAAGCATATTTTCCCATTCCCTATGGAGTTCTGCATATAAATTAGTTAGGCTACACTGTTACAATACGCATTTTGATATATTGATGGAATATATATTACCTCGGCCATTCGGTTTAGGTAAAAATGATACAAATGCCTAGCTTGGAGAAATAGATGGCTATGACACATTGATCCATTTCATTTGAGTTGCTTTTCATGCATTTTTCCAGGAAAACACACACTTAACTTTGGTGGTTAAGATTTGTAGATGCCGTTCCTCGTAAGAAATTTGAGTCACAGCAAATTATGGCGCACAGTCGTCCTGAGGGTTGAACCTCATGCATAATTCTTGTCAAATGCTAATGACCACCTGATACTTAAAAGAGGTTATAAAAGAAATGGCACAGTAAAAAAGCCGTACATACTGTCATTTTATATCAGCATCATTGTAGTTTTGATGCCATCAATCACTGATTAGTTATAGTTCTGGTTGAGCACAGCAGGGCTAGCACAAATCAAATGTCAGCACTCGCTAGTAATTTCTAAAGACTGTCAAAGGCCAACGCAGTCTCATCAAGTCCTACGGGAGATAAAAGGCATATGGCAGTGGATGGAGACGAGACATCCGTTGTGTTGACAGATTTCATCACGAGTGACTTTAGCACACCTACAAGGCGCTCGTATCGGGCCATCGTGCCCTCTGTGAACAATGAGAGTGATGAATCTGCCGTTATGGGCTTTCATGATGCCACAGAGGCCAATCCATGGGAACAGCCGTTAAAATAACACACCACATGACTGGGCCTTTTTAACAAGCTCAGAGACATGAGTTCAGAGAGGGGTTGTGTGGAACGAGGGTCCCAGCCACACATTTGTGTCTAAAAACCATACGTCCTGCTGCTCCCTGATGACCTCCACCATTAGAGTAGTTCATCCATCGCAGTGTGCCGGTCCAACACAACATGATCTTAAGGTTAGAGCCTTCATTTGTAATTATTTATTCTTTATTATTATCTTTTTCCACCAATGCTTACCCTCAAGGCACTTTGTTTGTGTGTGTGTGTGTGTGTGTGTGTGTGTGTGTGTGTGTGTGTGTGTGTGTGTGTGTGTGTGTGTGTGTGTGTGTGTGTGTGTGTGTGAGTGTGTGTGTGTGTGTGTGTGCGTGTGTGTGCGTGTGTGTGTGTGTGTGTGTGTGTGTGTGTGTGTGTATTAAGGAATTCAAAGTCAAAAACAGGTCATAACTGCAAAAGTTGTTAATAAGTATTTTTGTCTTGTTTTCATGTAAAATCCAAACATCCTTGAAACAAGAGTTTACTTAAAAAGCACAGTTATGTAAGATAATTAAATGTAGTTTTCTGTGTTTTAAATAAGAAAAAACTTTTTTTTTGTTCCAAAAGAGTAAGAATAATCAACTTAATATATATTCTCTGAAATCAAATCTTAATAACTTAAGCACACTGTATATCCCCAAATTATTATTATTATTATTATTTATTTTCTTGTTTTAAGCCTACACCAAAATGTGAGTTACTCTTAAAATAAGAAAATAATAATGATACATCAAAACTTAAGCATTGTTGCTTCTCAGATTATTTTATAATATTCTTTGGAATGGATTTGTTACGTCTTAAGCAATTTTACTTCCCAAGTAAATGTATCTAATTTTACTGAAAAACCAAACAAAAATACTGATTAAGAAAATTGGTTACACTTTATTTGGTAACACTTTATTTTACAGTGTCCTTGTTACATATGATACTTACTCCTGCAGTAACAGTACATTTTTTTTAGGGTTGCGCCTAACCCTAAACTAAACCCTAATCCTACCCTTACCCTATAGTAAGAACATATAGTTAATAAATATTACTCAGTACTTAAATATATAATTACACTGTAACAATGACACCTTAAAATAAAGTGTAACCCTTTATTTGAATGTGTCTGTATTACAGTGTAATTATACATTTAAGTACTGTGCAATGATAATTAACTACATGTGTTTTGGTTTGGTTTAGGGTTAGTTGCATGTAATTAAGCATGACTTATTAATATAGCAAGTACATGTAATATGTGTAACAAGGGCACTGTAATTTGTTACCAGACAACTATATTTTGCACTCAATGTATTTGTACGGTTTCGCTGATATTCACATTATAGATGTCATTGTCCAAGTCTTTGTTTCCTACTCAAAGGACTGAAATGCAAGGTCCAATATAATCAAATCACAGAAAGCTCTGTATTCAGATGCACAATGCCCGAGCAGAAATATGGTGCCGTATTGTTCTTCTATTGGCATCAGCTGATGAGCTAATCTCTTTGAAGCCATTCTCCTTTCATCGCAGGCAGCCAAAATACAGACGGCCAAATTCACACCAAACTTACAATTGTAGAAGCCAATAGTTTAAAAAATCAATTAATTAAAGGTATACACTGAGGAGCTGAAAAATAACTGGAAGGACCCATGGGGCATCAGCATTTGTAAGTATTAATGGCGTCGTTGTGTAAGACAGCCAACAAATGTTCTCTGAAAATAAGGAGCAGTTCTTTGCTTTATAAGTTTCCACTTTTGTTCTTTGTCGTCTTTATCTTCTTTTCTGCTTCAAGATCAACAGCAATAATAATGTATGTTGTGTTAGTACAAAGCATTATTTTCGAGCCATCATTATAAACCGACATACAAACCATCATTATTAATTCATCCATGGACACAAACGTCTCCAAACAGCCTTTCGCACAGCAATTTACCTCACATCAGAGGAGTTTTCAGAAAATTGTCCAGGTAGATTGAGCATAGCTTTAAAAGCCTATCAAGAAAATTGCTGGGCTTGTTCACTGACCTTAGCTGTTCTGTACCGCGACCAAGTTTTGACTGTTACTTGGCGTGCATGCGCGCGCTCTGATCCTTGCCTTTAATAATGTTCTCCTGCACACCTACACTTGCTGGGCTTAAGCAGGCTTTCCACAAAGCCATCCAGACATGATTGATTGGAGTATAACCTGCCAAATGCATGGCTTTGATAGCTGTGATGTCAGTGATGTATTGCTGCATTATCTGATTGCATCACCCAGCTGAACTGAAACAATGCATTCGGTTCGGCCCTGAAGAATGTGCTGCGAAAGCATTAGGGTGTTGATTTGGCCATTAAAAAAAAGGAAAAATAAAACCTAAAACATTGAATGAGACCGGTCAGGGTTTTTTAAATGTGCAATATAGGGATACAAAAGATAATTTGATTTATTATTAATTATTCTGAATTATCAATAATATTTCCCTGATAATATTTTATATAATATTCAATAAATATAATTTTTAGAACAATTACAACATAAATGCCAATAACATAGCTATCTTAAAGGCACAATATGTACGATTTCTGGATTAAAATATCCAAAAACCACTAGAACAATGTTATATATTTTTTTGACTTGTGTACTTGTACATTTCCAAGAATGTTTAAATCCAGAGAAATAAGAAATTTTAACCAAGACATGTACCGTGTCCGTGTTTCGCCTATCAATGACATCATGTCCGCGTTACCCTCGATTTCCAGTTACAAAATACTCTTTATTATATCATGTGTTTTATTAGACAGGTGAGAAACTGTTTGGATACATTCATCAAAAGAAAATAAATCATTGTTATTTAGCTCAACACAGTCTCGTTTTCTTGATTTACCACGAGTACCATGTTTTACCATGCCTGATATTGATTAGAACTTACTGCAGTGTGCAACAAGTGTCTCATAGTAGCTGCCAAGGGAATGCACAGAGTAGCATTATAACATAACGTTCAACACACTTAGATGTATGTAATATGATAAAACAGCACTGCGTTACCCCACATACGCGTGAACGGAAGAAGAGGATGCGGTCGTCTGCGGCATTATAAAAGTCCCGCAAAATCAAGCCGTCATCAAGCTACGCCTTTGTTTTGAATAAGCGACCTCTAGCGGCAAAGAAATACATATTGTGGCTTTAATTATCAGAATATTAATTATCATCAGACTTCCTTTTTTTTCTCACACATTTTAAATGAGTTTTAAAATATGTATTTCTGCCTCCTTATTTTAGGGAGCATGCAATAGGATCATCATATATGATGATCAAAAACTTGCCCTGATGCCCTAATGCAGCTACTTTAATGCTACTAATAAGCACATCAATGTCACAGACAATGTGACCTTATTTGAAAATAATTCTTGTTTCATTATAAATATTAAATGAGTACTATCATCTTCTCTGTATAGCAGTACAATATTTCTTGCAAACCTTTTCAGCTTCATGTGGCTCCCAAGGTGTGACTTACGGCTGTGTAATTTGAAAAAAACTCTGAAAAATCTCAGAACCAGCTGGCTGTCGTCCAGCTGGGTGAACGTGATTTCATCAAGTACAACATGTTCCTGGATCAACATCTTTGTTGATCCTGAAACAACATTCCAATCAGCCAGTCACCTATCCGGGACAAGTTTCACAGTTTATATCATGTTTAGGCTTACAACCAGGGCAAGGTGCTTCTAGGTCAGCGTTATTTACCTTATGGCTGGGGTTAGGTTTAGGGGTAGGGATATGGTTAAGACTTGGGACCAGATTTACTAACAGCTAGCACCAACACAAACCTTTTGGCATTCAAAAACTATTGCCAGGATTTACTAGAGACACGCACTGCAAAATTAGCTGAAAAGACGTGGACACTGTCATTTTTGCGGCTAACCTTGTTGCATATGCATTTGTAGTTTCCCTTTCAGACGCAAAATGAATGGGAATCAATCATGCAAGGTGGTTTACTAAGGTCTGTCGCACGCTTGTCAATTTACTGATGTTTGTGGCGTTATTTACAGCCCAAAAAAGCACATCTTGCATGCATTAGATTGCATTGATCATTATGGAAAAGATCCGGCTGCGTCTTTGTTCTTTCATTTGTGAGTCGTCAGTAGATCACACGGAGAACGTTCCACTCCCATTGTCGTCTTTTTTGGAATTGCGCTCTCACGCTAATTTGCCCTGTTTAGTAAATCTGGCCCCATATTTTCAGACAGGAATGTTGTTCCAGGATCAACAAAATATGTTGATGCAGGGACATGTCTTTCTTGGCAAAATCACAATGACTTGTCCGGCTGAAGATTATGTATGGGTATTGTTGTACAACTTTCATGCAAATATGAGAAACCTCCCAAAACGTGCTCTTTCGTCTACTTTCTTTTCTCCGCTAATGGAGGTTAATCACACATAATTGCCCCAACTCTGCTGTTTAACAAATACAAATCTTAAAACATCTCATTGGTTTTATTCATATATTACTAAAATAATAAGTTATTATCTGAAGATTATGTTTGTAGTGTTTTCGCTTAAAAAAAACAGCGTTTCTCAGTGATTGCATTAGGGCTTACGGAGTTGACTGTTGTCATTCACACACTAATTACAGTGCTTGTGCGAATTCTTAATAACTAAAAATTACAGTGCGCGCCTCTCAGCATCTGGTTCTAAGTTTAAACGCTTTGTTCTTTGTCAGCAAATTTACTGGGAATGTTGTTTTGTGTTGACTGAAGTACGTCCATTCCAGCCTGTTAAAGTATCTGATTAGTTGAAATATTCAGAAGAGACTGCAGAAACATGGATTTTTCCTTTTGTTACGCTTATGTTATCTCCCAAAGCAATTGCAGCTCTTCAGATTGGACTTTCCATGATGATATCACAGACTAATGGATGGCTATTTATCCATTAAAACGAAGAAATAATTGACAGACAGACAAATAAATGTAATTTTACATCACTTCAAGCTGCCTGTCTGTGTTGGAAAGACTCTTTTCCATCTTTTCGGAAGTCTCGAGTGTTTAATTGTCTTGTTTGGGAATGCATGCCATTCTGTCCGTGTCTGTTTCTGATATTAATGGAGGAAGCCCGCGTCGTGCCAGCCTCCACCCTCAGCTTGTTTCATGAAGCCACAGGCCATTTCAAGGGCTCTGATTTCTGTGGATTTTATTTGCCTCACCGTGCATGAAAATAGAAGGCTATAGCAGACGCACGCAGAGAGAAGATTCAGGTGCACATGTCACGCAGCAGCGAAACAAGGTTCGAAAGCGTGTTAAAAGGGAACTTTTTCCGGTTGTTGATATATCATTATGAATTTGAGAGGGACTAAAATAACGTTCCCACAGTGTAACAGTGACAGGGTTTGTCAGACACCTAATTATTTTAACCATGTTCCCCCAAGGTTGTGTTTACTAAGCCTAGGGTAAATGATCGTGGTTGGCTTGACATTATGTTTATTTCATTATCAATGATATTATGATAGCCTCACCCCATTATTCTGTCTGGGCTTTTTGCAATTGATTCGGATGGTTATTTTACTGCACTTTTGACATATTAAGCTGTAATGGGAGGAAAACTCACAACAGTATGTCCAGTTATTTTTTCCTGTGGCAGTGAAGGTCATATATTCATCCAAATATGAGGCCTTTTGGTCATTTCTTACTCGTTAAATGTCACTGCCCGTCTTTGACATGAAAAAAAACAACAACGCAACAATAACCGACTTGTCAGTCTGTATTTGTAAACAACGTTTAGTCTGTCTTTTTTTTTTCAGAGAACAGAAAACAGGTGCACACCTCGCGTATCATCAAAAACCAAGCAGAAGCAACACTCAGCTGCAGTCTACTGATGTATATTTAGCTGTTGTTTTAAGCGCCCACAAAGTTGAGCTCTTTATATGTTTCTTGACCCCAAACCATTGATCATTTTTGACTCAAATTGTCACTTGCCTCTGTTTATGATGATGTGAGATGGAGGTTGTTCCTATTTTCTTCACAGAATACATAAGAATCTAGTTTGTCACAAAAGCACACATGCCTCTCGAAGCCGTCGTTGTAATTTGCGTGCCATAGCTGTGATTATTTCGGAGTGAAACGATTCCAGAATGAAGGATAGAGAGACAGAGTGCAAATGCAACATTATGGTGTAGAACAAAAACCAGGAAGCGACTTTATCAATTGAAATCAATCAAGTGTGCTGCAGGCGAAACTGTAGTCTGGATGTTATTTAGCACAAGTGATTTCTACTTCTGCTTAGATTATTTTCCTCTGACTATTTTGTCATGTTATTACTTGGCAGAGCAAGATTTTTTCCTCTATTGCTGTATTACCTCTACAGGAGAACACCACAGCACATCATTTTTATACATCCAATTCAAGTGAGCTTCAAACTATGACAAATCCTTCCCAAAATTAGGTCTGAGGTGAAGCGGAATACCTGGAGACAGTGAGTCATAGGTGAGATAAATCTCTCTGCCAATAGACTATAGGGAGTGATGACTTCCTGTCTTTTTGTCTGGAGGTTAGCATCAGGATATTTGATCCTTGCCATTTCTTTCTTTCTTAACTTCCTTCTTTCGTGTGAAGCTTGTTGTCTTTCCAGCAGTCTAATGGCATTCTGATTGGTATCTGTTTCACAGCAAATGTTTCATTCCTACAAATGCCCTGCTATTTTCTCAATTGGTGCAATTAATCTTGTCCAAACATTGCAGTTTCTGTCATCTGACACTCTTAGCCAGGCGCGACCAATGTCAGCTTTCATTACAGTTTTGAAGGTTTTAAGAATCCCTCAGGGTGTCGATTTACCATTTTCTGAAAATGCAGCTCTTCATTTTGTAGGAGTGGGCGATACCACTTGTTTTGCTTTTGAGCCAAGTCCAATATTACTGATTCCTCTGTTAAATGGAAGGTTTCTGTGATTTCTGCTGATATAGTCAACTAACATTCTGTCATTGTGTTAGTTCACCCAAAACTGAAAATTCTGTCAGTACTTACGTCGTTCCAAACCCGTAAGACCTTCGTTCATCTTCGGAACACAAATTAAGATGTTTTTGATGAAATCCGAGAGCTCTTTGACCCCTCGATAGAAAGGTAGTAAAGACATTGTTAAAATAGTCCACAAGACTACAGTGGTTCAACCTTAATTTTATGAAGTAACGAGAATACTTTTTGTGCTCAAAAAAAAAACAAAAATAACGACTTTATTCAACAATTTCGTTCTAGCCTGTGCCAGTCTCCTACGCAGTTTACATTGTAAAACTTAAAATATTTAAGATATTAAAATATAAAGATATCGGTATAATTTCCCTTTTACCATTTTATAGATTAATGTAAGATCCCTTTACACTACCCTCAAACCTAAACATACCCATTTGATAAAAAAATATAATTTTAGTAACAATATAGCATTAAAAAGATATTTTGAATGGCTAATCCTACACCTACCCCTAAACCTACCCATAACCATTTATTAAAACTACGTACTGTTATAAATAAAAGCATTACAGACAGACAGGTGTAATCACAATAATTTATTTATTGTGAAAACTTCAAAAGCGGTGACATTGACGATGTGTTGCAGTCGCAGTCCTCTCTGTTGGTATATAATAGTTTTGTATGAGGTACAGAGCAGAATGTAAGTTATAATCAATGAAGATATTAATCCCGCTTCTCTCCGTGAAGGCGCGCTTTTCCCCCATAGACTGTAAAAAATAGGTTTCCCCATTTCAAATAACAATAACAAGCAATAACAAGGATATTGCGTTTACGGTCGCTAAGATCACTGAATAAAGGGCTGAATTCGGATCTGTTCCTCGCAAACATATGGATTCTAAAGATTTGGATTACAGTGAACGAATACAATGTATGCAACGAATACACTTGATGTGTTTTGTGAATTTATGTTGTGTTTTGTTGTATCTTATGATCGTCAGTTGCTGAATATAGGAGAAAACGTCTTTTTTGTCTTACGGCAAACAAACTAAATACTACAAAATGGTCAAATGATTACAAAAACGTCATTCATCTCAAGGTTTTAAAATGCAGTCTTCTTTAACATTATCTATCGTCCAAAATGAGTTTGCAGCAGAAGTCACGAAAAGAGCAAAATTTTATTTTATATTAAGTAGATTACATTAGTAATAAATGTGACTGAAAACATTGATATGACAATTTAAAACAATAGAAACAAAACATTAATGCCATGATTTTAATATGCATACATGGGAATTGGTACACGTTCACACTTGGACACGTAAATAATGTACATTTTTTTGCTGTCAATATGTCAGTATTGTACGTTTTAGTGTGTATGAAAACGTAAGTAAATGTTGTTGTTTTTTTACATGATTTATTCAGGTAGATTGCATTAAAGAAATCAAGCACTTCAACTTCAACGTAACAGAAACTCTTTCAAAAGTCAAACATAACTGAACATTAAACATTAACAGATGTCTCCCGTCACTCGAAAACACATAAAATAACCCTAATAACAATATTAACTCTCCATTTCCAGCCATATACAAAGCATGCTGGGAACTAACAATAGTGGATCTATATAAAACTGCATAATTGAACAAATTCTCTTAAAAGAAATAGGTAGCCTTTTTTTCTTAATTTTATTAGCTTAATCGGTTCCTCAAGTCAAGCCTCAAAATTGCTTAAGTTTCCTTTAAAAATTTGGGAAAATATATCTCTTGTTTTTATTAGAGAACTGTTCCCATTCAGTCGGTCACTCTCGACGCCACGTCGGAGTACCGACGAATAGGAATCTCGCTCGCGAGAGCCAATCTACTTCGAGTGTAACTAAACGAGCCAATGCACATTGGCATGCAATGATTGCACCAGGTGCTCATGCCACGCCGTGCGGGTATAAATGAGACACAGGTGATTGCATCAAATCAACCTTTTGCTTCGGAGCCGGGTGGTAGATGGTAACGCCAGATATCACTCACTACTTCGCAGTCCTGACTGAAGACGGAAGCCGCCTTTCGGAAGCGATCTCTTCAGTCGGTGTTGGTGTGACGGCACAGCAGCGGTCGCGTGGTTTTCGGATCATCTCTCTGTGTTGTTTGTCTAGAGCAATCACAAAGGCTGTTCTCACAGCTGGTTCGGTGCGCTAGGTGGAGAGCGCTGAAAAGCCGTTCTTACGGCTGGTAAGAGAGCGCCTTCGTGTGAGAGAGCGCGCACGTCAGGCTGCACCCACCCCCTGACTGTGTCGCCGCGACCCCGCCCCCTGCGTGCTTCAGCACCAAGGAGAGCGTCCTTCTGAAAGAGCAAACACAGATAGAGCTTGCGTCTTTTTCAAGATGACATTCTATCTGTGTGTTTCTGGATGCGGTGGTTACCTGTCACCAAGGGATGGTCACCAGCGCTGTATCTCGTGTTTGGGCGTTCAGCACGCTGAGGCAGCGTTGGTGGATGACTCATGTTCTCACTGCGGGAACATGACCATCTCGGAGTTGCGGTCTAGACTCCATCTCGCAAGGGGTGGAGTCCCCGTGCCTCTGCCTCGATCTAACCCTCCACAGAGGGTTACTTCAGGCAGTAGCGCGGGTGATTTGAGGGTTACGGTGAGCGCGCTTCCCCCAGGGAACCAACCCCCGGGGAACCCTCATCCCTCACGCACTCCGCAGCCAGTAGAGCTGCCGTCGGAACGTGGTGGGCCGTCCTCGAGATGTGCACCATCCGTATCCTTCGGGGCTCCCCTTGATGATCAGATGTCCATCGCTGCATCGGAGGGAGGGTCAGACTTCTCTGGAGATGACGTGTCGGCGCAGGGGGCTCCTTCGGGAAGATCCGCTGTGCCCGATACGGATCCGGAGATGATGGCCATGCTTTCCCGGGCCGCCGAGAAGATCGGGCTCGTGTGGAACCCTCCACCGTGTCCCGAACCTTCAAGGTTGGATGATTGGTTTCTCGGGGTGGCCCGTGCTGGTTCTCAGCGCCCCACCCCGGTTCCTTTCTTCCCGGAGGTGCACGAGGAGCTCACTAGGTCGTGGACGGCACCTTTTACTGCCCGAAACCGGCCCAGTGGATCCTCCTCCCTCACCACCCTCGATGGCGGACCTGCAAAGGGTTACACGCAGGTTCCTCCCGTGGAACGGGCCGTTGCTATGCAACTGTGCCCTAACTCCACATCCAGGGGGAACCCGTGAACCCGACTGGCTCATTCTAGCACAGTCCAAGGATCAGTTGTGCGAACACAGGGACCTGGTGCTCAGACACTTCAGCCAGTTGGGTCTTCGGGTCAACTGGGAAAAGAGCAAACTCGCCCCCGTGCAGAGGATCTCTTTTCTCGGTATGGAGTTGGATTCGGTCGAACAGACAGCGCGCCTCACGGAGGAGCGTGTCCAGTCGATGCTGAGCTGCCTGAACACGTTTCAAGGCAGGATGGCGGTTCCACTGAAACAGTTTCAGAGGCTCCTGGGGCATATGGCGGCCGCTGCGGCAGTAACACCGCTCGGCCTGCTTCATATGAGACCGCTTCAGCATTGGCTACACGGCCGAGTCCCGAGATGGGCGTGGCAACGCGGCACTCACCGGGTGAGCATCACACCGGCCTGCCGCCAGTCCTTCAGTCCATGGTCAGACCCCTCGTTCCTTCGGGCCGGAGTGCCCCTGGAACAGGTGTCCAGGCACGCTGTGGTTTTCACGGATGCCTCTGCCATGGGCTGGGGAGCCACGTACAACGGGCATGCAGTGTCAGGGGTTTGGACGGGCCCGCACCTGCATTGGCATATCAATTGCCTCGAGTTGCTAGCAGTGCATCTTGCTCTGAGCCGCCTCAAAGCGCGGTTACGGGGCAAAGATGTACTGGTCCGCACGGACAACACTGCGACTGTTGCGTATATCAACCGACAAGGTGGTCTGCGCTCCCGTCGCATGTCGCAACTCGCCCGCCATCTCCTCCTCTGGAGTCAGAAGTGTCTGAGGTCGCTTCGGGCCGTTCATATCCCTGGTGTGCACAACCGTGTGGCCGACGAGCTTTCACGAGCTGCGCTCCCAGGCGAGTGGCGACTCCACCCCCAGGTGGTTCAGCTGATTTGGAGACAGTTCGGGGTGGCACAGGTCGACCTGTTTGCCTCCCCAGAAACGTCCCACTGCCAGTGGTTCTATTCGCTGACCGAGGGTACACTCGGCACGGATGCCCTGGCACACAGCTGGCCCCAGGGGCTGCGCAAATATGCGTTTCCCCCAGTGAGCCTACTTGCACAGACTCTGTGCAAGGTCAGGGAGGACGAGGAGCAGGTCCTACTGGTGGCGCCGTACTGGCCCAACCGGACCTGGTTTCCAGAACTTATGCTCCTCGCGACAGCCCCTCCTTGGCCGATTCCTCTGAGGAAAGACCTTCTGACTCAGAGACGGGGCACCCTTTGGCACCCGCGTCCAGACCTGTGGAAGCTTCATGTCTGGCCCCTGGACGGGACGCGGAGGTTCTAGGTGACTTACCCCAAGAGGTAGTTAACACCATCACTTCGGCACGAGCACCGTCTACAAGACAGGCTTACGCCTTGAAGTGGAACCTGTTCGTCGAGTGGTGTTCTTCTCGCCGAGAAGACCCCCGAAGATGTTCGATCGCGTCTGTGCTTTCCTTCCTGCAACAGGGGTTGGAGCGTAGGCTGTCGCCCTCCACCCTCAAGGTTTATGTTGCTGCAATATCCGCCTATCACGACCATGTAGAAGGTAAGACGGTTGGGAAGCACGACCTGGTCGTCAGGTTCCTTAGGGGGGCGAGACGGTTAAATCCTCCTCGCCCCCCCTCCATACCCTCTTGGGATCTTGCTCTGGTGCTCCGAGCACTTCAGAATGCCCCATTTGAGCCTTTGCAGTCAGCAGAGCTAAAGATTCTGTCAATGAAGACTTTGCTGTTGGCTGCATTGGCCTCCATCAAGAGGGTAGGGGACCTGCAGGCATTTTCGGTCGACGAATCGTGCCTAGAGTTCGGGCCGGGTGATACCCACGTGGTGTTGAGACCCCGGCCTGGCTATGTGCCCAAGGTTCCTACCACTCCCTTCAGGGACCAGGTGGTGAACCTGCAAGCGCTGCCCCCGGAGGAGGCAGACCCAGCCCTAGCTTTGCTCTGTCCCGTCCGCGCTCTGCGGGTTTACGTGGATAGAACTCAAAGCTTCAGAACCTCAGATCAGCTCTTTGTCTGTCACGGAGGCCAGCAGAAGGGAAAGGCTGTCTCCAAGCAGAGGATGGCCCACTGGATAGTGGATGCCATAACCATGGCTTACCAAGCACAAGGTGTGCCCTGTCCGCTCAGGGTGCGAGCACACTCTACTAGAAGTGTTGCATCCTCCTGGGCGCTGGCACGTGGCGCCTCGCTGTCAGACATCTGTAGAGCTGCGGGCTGGGCGACACCCAACACGTTCGCTAGATTCTATAGCCTACGTGTAGAGCCGGTCTCCTCCTGTGTTCTCACCTCAAACGGGTAGAAGCACTGAGAGGCCCCGGCTCTTGTCGGCTTGCTGCGCTACGGCGCTTATTTTCTCCAGAAGCAAACTCTGTGAGTCCTCCACCGCCCTCGGTGCCAGACGTGGCGGAACGTCTGGCATCAGGCCCCTTGCCGCTGAATCCTTGAGAACCGGTATTGGGCTTGGGCCATATGAGTGACCCTGCGGGGATCCCATATTTTCTTCCACGGTCGCTCCTACGGGAAGCCCGTGTCTTTCCCTTGGGAGAGCCTTCCCTGCAGTGGGACTGAGCCCCCTTCTCCTGGCGGGCTACGGCTCAGCATTGTACTCCACATAACTCCTTCGGGGTACGGTGTGGGCTCCGCAGCGTTCCCTTCTTTAGGGCACGCTTTCCCAGTGTTATCCAATAATCACTGAGCGGGTCATGCGGAACAGCGGTGATGGACTTCCCGGTGTGAGCCCCGTCTCATCAGGTAAGAGAGCTCAGGTGGCTCACACAGGGCACTGGATGGGGGCAGAAGCCATGGCGCTTTGGTAGGGATTCCTATTCGTCGGTACTCCGACGTGGCGTCGAGAGTGACCGACTGAATGGGAACGTCTCGGTTACGTATGTAACCCTCGTTCCCTGAAGGAGGGAACGGAGACGCCACGTCCCGTCGCCATGTCCTCTGTACCCTGCTGGGGTGCCTGTCTACCTACCCGGCTCCTCCGCAAAAGGCTGATTTGATGCAATCACCTGTGTCTCATTTATACCCGCACGGCGTGGCATGAGCACCTGGTGCAATCATTGCATGCCAATGTGCATTGGCTCGTTTAGTTACACTCGAAGTAGATTGGCTCTCGCGAGCGAGATTCCTATTCGTCGGTACTCCGACGTGGCGTCTCCGTTCCCTCCTTCAGGGAACGAGGGTTACATACGTAACCGAGACGTTCTCAATATTTTCTATACAACGCTGAACCACAATTTTCTTAAGAACATATACATACTATTTGTAATTATCACCTTAACTTTTTGGTGTGAAAATTACAAGACCCATGATTCATTTTTTTACAGTGGAGAATAATTTTACTATAGCTTTTCAACAATAAGAAATGTTTCTTGAGTAGCAAATCATGATATTTGAAGGATTTCTGAATGATCATTAAAGACTGGAGTAATGATGCTGAAAATTCAGCTTTGCCTTCACAGGAATAAATTACTTTTTAAAATGTAAGAAACCCATAATTTTACATTATAATTCACAATATTACTGTTTATATATATAATTTATAAAATTAATTCAGCCTTGTTGGGTCTTCTTTCAAAAAACATAAACAATCTTAACTTAATTAGGCAGAAACTTTGTGTACATGAATCATGTTAACAGACTATTCTGATAAAATTGTGTATTTAAACTTGTTTAAAGTTAGGTCCAACATAGTAGTTGGCAGTATTGATATTTCAAGGTCAGTCCATCCATCGCTATTTTTTATGAGTGCATGTGTGTGTGTGTTCATGCGAGCGTGTGCCTAAGCATGTGTTTTGGAACTTCCAGGTTGAGGTCTGTCTTTCTCACCTTAGGAGAGGGAAAACTTCAGCAGATGGCCAGCCTTTAGGGTCCATAGCACATTGTCACCACTGAATTACAGTCCAGGGGGAGATGAGATGCCTGATAACCTCCATCCCATGGTTCCATCTGCTGAATCCTAAGCAAGGACACTGAACTCTAGAATGCAAACAGTATTTCAGGATTGTGATGAGAAATTATTCATCCACTATAGCAGAATCCCATCTCTGAGTTTGTCTTGTACAGTATATTTCCGGTCCGTTGCCTAAAATATGCTACATTGTGATTACATGTCCACGCATGTATTTCCGTGTACGATTTGGGTTTTATGAGTTCATGTGCGTGCATATGCGTGTGTGTGTGTGTGTGTGTGTGTGCGTGCTTTAAAGAGCTCTGATTCCTTCTCACTGCCAGATTGCTTTATACAATAGTACATTCTCAATGCAACAAGCACACTGATGAAGCTCACTCATTCCCCTGAACGCTGTTTGAGAGAACAAAAGCAAAGGCTTGAATGGAGAGTGATCATTACTGCTCTCAGTTGTTCATCCTCACTAAAAATAGGAATTTGTGACTCCTCACACAAGCTTTCAATTCTCCTCACATGAATGACCCAAATACAATAGACGTAAAGCCCTTGTAATGCACATTGCAAGAAGATGCAAAACAGACTATTGTCTTTATTTGGGGAAGAGGGTGGGTTTTTTTTTTCTTCTTGCCATGTACGTTTACCGTCAAAACATGAAAGCATCACAATAGAACATCTAATTCTGATTGTTTTGCTTCAAAGCTGCTCTTGTGCGTGAATGGTGAGGAAAGATGGCGTATCTAATTGCAGACACCGCTCGCTTCTGTACTCGGGTATAATTTTGCACTGCCTCTGTTTGTCCTCACAGTCACTGAATCCCTTATAAAGACAATTAATTGTGTCATAGTAGTCGGTGCACAAAGCACATGTACTTATACTGAGAAGGTGTAATTATAAGGCTGCATTTCCTAATTTTTGTGGTCTTTGTCTTATAGAGGCATACAGGAACTGTGTGTCTGGAGGAAGATGTATGCAGAATTGTGTCTGCAACATCCAAACAATGCCAGCAGAGCCACACTTTCCTTTTCTAAATGGGGTCATAATTTCATAGCGTAGATACACATGCTCATGACGCATATAGAGCTGTTGAGGTTTGAATCCTTCAATTTACATACTGTTTTGTTTCCCATTTACCTTATTTTTATCACCTGAATTGCTTGTGTATACAATATATGTATGCATTTGAACAGTATACTGTATATGTGTATATATATATATATATATATATTTTTGGGATGCAACAATACAGTTAGTCCACGGTTTAATACATACCTCGGTTTTTTAACCACGGTTTTCAGTTCGGTTCGGTTCTGATGGCTTGTTACATTAGTTTTTTGCTATTCTATTCATAGCCAACAGGAACAGTAAGAGGTTAAGGAGAAAAAATACTATTTTTGTTGTTGCAATACTCTTTCTTTTTTTAACTTAAAAGACTTAAAACTTTACTTCAAAAACACTTGTACACATTCCTAGTGTATTGTAAAATATAAAATAAATATATTTAAAGATGTACACTGGCAGCTCAGAGCTGTACGGCAGTATTTAAGTATGAGATTCAATGAATAAATGTAAAAATAAAACACTACATAGACTTCACTATAAAATATACATTGATTGTTATTAAAGCTACTGTATTAAAGTTTTTCAGTGAGTGATTTTCTCTTGTCTTTTGTTGTTTTATTAACAGTAAAGGGGTAGTTCACTCAAAAATGAAGATTCTATCATTGATTACTCACGCTCAAGTTGTTTTTAACCTGAATAAAGTTCTTTCTTCTGTTGGAAAATATATTTTGAAGAATGTTGGAAACCAAACAGTTTCTGGTCCCCATTGTAGGAAATAATGATATGGAAGTCAATGGCTACCATCAACTGTCTGGTATTCAACTGTCTGTGTTCAACAGAAGAAATGAATACAGGTTTGGAACAATATTAGAGTGAGTAAATAATGACACAATTTTAGAGGTGACCTGTCCCTTTAAGGACAAGCAGCAGCGTGTTCACTAGGCTGCGCTGCTGTCAATTTAAGACCTGCCCGCATCTAATATAGACACACGCCGATTTTACTTTCACTTTAGACATAACCGACTGTGTATATGTAAACCTTGTGTGTATTTGACAGTATTAGCACAGTAAGATTACTTAGTCCCGTAATCACGTGTTTGACAGGCTTTTAGTGTGCATGCTTAAAACAGTGCATAAGCACGCGAATGAAATGTTTAACCGGCAAGGCTTGAAAACGCATGCAAATAATGAACTTTCGTGATTCCTCACCGTTCTGTATTGTGATTCCTCACTTCACCGTTCTGTTAAAGTGTGAACAGCATTGCAAGCGTGGCTAAACACCCCTATCTTTAGTGCATAGTGATCTGATATTTGCTCATATCAGCGCGTAGACTCACAGGCACACTCAAACAGAGCCAATTCGGAGAGAAATAAAAAATAATTAATTAAATGCAAAACCGAAAAACAAAATGAATTCACAAGCACGTATTGAACCGTGAATGCCGTACCGAATGGTTCAATATTATATTGAGAATTGTGGCATCCCTAATATATATAATATATAATATATATAATATATATATATACTGTTCAAATGCACACATAAATAATGTTCAGATTAATATAACATTAAAACATTAACATTACTTAACAGTCACGGACGCAGCTGATTCATTTAATAACCTTGCCGAATTAGCAAAGACACAGTTTAAAATGTTATTTAATATTAACCTCTTGTTTATTGAACGTTTGCAATTACGCTTATATTCATGAAAACAGCTCTCTTGCGATATTGCTTAATTATATTCTGTTATATAAAAAAAAACAAATCTCAGTATTTTGTGGGCATTTATATTAATTTTGGGCATTTTTGAGACAATGCTGCATTGATTTTGAACCCGGCAGCACAGTAACAAAATAAATCACATCATAAGTTATTGATTGCATTTTAAGCAGTAAGTTTTGCATCAAATCACATTAATGATGTTAAATCAGACAGTGCACCGGCAATTTAGTGATATCCTTGCAGTTGTGGTCTTGAGATAAAATCCCGAGTCCTATAAGTCCGAGACCAAGACAAGACCGAGGAGAAATGCAGTCGAGAACGAGACAAGACTAAGACCTTCAAAAAAATGGTCTTAAGACTACTCTTAGAGTACTACTAGTAACACTACTAGTATCCTTTGGCTAGCATTGCATTATATGATCACTCTCTTATTCATGGAAATATTTTTTTAACCATTTAAGTGATTATTATTTGTGTTAGTGTTATTTATTTATTTATTTCAAGACTTTAAGGTATACAGAAATATTCATATTATTTCATTTAGAAATTTTTTGGGGGCGGGGAATGTGAACTCTGCTCCCCCTGCTCCCCCGCCTGCTGAAGACCGAAACCAGGCGAAACCTCTCCTGAAATAACAGCTGTTTCCACTTACATAATGGCAGCAAGATGTCACTTCATATTCTGGCTGGCGAAGCTGTCACAAACCATTAATCCAGGTCCATCCATGGGCCACGCTGTCACTTCCAGCACTAGAGCGTGGTGGAGCTGGCCCGCAGTGATCGGAGGAGAAACAAACAGACCTGTGTAGTGTAACCTACACAGCACTTTAAATGGATGTCTTACAACCTCACAGCTTTCTGCCACCTTTTTTCACCTGTCACAGGAGAGCCTGTCCTCCCCATTATTGGATGGCACTCTTATCCATCTCACATACCATGTGACTGATAACATGTTGTTTTCGGGCACATCCACTTAATTTATGCATTGTCACATGTGAAATAGCACACAATTATCAGGTAATTACTTTCTAAAAGGGGACAGTGATGTGTTATTTCACTGCCACGTATAAATTACTATCTCTGGGGCATACGGCATGTTTTCAGGAATCATGCTTGATTGTATTCTTTTAAACGGTGCCTATGGAGTTGTATATTAAGTTTTCAAAGATACAACGTTTCCTCTGTCGCCACATCATGAAGAAACTCAAAGCAGTGCCTTTGGTAATTATTCAAAGCATTGCTTCTTCTATTTAGGGATTTCATATGCCCTCTACTGGCCAACAAGAAGAGGATGGATGCAGAGAGAGAGAGAGAGAGAAATTTGAACAAACTTAAAACGTCATGAATAACTATTCAATGCAGGACCGATCACCTTTATGTGATTGTGATACAGATTACTTGTGTGATCACTTTCAAAGGCCACATAATAAAGAATGATCCATGTTTAATGTACATCAAGTCACAGTTTTTTATCGATCAAAAGCTTTCAGTTTCATCTGAATGCAGAAAGCAAACGATAGATTTTTCCGTCTTCTCTCTTTTCCCCATTTCTCTAAAGCCCCGCAGATACAAAATCTTACATTAACACAAGACCACTGGAGTCTGTCTTCCCCTCTCCAGCAATGAATACTTCATGCAATTGGGACCCTATTACCGCATAAAACACACTGGCTTGTCAATGCGTTTGAAACTTGCCGAGATCTAGAGTTCTTTAGAGTGTGTTGAAAGGTCAAAGGATGTGATGAGGCACTGCTGGATGCATTGGGCTGGAGCATCAGATGTGTTGAGCAGCATCAATGTGTTAACAGTTTGAGGCTTTTTTTGGATGTGCAAAATGATCCCTTACAATGTGCCAGCTGTTCTAAGCAGAGGAGATGTCTTGCTGTAATGGGGGAATATTGCATTAGATATCATGGATCTGGGGAAGAAAATTCTGTATACAATACCTCCTGCATCTGTTCCAGTGTAGGTTATTTCTTGACACTTCGTTACCGATATTCAGCTTTGGTTGGGAGAGGTGCTTCCTTTTTGTTCCCTGTGTGTTGTAATATTTCTTTCCTACAGTAATCAAATATTAATGTTGAGAGAATCAAAAATGCCAACGGCAGAAGAGATACTCCTGGCCTGTGCTCGTGGATGTTATAAGAAGATTTTTTCAGCACGTTTTTTTTAGAAATATTTCCTTGTGAATTTGCCTCAGGGGAAAATTCACAGAGAACGAATCGTGCCCACTGATGGCGTCGTTTATTCGCACACGCTATTTATGTTGTTTTAGCACATCGTTCACTGAAGGAAATATATTCAGGTGCATACTTTTTTTTTAACACAAATTGCCATGGAGTAGTTTTCCATGTAGCGGGTTGGTTTTGAGAGCTATAGGTTGTAGAGGATATAGCAAACCACCACATTTTAGTAGTGATTGTACAGATTCGCTACAGTCCAGACACCTGAATCAGCTCTTTAAAATGCTGAAAGTGCGTCTGCTAATATCACTGCTCTCTATCATTGGAGAACTGCAATGATCAATAGAAGATCTTCACAAACATCTAAAAAAAAAAAATAGCTGTAATTAGTTTAACAATAATGGGATCACACATTATTTATGATGGGCCAACGTATTCTTTTTCTACATGGCAAAATGGCAAATGGGCGAAAATTGGCAAATGAGGTTTCTAAACTTTTGACCAGTACATATCATTTGTTAATGTATGTATATATAATTTTTTTTTTTTTTTTTTTTTTTTTACATGGCTGTAGGCAGGGCCTAAAGTTAACACTTGCCAGACGCCAAATGCAAATAATTGAAGAATTGAGAATTTTCACTGGTATCTAAAATGTTGGTGCCAATGTTTCATGTTCAGTAAAAAATATGTATGGCTGGTAAATTTTCTTAAAGGAATAGTTGAAAAATGACAACTCTGTCATAATTTACTCACCCTCAAGTTGTTCCAAACCTGTATGAATTTCTTTCTTCTGCTGAACACAAAAGACAATATTTTGAAGAATATGGGTAACCAAACAGTTGATGGAGCCCATTGACTTGCACTGAAAAAAATATAAATAAATACTATGGAAGTCAATTGGGTCCATCAACTATTTGTTTACTATTCTTTAAAATATCTACTTTTGTGATCAGCAGAAGAAAGAAATTCGGACCCACTTTATATTAGGTGGCCTTAACTACTATGTACTAACATTTTAATTAATAATTTGATACAATGCACTTATTGTGTACATACATGTTTTTACATTGTACTTACATAAAAAAAATACCTGCATGTAATTACATCTGTAATTAATTTCTGTAGTTACATTTGTAATTACACAGTTGACACTTCCCTTTCACCTAACCCTACCCTTAAACTTACCCATACCACCACACCTGTCCCTAACTCTACCCGTATCCCACCTCAATATCAGCAAAGGTGTTTTGCAATGCAATTTGAACACAGTAAGTACATTGTACTTATTTTTTGATGTACATAGTACTTAAGGCCACCTAATATAAAGTGGGGCCAGAAATTCATACAGTTTTGGAACAACTTGAGGCAGAGTAAATGATGACAGAATATTCATTTTTGGGTGAACTATCCCTTTAAGTCACCGGCCATTGGCAGGTGTGGCAATAAGTTAGTCTTAGGCCCTGCAGGCATGTGGAAACTGTTTTCTCCTGCAAGTTTGCTATTATTTGAAGCAAAAGCCCTTTTATATAGCAATCAGTCTCGCAGAATTTAGATTGACATCTAATATCTGGCAATGTATTGGTTATCAGCTTCAAAATGCTATTATCAGTATCAGCCAGAATTCCCATATCAGTGCATCCCTGTAATATCACGGTTAATTGTGCCATCACATTGTGAATACAGCACATTCTATAATCAGCCTCATTTGCATAGACAATTTTCACTATTTGCCTAATTTTAAATATGAAGCAGCACTGTTCCGTTGCATTTAGCACCGGGTTAAGATGGATTGTGAGTGGTTAGTGAGTAAGATGCAAGGTTTTGTGCTGAAAAAAAAAAAATTTAGTCCATTCGATGCTTGAGAAAAAATCCTTTAAAAAACAAGTTGTAAGTGTACGAATACTTGCATGTGAATGTAATAAGGGTTTGTGGTGCTAATTGTTCACGTCATCTTTGCATTGGGTGAGCTCATCTTTAACAAAAGCACAAAAAAGGAATAGGAAAAAAAATTATAATACTGATTTTCCATATTGAGTAAGACTTGCATTCACTGGCTCAGCATTTAATTGCTTTTCAAATGGCTGCCAAACCGATGGGCAAATTAGGAGAGAGAGCGAGAGATTGTGTAAATTAAAATTCTGAGATAAACATAGATTCATAATTGTTGTTGTGCTCCTTTCTCTTGTTTCTGACCTGACCCATTGTGTGTTCGAAAGTGGCTCTGTGCTGTCGAGCCTTGCTGTGTTTTGACACAGGTGGTAATGACTTGACTAGTTCAGGGGTCAAATTCAATTAGCCTAGAGATTTTTATAACCCAGACTATATTAAGTTATTGACCTAATTAAAACTGAAGGCATAACTTGTCATAGACTTTCTGGTGTCAGATTGCATGTAAAATAATGTAAACTCATTACGGGCAATGCTTTTTCTCCGGGAGGAAAACAGCCTTTTTATGGCCTGACCTTTCGTGGTGGTCATTGACAAACCCATGATCCAGTGCAGATTTCATTAGGGAGAGAAACTCATCTTCATTGATCAAACTGAGAACTGGCTAGAGGGGCTCAGCAGGGCGTGGAATAGCTACGCACTGATCACAGAGCTTCAAGCACGATATCAACAGGCCTTCGAAGAGGAGAGAGCCCGCATCCTTGTTAGGCTAGCGTATCGGACAGTAGCCGTATAGTTTGGGGTCAGTGGGTCAGTAAATTGATCAAAAGTGACAGTGTGCTAAAAGACATTTAACATTTTATGTTTATAATAAATTCTTTTGAACTTTATATTCATCAAAGAATCCTGAAATACAAAAAAATACTACTGTTTCTTTAGTTGCAAATCAGCATATTACAATTTCTAAATGATCACTGAAGACTGGAGTAATGATGCTGGAAATTCAGCTTTTCATCACAGGAGTAAAATGTGTTTCTTGGGTTTTGTATTTTTCGCTTTAGTTCAAATCCCTAATAAATGAATAATACGATTCCAAAATGATCATGTTTTTTGTAATAGCTCTAGAATGAATACAGTAACCACAATAAAACGTAATACTAGCATACATTCAGGTAAGGTTCAACATAAGAAAGATTAAACTACTTCCGCATGTAAAATATTTGATTAACTCTTTCCCTGCCATTGATGAGTTGACTCGTCATTCATGAGAAAACGCTTCCTTGCCGTTTTTTTTACGGTCGTGTTTTTATGATTCGCGCGAGTGATTTACATGTTAAGTCAATGCAGAGACGCGAAATGGCATTATGCGGCGCGATTCGCACGAATGAGGCGGCGCGAATGACCTGAACGAATTGAACGTTTTGAATGTGCAAATCGCGAAATGACGCGAAATCGCTGAGTTGAAAAAATCGCTGAAGTTGAAAAAATCGCTGAAGTTTAAAAATCTGAACTTTGGCGGATATTCGCGCCGCGTTAACCAATCAGGAGCTTGCTCTAGTAGTGACAACAATGAGGAGAAAATCTGTATATTAATATCTGGTTCAGACAATATGATTATCACTGTGATAACATTAAATGACATGAAACACAACCCAGTCTCTTTTTGTTAAATGCAAGTTTATGTATGATCAATAATACAAAAGTATAAGTAAAAGGTATAATAAGCTACACATGAAATAAAGCAAACAATTCAGTCAAACATTCAAAGTCAGTGCTAGTAGGCTAACGTTACAACTGTAACGTACAGTCATAGCCTAAAAATAACAAAGTAATGAAACTTCACTTTGCCCTCAGCCTAAACGATTTGCCAGGGAACAAATTATAGATCCATGAGACCAAAGATCGCCCGTTACAAGATGAATTATAGCTCGAGACACACCACAGAGACATCAGAGCCAGCGGCAGACGTCAGAAGGACTGGCCGAGGAAAGGTTGCCCTCGCCGGCTTTGACAAGCGCAGACCGCCGCTGATCCGCTTGAGCTCACAACTCCGAAAACGCCAGATAAAATGTTCAAATAGACACTCTTTATATAAATAAACCACAGATTTGAGCTTTAAACAACTACATTTTTTTTTTGTCACACATTAACAGTAGATTTTAACAAAAAAAGACGTGTAAACACAGCCCATGTCAGCCATTTCTCAACGAGACGAACCGGCTGGCAGAAGCCCCTCCCATGACGTGAATTCGCGTCTGTTGTGCAGTGAATGTCACGCACGATTCGCGCGAACGAAGCGAGTAAACTCCAAATTTTTAAAGCGTCCACCTTCGCACGATTAACGCTAATTATTTGCGTCAAACGCATCCGGTGTGAACGCCACTCTAGGGGTCGCTATTACGCATATCCTGAACGAGTACAGGAACTCCAGGTCAAAACACAGGCAAAAAAGAAACAGAAATGAGCAATCTCATGTGTAAGAAAAACAAAAAAAGCAAAGCGCCCATCAACAATAAACAGCATTTAAATCAAAAGTGAAATTAAATGCTTGACAAAACAACATCCCTCAGGGCTTTTAGTTCAAAAGCATGCACATTTGGAGAAATATTGATGGATTCTCATATGTTTATGTCAAATTTCTATACAGAGAAGTAAGATTGGGACGGTATATGGTTTATCCTTCATGCCATGTTGAGTATTTTCATAATAGATTATATTTATAATGCACTGCTAATCTTAGACATAGCTTTTATCAGTGTGCAGAAAACTGTAAAATAATATTTTTTCTGTCTGATTTTTTGATCCAAAGCCACATCAGTAGGTTATTTAAAACAATCAAATTGTCATATAAAGTAAGTTTGGAGCAAAACATGGTTTTAATCTTATAAATTGTTGTGTATTGATGGTGTGTCCTAAGATGCACCTGTCGCCTAGCTGAGCAAATACGTTATATTTATGAATAATTTTGAATGGTAAATCTCACTGAAATGTTTCTATTTTCAAGAAGGGCATTTTATACAGCTTCAAAGAAGGTGAAGTGAAAAGTTTGATAAAAAAAAAAAATGTGGGATTAAATCTGCATGAATAGAAAGTTGTCAATAATTATAATGAAGACAAAAGAATAATAATTAGAGCCATAACCAGACCGGAGAGGCAATACACTGAATGGATGTATAGATGATGACAATAAACATCAGTCAGCATTTTAGAGTCTTCTCAAAATAAAACCGCATGACATGATCTTGAAAAACATTTAATAAAACTTATCATCTTCAGATTTGAAATATAACATGGTCAGGCATGTCGCTTTAACTGCAGTTTCTAGCCAACTTCAATTTTATTTTCATAAAGATATTTCATAAAAATACAATTCTAATAACTTTACAAAACTTATTTTTCATTATGACAATAGTTCATTTTGACTTTACAGTAAACTGCCAAGTGTGAGCTTTTAAATGAGACCATACTTATGCTTTTAGTGCAAAGGCTTTATAAGCTGTATCAATTTCAGTTTGGGTATGCAATTTCTTGGGATTTTTTTCAAAAGAAGGGGAGCTGGCTAACAGGCTAAAAAGTCTAAAACAGGGATGCTTCATATTTTAGGGGGGTTTCATTCTGGGCACTATTGCTGCAGTCTGAGCGCCATTGTTCCCACCGCCCCCCAATGTGTTTGTCTGGTTTTACACTCACTTGATTCTGTTAAACCCTGGTGCACTTGTGTTTATCTTTGCCCATCGCAAATGTGCACGCGCATAGGAGAAAACAGAGCACTGGTCAATATATTGTGGGGGGGGTTTTTCAGATTAGTATTAGGAGCAGCAGAGTGCAGCAGAGTGATGCAAATACATTTGCGTCTACTGCATGGATCCTGAAATCTGGCCCGCAAGATCCACTTTCCTGCAGAGTTTAGCTAACCCTAATCAAACACACCTGAACATGCTAATCAATGTCTTCAGTATCATTAGAAAATCACAGGTAGTTCAGTTTGATCAGAGATAGAGCTAAACCCTGCAGGGCAAGATTTGAGGAACCCCGGTCCTCTGTATGTGCGTCACATGAACATGGCTTTCTGCTGCTTGCAAACAAACTCTTTTGAGGAGACAGCGGCTTGCGAGCCATTTATTTGCTGCTCTGATTGCACTCACTCTGCAAGATTACAGTGCACACTCACTCTCGCTTGTCTCCAAGGTAAATCATCACCACTGTCATCCCTTACATGTGTTTTGTTCATCTTATTATCCTCCAAAACACCTGCACAGGTCACTTTACCTACTAAACAAGTGCGCACCCTAGTCCAAGTTGATTTTGCATTCACACAAATCTCACCACAATTCCAGTGCAACCAAACTCAGACAATAAAAATAATAATAATAATTGATCTGCTCTCAAAGCACTTATCATATGGAAGGGGGAATTTCCCCAACCCCCTCCAATATGCAGCATCCACCTGGATGATCCCCTTTCACAGGTACGTTTAAAATATCCTGGCGGACCCCCCAGCGTGAGTTTTTCAAGGAGACCGTTATTTAGAACGTATCACTTTATTTCCATGGTGACACATCATTGCTTCACATGTTGCACCGCAGTCACATAGTGCTATATGACTGATGATCTGCTTTTATTTCATTTTTACTTTTTATTAAAAATATTCACATTACCTATAGCATGAAATATCTAAAATTCTTATTATCAAATATGGGCAAGTGTATGTGTTTTGTTGTTTAAACATACATTTAACATTCACATTAGTTGAGCTGTATGCGCGAAGGGCACCGCCATTTCAGTTCTCTCCCGAAACACATGAAAGTTAGTGGCCGGTGAAATAAAATAGAGTAAACTCTAAAGTTACTTACACAATGTGTATCTGATATGAATAAAACTTGTCTATAATGGAAAGGATTATTATTGGCGTTCCATAGACATCAGTGTGTATTTTACAAATTCTAAATGTATTGTTTTGCTGGTACTCACAGCACGTGTATTGAAATGTCTGAAACCTAAAATAAACATTATGTAGTTGAAAACACTGAATAGTTGTTGTATATGACAAGCAGTGAGCGCAGTCTCTGGCTCAGCACCAGCCAAAGCACAAAAGCACGTTTGAATTTAGCAGATGATCACGTGATGTGCTGAACGTTCTAATCACACCAGTGTGATCGTACTTGTGAAAGGGTTAATGACCACAGACAGTCAGGAACTCGGTTTAACATCTCATCCTAAGGACGATCCTTATAATTTCTACATTTCCACACAGAAATAAAAGTAGTTGTTCTGCAGTAAACTGTACTGCTTTGATACCGCTTCATGCTCACTACTACGAATTTGAGACTTGAGCAAAGCGACATATTTGGACATTGGTGGCTTCACTTTTCTACAATGAGAGAGAGTGATGGTGCATCATCCATCTTTTTTTGTTTTGTTTTTTACAGTCTATGCTACTGACCAGGCTCAACTGCTCACTGCTTAGCTTCATTGGGTGACCAGTCTTGGGCTTCAAGGTGATAGCTGTTGGTCACCAGCTGGTGTCCACCTCCTACAGGTAGTCTCGGGTTCGGTACCCCGTTGAAACAGGGAAGGTGTCCACATGACAGCGTTCACATTGCCAATTTGTCATGCAAACCGTGCGTTGTTTTGAACTAAACTGCTAGAGTGAAAGTACCCTTAATTGTCAACTTAACCCATACAGTGTGACAACATGCCCCACTGTTGTGTGATGCACTACAACCCAATCCAAACCGTGCCCAAAACAATAACAGTGGTAATGTATAATAGCTTTTTTATAGTGTCTTCAGAAATAAACCCACCATGATAAACATTCAGCGGAGTGGAAACTTGCAACAGTCTCTCCTATACAGTTACACTACCAGTCAAAAGTTTGGAATCATTAAATTCTTTAAATGTTTTTAAAAAAGTCTCTTCTGCTCACCAAGGCTTCATTTATCTTATTAAAAACACTACAAAAAAATTATATTGTTAAATATTATTAAAATGTAAAATAACTGTTTTCTATTTGAATATATTTTAAAATGTAATTTATTCCTGTGATGCAATGCTGAATTTTGAGCATCACTACTCCAGTCACATGATCCTTCAGAAATCATTCTAATATGCTGATTTGTTGCTCAAGAAACGATTATTATCAATGTTGAAAGAAATTGTGTAAAACATATTTTTAGGATTATTTGATGAAAAGAACGTTCAAAAGAGCAGTATTTATCTGAAATAGAAAGCTTTTGTAACATTGTACTACCGTTCAAAAGCTCTGGGTCGGTAAGAATTGTTTTTTGTTTTTGGGAAAGAACTTAAAGAAATTATTTATTCAGCAAGGATGCATTAAATTGATCAAGTGACATTATATACATTTATAATGTTGCAAAAGCTTTATATTTCAGATAAATGCTGTTCTTTTGAATGTTCTATTCATTAAATAATCCTGAAAAAACTGTGCTCAACATTGATAATAATAATAATAATAAATGTTTCTTGAGCAGCAAATCAGTATATAAGAATGATTTCTGGAGGATTATGTTATATTTATGTTACATGTTATGTTATATTTATGTTACATTTTAAAATATAATCAAATAGAAAAAAAGTTATTTAAATTGTAAAAATATTTCACAATAATACCGTTTTTGCTGTATTTTTTATCAAATAAATGCAGCCTTGGTGAACAAAAGAGACTTATTTCAAAACCATTAAAAAATCTCAATGATTCCACACTTTTGACTGGTAGTGTATACAGTATATGGCCCTATATCATCATCATCATCATCATCAACTTTATTTTCCAGACTCATGGTCCATTCAGAAGGCACAGACATACAAAAAGAAAATTATATATATTGATTTATTATATAGCATTTATAGTATATGGAT